>NW_019154101.1:855434-1265669 GCF_002288905.1 Enhydra lutris kenyoni | reverse complement strand
TCCCTCTGCCCTCTCTGGCTCCCTTCCGTCCCGATCACTCCCCACAAAACTTCATGCAAGCAAACCTCCGTCTCAAATCTGTTCTCCAGGGCATGTGACCAATGATACCACATGTCCTATACTGTTGTTACTGATGCACTAAGGCCATTCTTTATGCAGAGTGAGTTGAAGCAATTGACAGTCTGAATGTTCTGCATGGTAGACCCAGAGAGTGTTGGTGAAGATTTTCTAACATTTAATGATACGTCGTGTCCTATCCCTCTGCCCTCTCTGGCTCCCTTCCGTCCCGATCACTCCCCACAAAACTTCATGCAAGCAAACCTCCGTCTCAAATCTGTTCTCCAGGGCATGTGACCAATGATACCACATGTCCTATACTGTTGTTACTGATGCACTAAGGCCATTCTTTATGCAGAGTGAGTTGAAGCAATTGACAGTCTGAATGTTCTGCATGGTAGACCCAGAGAGTGTTGGTGAAGATTTTCTAACATTTAATGATACGTCGTGTCCTATAGAAGTAGGTGTCACTTTTTTTTTTAAACTAAGTTACATTGTAGCAAAGTAATCTGAGATCCAAATATTTCAAGTCCTCAGCTATTGCTAGAGACCTGCCAATCAGTGACCTCGCAGGCTGCTTAGAACCCTGAAAAGAGGGAGCACAGCTCCTGACCTTGAGCGTGGCCATCCAGAAAGAATACACTTTGAGATGTGATTTTTTACCTGAGGAGTGAGACCCCTTTGAAACCAGTCTACTGCTCTTCTTGATTTTTAGAATGATTATATAGTAAAGACAAACAGGGGAAAACTCAGGCTCTAGCACCTGCTATGAACTCTGGGAACACCTGAGGACTACTAGGCATGGGATCTAAGAAAAGTAAACCTTTCCGTCATCCCATGTCCTCACCTGTGACAGCGGACAAAGAGGAAGGAAGGTTGGCTGTGATCCTGAATCTCCAGTTCTTTGACCTCAGAAGCTCCCGGAGAAGAAGTGCAAGGGGAATTCTTGGTCATTTCTTTCTCACCAGCACTTCTGTGTGCAGTAGTATTCACACAGCGAAGCCAGGACTTCGTGAATGGGGCAGGACCATGTCGCTGGGTGCCTCAAGGACACCTTTTGTCTTTCTGGCCCCAGACCACATGTCCTAATATTCCCTTCCTCTCCAAACTTGACTCTCAATGTCTAAAATGAACTCAAAGACAAGTGCTTCAAATATAAGCAAATATCTTTCTTCAAACCTTGGAGCAGTGGTCTAAGCTGCAGGTTCTGGGTTTCCTATTTCTGCTAGTACTGTGGTCTTTGGGGCCACCTCTGAGGTCAGTGGGGTCACCTCTGCCCTAAGCTCTCTGTAGATCATCTATGCTTCAGCCCTGGCCTCCCAGCCTCAGTCACTATGGTACCAAAGCCCTTTACTTATCAGCTCATCTCTGCCCACTTCTGAGCTAAGTCCAACCATTTGGAAAGCACACTCAGAGCATCATATACCCGGGGGCTTAGGGCATGCTATGTACAGCTATCAGTCCGGGTTAGGGGTGCCAAGGATGAGTCCTGGGTCCTGAGTCCTGGGTGTCTTTAGCTCATTCTATGCCCTTTATCTCCTATATTGGCCAGGACAGGTTTACTGAACCCCTGTCACACTGTGATGTTCCCTGTTCTGGAGCCTACCTTACAGGACCAGAGCCTCGACTTCCCCTCTGGACAGTTTCATCCTTGGAGACTGTCCCATGGCCTGGACGGAGCCCTGCTTCACTAGATAGCCGCTTGGGATTGATTGTCATTGTCAAATGTTGGGCTGCTTCACCCTGTAGTATCCTAGACTCCTTAGACAGTGCTCATGGCCCAGGTCAAGTGCCAGTTACCCAGCCCCTGTGAACTCTGGGACCCCGGTGGCTGCTCAGGCCCTATGGATCCAGCCCAGCTTTGCTTCCTCTCCTTCCCCATTAGCTTTATCTACTGAGGTCTCAGGCCGCTTTAAGGAAGAGCTGCTTCTTCCTCCTATCCCCTATCCGTCTCGCCTCACAATCCGCTCCTGCTGTCTAGCTTTGCCCCTGAATGGGACTCAATAGAAAAGTTCTTAAAAATAACAAGTTCTCCCCAATAGGATTTTTTTAAACAGAAAAAAACCCCCAAACCCTATTATTTTATGTTTTAATCAGTGTGTATAGCAAGGGTCTCCAATATGTGATGAACTTATTTGAACTCCAGCGTTTTCTCCTAGTTGAGGTTGGCTGATGTTAAAAAATTTAAGATCAGACTTGCCTTAGGCTTTAGGAAACAAGGAAACAAACAAGGAAAGAAGCCTTGTTTGGGAGGAACTAGCTGATTCAACAGTAATTAAACATGACTTTTTTTTTTTTTTTTGGACCATGTTCCCCAGTTATAGAAACTGGATGCTTCTGCCTTTCTCCTGGGACCCACTTTCCATAGTATACCAGCCGTGTGCCTTGTGTTGATAGACTTTTCTGATTTTAGGTCCACCTAAGCCTGGGTCTTCACCTCATCCCACACCGTATCTTTTCCTCTAGATCCTCCCTGACCATAGTCAATGTCTTCTTCTAGATGTTCTCTACCGCACTCTGCCCACTCACTTAGAAACCCCTCTTGCCTTTCACAGGAATGCCTTCTTGCCCAATATTTGCTCGAACTGCCATCTATTTCCTATTTCAATATTTCCAAATATGTTTATTACTGTAACCTGTATTGACCATCTACACTGTGCTTATAATTGTGAACAAAACCCAGTCCCCGTCTCCAAAGAGCTTCTTGTGTACTGAAGGAAAGGGACAATTAAAAAGCAAATATTAGTAGCAGATAACTCTGCAAAAGATATTGTCTAAATTAGTCCATTTTATTCTCAGAATGCTATGAGGGGGATATTATTATCTTCATTCTACAGATGTGGAAAGTGAAGCTCAGCTGGGTTAAGGAGCTTGGCCTGGATCATGTAAGCAGGAAAGGGCAGAGCTAGGTTTAGAACCCAGGTCAGTTTGACTTTGCCGTTATTAGTTAGTAATCTTCATCATGTGTGATGAAAAGTCTAAGTACAGCTTGTCAGTTAACATGGAAACAACTACCGACTTTGGCTGGAGTTACATTAACCGGGCAGAGAATTAATAGTTTGGCAAGATTGTGTCTTCTAATTCATTAACATAGTTTACTCTTCCATGTTAGTCTTTTGGCCCATGGGTCTTCTTTAAATTCTCTAAATGTTTTATAGTATTCTGTATAGGTATCTTGCATTTCTTTTGTTTTATTTATTTTTAGGTACTTGGTGTTTTTTGCATATTTTTGGTATTTTTAAATTTTTTAATTTATTTTTTAAAAGATTTTATTTATTTATCTGACAGAGAGATCACAAATAGGCAGAGAAGCAGGCAGAGAGAGGAGGGGAAGCAGGCTCCCCGCTGAGCAGGAAGCCCGACACGGGGCTCGATCCCAGGACCCTGAGATCATAACCTGAGCCGAAGGCAGAGGCCTAACCTACTGAGCCACCCAGGCGCCCCAATTTTTAAAATTTATTTTAATGTTTTTCTTTCTTTAAAATTTAAATTCAGTTAATTAACATACAGCGTATTACTAGTTTCAGAGGTAGAGTTCAGTGATTCATCAGTCTTATATAACACCCAGTGCAGGTATTTTTAAAAAATATTAATTTCTAATTATTTATTGCAGTTACACAGAAAGAAAAGAATTGATGTTTGTATGTTGCTTTTATATCCGCAGATCTTGCTGAATTTATTTGTATATTCTAATAGCTTATCTTTAGATTTTTTTTCCTGTGTATGCAATCTACTTATATGCAAATAAAGAAGCCCCCTCTTCTTTAATACTTCATATGTTTCTGTTGTTTTCACCATATTCATACTGAGTTTTGCTGGGTAGTGGCCCTAGGTAGCCTACGCTGGGCTGTTAGCAAGAGCTTGGAGTGGGTGGCCCCTGTTCTTGCTAAGAGTTGGGTCTATGTAGCTGTATGAGAACATTGGAGAGTTCTCTATGACTCATTTGTTAGCAAGGTTTTCATTCTATTCTGCATAGGTCACAGAAGACTTGTTAGCACGACTTTGTGTTTATGTTTTATTTATTTAGACACAGACAACACCTCAGAAGTATGAGAGGGAGGGAGGGAGAAAAGCAGACTACATTTGTTAAAAAGCTATCCCAAGCATTATTCTGTTTTGCTAACACCACCATTATACCTGGAGAACCTCTTTAGTGTTCCCCCTCTATGCTGGTATAAGGCCTGTATGTTTCTGGGGCTTGAGAATCAAGTAATGGTTAACTTTGGGTATATCCAATGATCACTATTTTCCTAGGCTGGAGAGGTCAGAATTACTGGGGTTTCACAAAGTAGCACCCAGCCCCCATTTCAGAGAGCTATGCTCTCCTTGATCTTAGTAAATACCCTCTTTGAGATTGTCTTTACCTGGGTATCAGTGCTGATGCCCTATTCCATATGACAACCCTGATTGGACCATTTAGTTTTTTTTCTTCTTATACTCAGATAAGTATTAGTGGGGGCAATTGTGGAACCATATAAGACTAAGACTCATATAAGGCTGAATATGGTCCACCTGACTGGCTTAGTCAGTTAAGCATACAACTCTTGATTTTGGCTCAGGTCATGATCTCAGGGTTGTGAGATCGAGCCCCTTGTTGGGCTCTGTGCTGGACAGGGAGCCTGCATAATAGTCTCTCTTCCTTTGTCTCTCCCCCTTCCCTATGCCCCCCACTTCTGGCTTCCACACTCTCACACTTTCTTTCTGTTAAAAAAAAAAAAAGAAGCTGAATATGTCAATTTTTTAGGTTCATAGGCATTAGACATGTACTCTCTAAAGTACTTCCTGGCTTCATGGCTGATATTTATTGACCAGTAGAAATATGGAAAAAGTGTACTTAAACATCAGCATTTCTTTCCGTGAAGAAGAGGGTAAAGGCTAGAAAGGAAACTGGGGCTAGTGACTAAGGATCAAAATTCAAGTTTCCTAATGAGTACAAGTTTCCTCCAGTATCATTTTTCACCTAGCATGCCGATGTGATTGCATAATTTTGAAAAATTATGATATCAAAAAATTAAGATATAGATAGTTCTATTTACCTACCGTTTGTCTAGTATATATTTACATCTAGTAGACATATAGTTTCAACCCATGTGCTCAAGTGTACAGAAATAGTACTTTTTAAAAAAAATCACAATTTAATTTTCATTTTGAGACTTGCCTCATCTTAAACAAAAATATGTTATTTATGTTATATATAATTTGTATTTCTTTTATATCTCATATAAATCATATACATATATATCCATTTAAGGTAAACTATTCCCTCTAGGTCAATTTCAGTCAGTTCAGGATATATTTCTCCTTATCCCATCCCCACTCCTCTCTTCCTGAGATTGCACTTACATTCTAGAAACTTCCATTAGCTTCATACATTAATGAAAAGCAGACCTTGAATCCTCGGGCATGCTTTATCATACATTGGCTTCTACTGGGTACCATCTGGTCCTTGGGCAGAAGTCCTCCTCCACGTTGGCATCTGCTGAGACTTCTGTGAATATATCTGGTCCTTGGCCATATGGCTTGTCCCACTTTCCTTTTCCTTTTCTCTCTCTTCTAACTTCCATGCCCTTTTCTCAGTTGTGTGCAGAGGATTTAGTTATTACCCCATGAATCTCTGAAGTCGTGAGGCTGCCTTACTGCTCCCTTATGAGTTCCTCAAAGCTGTGTCCTCACCACAGTCTCTGCCAGTAGGGAGAATGTTTGTGAGTCTTCAACTTCCAAAATTTCAGGTAGGAATGTGGACAAAGTATTTTTTTTCTTGGACCCCCAAACTTATCATTTGATTGATTCTACACTCTCTGCCAATATAGTATTTAACCTCAGGGCCTATGAGAGCAGACGATCTTCCTGCTTCTCCATCTCTTCTCTCCCTCACAGCTGGAAGAATCCCATTTATTCTGTGGATAGAGTAAACCCATTTTGATATTGGAAATTAAGTTCTTCAGGCACCATTTTAAATCTTTCTATTTTATCCACAGACTAGGTTTTTAAAACTGAAAGCTAAGGGACACCTGGTTGGCTCAGAGGGTTAAGCCTCTGCCTTCAGCTCATGTCATGATCTCAGGGTCCTGGGATTGAGCCCTGCATCAAGCCCTGCATTGGGCTATCTGCTTGGCCAGGAGCCTGCTTCCCCCTTTCTCTCTGCCTACTTGTGATCTCTCTCTCTTTGTCAAATGAATAAATAAAATCTTAAAAAACAAAACAAAACAAACTGAAAGCTAAGAATTTGATGCTTGATTCCATGGCAGTGATTCATGTCTATAAGACCAAATGGGATGAGGAAAAGGTCACGAAGTTAAAGCTGTCTGTGTAAAAAACATCGATTCATGTCTTATCCAAGCATCCATCCATTTGTCCATCCATCTTTCCATTTATCCATTGATCCTCTGAATACTCCAGAAAAAATGTTGAGCATGCCGTATGACTTGAGCATGACAGGGTAAAATATTAAAAATCAAGACCTATTAGAAATTCCAGAGCATACAGTAGATGTGATAAGCAGAATAATGGCTGCAAAGATATTTATGAGATATTCCTGAGATTATGTGAGGTTACCCAGCAGGGGGAATTAAGGTTGCAGATGGCATTGAATTTGCTAATCGGGTGAGCTGAGATAAGAAGATGATCTTGGATTATCCAGGGGGGCCAATGGAATCACCACAGTTCCTATAAGTGGAAGGGGGAATTCAGAGTCAGAGATTTGAAGATACTCGACTGCTAGCTTTGAAGGTGGAGAAAGGGGCTGTAAGCCAAGGAATGCGGGCAGCCGATAAAAGCTGGAAAAGTCAAAGAAATGAACTCTCCTTTAGAGCCTCCGGAAGGAACGCAGCCCGCTGATACCTTGATTTTAACTGAGTGAGAGCCATTTTTGACTTCTCACCTGCAGATAAGGCATTGTATTGTTTTAAGCCAATAAACTTGTAGTAAGTTCGTTCAGCAATAATAGGAAACTAATATAGTAGTTGTAACTCTCCAGTCATAACAATGCCTATATAATACTCTATATGACTAAATGAATTTAAAACTTGGCAAACCAACAGAGCAGACATTTTAATAAATTAAACACTTAGGTGCCACCTGGTGGCTGAAATCTTGCTGGTAGTGACTTGAAATGATAACAGCTTACAGCTATTCCCTTTAAAGAGTAGAAGTGCCATGTCCCAAGCAGGGCATTAGGCTTATGGTTTGTGGTCAAATGATTTTAAAAAGGTTAAAATGATTCATTTGGATTGCCAAACAATACAGTGGAAAAAAAGGGCTCAACTGGTAAACACTGACAAATATAGCATTTTATTGGAAGGACACGTGACAGAAAACAGGTGCCTGTGAGACCAGCCTAGGAAGAATTAGCCAGCGATGGAATCAACAGGTGGCACCTGAGGAGGAATTTTTCTTCACCTAAAACTTACTCCACGAAATCTATCAGACCTCAAGACTCTCCCCATATTACTTAGAGACAACAAACACTTTCTTAATCTCACATGTAATGAAAATACAGCATTGTTTCAACCAGAAATCACCCCTAAACCTTTCCTATAGGGAAAATCTGGACCCGTCTTAGCATACGTGACTTAGTTAAAAGTACAAGGTATCTCATACCGTTAGGATGGTTACAATTAAAAACAAAAACAAAAACAAAACCATACACACAGAAAAATTAGTGCTAAGGGGAATGTAGAGACGTTGGAGCCTTGTGGACTGGTGGTAGGATTGTAAAATCACGCAATTGCTATGAGAAACAGTGTGGAGTTTTCTCAAAAAATTAAAAATAGAATTACCATATGATCTAGTGATCCTGCTTCTCGGTATATAGCCTAAAGAATTGAAAGCCCCGATTAGGGGCAATGGCGAAAGGAAAAAGGAAATTGTTGTTTAATAGACATTGAGTTTCAATTTTGCAAGATGAAAAAATTCTGTAGCTCTGTTTTGCAACCATGGAAATATGCTTCACCCTACTAGACTGTACATTTAAAAATGGTTAAGATGGTAAATTTTATGATGTGTGTTTTTTACTACAACAAAAAGAGTCGAGGGTAGTGGAGCATGTGTAGTGGAGGATAGAGGATGACAAATCCATCCTCCCATGGGCCATCTTAGGTCTTCGGCTGAGGAATATGCAGGTCCCTGGATGCTGGAGAGGCATGTTGGCTGCTGTGGCGTTTGAACAGGCTCTATATCTCAGAGCAGAGAGTGGGCCCTATTCAGAGGGTCCCAAGAGCTGCCTTCCTTTTGCCATTTTTACATGATTTAACTACAAAAACATAGCTTTAACCTTCTTATCCTCTAACCTGATTTTGAAAAAGTCCCATTTTCCCATCAACCATGGGTCACTTCCTGCTGGTATAAATACATGGTCACATTATGCCCAGATGTTTCCATGATCATTTTTCAACTTATTTATAACTTTTATAATACCTCTGAGTCTAGAGGCTGAACTGCATGACATAACCTATAATAAGGAAACCTTTCAGGATTTGAGCTAACTTAATTCTCTTGGGGTTTTCATCAGCCTATAACTTTCCTTCTGTTAACTTTCCAGAAACCAGTAGCAAGGGGTGGTAAAGAACATATGCATGAAGTAAGACAACACACCTAATTCCACCACTGAGTCCTCTTGCCGCCATTTGCCTGCTGTGTGAGCTTGGATACCTTAGTTAGTTTAAGAACTGCCTACAGAGGTCCTTCTCATTCTGCATACTCCTTATAGTCTAATCGTCAACAAAGTAACCTGAGTGAGGTTATGAAATTGATCAATGTTTTGCTTTGTGTTTGTGTTTTGAAGTTTTGTTTAAAAAAAATTTTTTTTTTTTGTATCCCTAGGTCACAATAATGTTCTTTTCCATTCAGATATTTATTTGATCTGCAGAAGTGACTCTTAAATGGGGGTGGTTTTGCCTCTTGGAGACATTTGGCAAAGTCTTGGAGACATGTTGATTGCCATGATTTGGGTGAATAAGGGTGCTGCTGGCATCTAGAGGCATAGGATAGCCCCTAAAACAGAGAATTATCTGGCCCCAAGTATCAATAGTGGCAAGGTTGAGAAGCTCTGATCTATTGGGCACTTTTTTTTTTTTTTTTACATAGACTTTATTTATTTAAGAGACAGAGAACAAGCAGGAGGAAGAGGCAGAGGGAGAGGAAGAACCACACTCAATCCCAGGACCCTGAGATCATGACCTGAGCCAAAGGTAGATAGTTAACCCCCTGTAGCCTACTCCTGAACAATATGTTAGGTGGAAATCCAGTTTTATTTGTTTTTGCCCATAGCAATCCAGTTTTACCAATACTTATTCTTCAGATTTCCATGTACCTTTTTTTAAAACACAATGATAACTGCTAATACTTATTTAGAGCTTAATACATATACACATAGATATATACATACCGAGATCTTGTTAGTGCTGATGTAAATATGAGTATTTTCACACATCCGCCCCCCTCTGCCAAATCATACAGATTGAGAGGGAAGCCAAATGAAATTGCCCATATCCCATATTTATAACATAATTAGAGATAATAGTACAGACCTTCAGTTCATGTACCACTAGGGAAATAGTCATTCAAGACTAGCAAAGCTGCTTCGAGAGCCTGCAGTAGAAGGTGTGGTTAAGAGGGATTTGCACAAAAGAGACCAGAGGACAGAGGGTCTCAGTGGCAGAAGAGCACAGATCATGCCAACTAGGATTTGACCCCAAAGGGAGGGGACCTACTGAAGCCCAGGGAGCAGAGAACTGGATAATGGGGAGTGAGTCAAAAGGAAGAGTCTGGAAGGTGAGCAGGAGCAGCAATCTTAGAAAGACCCTAGTTGGGCAGAAACAGAGAAACATAGCAGAGAGATGAGTTTCTTGAGGCCTCGAGGTGAAGGGGAAAAAGGAATAGATAGAACAAAAGTCTCTAATGAAACAAGAGAGCATCAAAGATTCAGATGAAGATAGATTAAAAAAACACATGATTTATTTAAAAAAATTGCACTTCACCGAAGCAATGGAAGATAACTCTGTTCAAGGCTAACTTCCCTTATATGTAAAGAATTTTTTTAAATTGAAGAGGAAAAAAATAAAGATGTGAGATAGAGATCTAAAAAGACAATTTACAGATAAAGAATCTTGGGGTCCCTAAACACATATATATTTGTTTATTAAAAAATATACCCACAGGAATGATAAAAATGAAAATAGGAAATATGGTTACTGGTAAGTGGGGTGGGAGCAAGGAATGGGTTTGACTTAACAGGCCTGTGTATTAATTTTCTATAACTGCTATTACAAATTGCCACACATGTAATCATCTAAAACAACATACATTTATTATATTACAGTGCTGGAGTTCAGGGTCCTTAAATGGGCTTCCTTGAGCCAAAATCAAGCTGTCAGCAGGGCTGTGTTCCTTTCTGGAGGCTGCAGGGCAGAACACGCTTCCTTGCTTCTTCCAGCTTCTTAAAACTGCCCACATGCTAGACACCCTTTTGTCTTCAGAGCCAGCAAGCATGGCTTGAGTCCTTGTCCCATGGAGTCACTTTGACCTCCCCTTTTGTAGTCAGATCTCCCTCTGCTTCACTCTTCTGACTCCCTTTATTTTACTTGTAAGAATCCTTGTGTTTACACTGGGTCTACCCAGACACTGCAGGATAATCTAACCATCTCAAAATCCTTAATCATGTCTGTAAAGTCCCCTTTTCCATGTAAGGGTCATCTTCACAATTTCTAGGGATTAAGACGTGGACCTCTTCTGGTGTGTGTGAAGGACATGGGGGTGAGCATTCTTTTGCCTCCTGCAGCATGGAAGTGATATTATAATTTTTTAAACATTTAAACCACATATATGTTTTACTTATTAAAAAATTAACAGGGGTACCTGAGTGGCTCAGTGGGTTAAAGCCTCTGCCTTCTGCTCAGGTCATGATCCCGGGGTCCTGGGATCGAGCCCCACATCAGGCTCTCTGCTTAGCAGGGGGCCTACTTCCCTTCCTCTCTCTGCCTGCCTCTCTGCCTGCTTATGATCTCTGTCAAATAAATAAATAAAATCTTAAAAAAAATTTAGTTTAAAAAATTAACAGATCAAAATAGGAAAAAAAAAGGCAAACATGAAAGGAATACATAGCAGGTATATTTTATGGAATTCAAAGCATCTAACCTTCAATAAAATATATAAGGCAGTGCAATTGTGTACAGAAACTGAAAACTTTTGCTATTTAACAATTTTCCCAAATGAGTGGCAATGATTCAGCCCAAGTTGTTATGACTCTGGAATAGTTCCCAAGGTCATTCAACTTTAGCATTGAAGCCCCAAACGAAGATTCTTTCCATTACTTCACAGCTGCCCATGGTCAGTTGCAATGCTTACATAAGTGTTTTTTCTCTTTGATCTTTTGTCTATATGAAGAATAATAGTAAAATCTCCTGGAAATTGTTATGTAATGTCTTCTTCAAGTTCTTTTAGAAGCTTCTTGCACTTGGAAAATATTAATATGAGTAGCAAAAATAACACTTTTCATAGGTGTGATCAAGTACCCAGGGATTGGGGCTGACTTTAGATAAAAGCAGATCTGGTAGTAAATAGAAAGCCAGAATCATTGACTATCAAAGCTGGTGGGTGGGAGTGGTGATAATAGGATTTTAAGGAAGTTCTTCTCTGGTTGCTTCAAAATTTTCAGAGAAATAGGAAGAAAGGTCTTTGGGTGAGAGGGAGGATAGGGAAGAAGGTATGGGAGTTTGGAATGGCAGAATGTGTGGCATGGTTGTTTTGGAAAGTGGGGTATCTTTTGATTGCTAGGCAGCATAAAAAAGCACTTGCTTTTTGTAGTAATATATTTAAAGAGGTTGAGGGCCGAGAAAGCAGCAAGTTGGGTTTCATCAAATTTGTGGCTTGCCAAGCATGTGGGAACAAGTAAGAGAAGGAAAAGGGACCGGAGCGTTTAGGCCAACTACTGACCATGGAAGGGAAGGAAGTGAAACCACAAGAAGAAGACGAACACTAAAGAGACTTAAGAATCAATGAGTCATAGTACTCAGCGGGATGGAAGGGTAGTTGGCACAAAGCATTAGGGGACAGAGAAGTAGATGTATGCACCTAAGGTTATGGAGGGTATACAGCTCCATAAATGATGGTGATGCTGAAGTCTTAGGCTCTGCCATGGGAGTGGTCTAGGGGAAGGAAGTCTCTACTACATGTGGATTGAAATTACTAAGGATAGGACCAAAGTAGCATCAGAGTGAGTGACAGGTGAACCAACACTTGGGAAACGAGGAGGGATGATGTGGCGTCAGTTGATGACTTCGACAGTGAGATTCAGAATAGAAGCGAAAAGAACTGCCAGAAAGCAGGTATGGAGGTTGGGGGGCGGTGGGCAAGGAGGACACTTACTCCCTTCCAGGTCTGGGGGGAGCAGCCAATACTAGAGTTTTCTGTAGGAAGCACGGGGTCTCCCTGAGGACCAGGTTTCTGTTGGAACAGAAAGGTGAGGATACGTTGGGAGAAGAGGATGACAATAGAGGGGATCTGTTCTCTATGATTTGTCATGAGTCTAGGGAGTGCAGTGGAAAGATCTTGGCAGGGAGAGAGGAAAAGATGGACAGAACTGGAGGTATGCAGAGCCTTATGGAACTATAGTGTGGGAGGTGAGGGGTGATTTTGGGGTTTGGGGCTTTTGAGGTAATTCTCATAAACAGAGATAAAATGATTAGTGTGGACCCAAGGGAGGAATTGGGGGTGAGATTTTGACTATAGAGGATTGGAGATGGTGGATTTCTGGAGCTGCCTTTTTTTTTTTTTTTAAATCCCTGATGATGGGGATAGGTAGATAGAAGGGAGGCACGTTTTTAGATCAAGTATGTCAGTTGTCCCTTGCCTCACCAGTGTTGGGCATCGCCCCAAGGGTGTCTGTTCCATCTGCCTCCTTACTGATAACCTGGAAGATTCCTGGAGAAGCAGGTGTGATGTCAAGTGCAGCTCTCTCTACACATAGTAATAAGAGTTGAAGGCATCATCTTGTTTCCACAAAAACAAAGTATGAAGTTTGAATAGCAACAGGTCAGGAAACAGAGTAAAGTTTCCTCAAAGGGAAGGCCAACCTAACTGATGGTATCTGCAAAAAGGATGAGGTTTATGTTACTGTCATTGGAAGCATTCAGAGGTGCTGAGAATAAGAGAACCCTGAGTTCCTTCTCATCAACTGAGACTGAGTGTCCACTGCATGCCCAGCACTGTTCAGGGTGCTGCAGGACATGGAACAAAGGAGTGATACTGTCTACCCTTGAAGCCGACTCTGTTAGAAAACAGTGAAAAGTATTGTATATAAAGTCAGTGCTGTCCTGAGGGACGTAGGCTACCACGGATATTGTTGAAAGGTCTCTTCTATTATTTACTTAGAGTTTGACTTTCATAAAACATCAGCTAATCAAAAGCCGAAACAAAACTAAAACCCAGAGATTGATTTGTTTTTTTGTATTGTTTTCCTGCAGGTGTTTTTGATTTTTGAGTTTATCATTATTACACAGGTTCTATATATACTGCAGCCAAGAATGGTCATGTGCCATAATGGAAATCCCCCCACCCCCCATTCTTAAGATTAATATATTGAGAACAGAATATCTGTATTTTATTTTAAATTTCCATTTTTAGAGACAATCACAAATAACTAAAAAAGGGATAGATCAGGGATTTAAAGTCATTGATTTTAAAGGCCATATGGTCTATTTTGTGTCTCCTGTGATTTTTTTTTTCCTTCCAATCTAGGTTTTGCCTTATACCATCTTTCTTGATCCCAATTATACTGCTGAATCACTGTCAAAGATAGGGACTCACAGGAATGGGTCATCTGGAAATGTGTGTCCTATTTTAGAACAAATTAAAGGTTGCCTCAGTCAATGGTGTCTAACCCCTTAACTTAGAAGAGAGAAAATATTAATAGGAATCAACTCTGCTTATTTAGCAGGTCAAGTTGGTCTGTGGTGTCCATGGGGATGCTTGAGGACAAGCCGATTAACATTGAGATTTGTGGAAACAGGATCAATAGTTTTCAGTAACTGAGGAAGATTACCAGAAGTCAAGGGAGCCTTTAACAGGAGCTGGGCAGCGTGGAGCCCAGGCTTGTCAAGCACCTGGCAGGCGATTGAGAAAGTCTAATTGTGGCTGATGATGACTCATTTTACACGATTGTCACACCTCCCTTCTCCAGGTTCCATTTTAGGCACAGGATAACTTGCCCAGCCAGAAATTGCCTAATTTAAACCCTGACTCTTACCTGTGTGAATCAAAATGACTCAGAAAGTGCAAATAAAATATTCCCAAGGAGTCCGTGATTGTTTCATGTTTCTCATAGCTTCTCTTCTTAGAACTGAGTCTATCTGTATAGAAAAACACACAAGTACTGGGGAATTGAATTTGGGTGGGAAAGAGAAGAAAAGAAGTCTCACAGGACCTAAATCAGAGCCTATATTTTTCTCTCACATGAGACTACAAGGTAGGCTATTTTAAATTTGCGACCAAAGTTTTAATTATATAAAAAATAGAGCACTTTTTCTTTAAAAGGAGAAAGAATTGCTACCTTTTAAAGATAATTAGGAATATTGAGAATAAATAAAAATAAAGAGTGTATGTGTACGCACACACACACAAGCATAGATACATATACACATACACTTTAATTCTTTATGTTCAGCTCCCACCTGCTGCTCATCTCCTACCCTCTCAGCAGGAACCATTCCCTACTGTCCAATGGCTGTTAGTAATTCCTGATGAAATGAGTAAATCTGACCTGCTATTTTTTGCTGAAACTAATTTTGATCCTTTTTATCTAATAACCACTACTTAGATTCTAAAGCAGTCTCCAGAACTCACAAAACCATGGCATATTGGCCTATGAAGTGACAAACAAGTAGGGCTCAGTAGTTAGACAATTCATAAGACATCATTTATTCTAGTTTCCACAAAATATTGATACTTACAACAGCCGCGAAACACCTAGAATGTAATAGTTAACATTCCTCTTTCTACATAGTACTTTCCAGTTTTGAGGATGCTTTATTTATTTGTATGTATATGTATATACATATACATATTTATTTATTTTTAAAGATTTTATTTATTTATTTGACAGAGAGAGAGCTCAAAGAGGGGGAACAGCAGAGGGAAAGGGAGAAGCAGACTCTCCACTGAGTAGGGAGCCTGGTATGGGACTTGATCCCGGGACCCTGGGATCATGGACTGAGCTGACGGCAGATGCTTAACCGACTGAGCCACCCAGGTGTCCCTGAAGATGCTTTAAAATATATCATCTCATTTGACTCTCATAAAAATCTTGTATGGTAGCCAGAGCATAAAATTTTATTTACAGTTTATAGGAAAGGAATCAGAAATACAAAAACTCAAAATGATGTGACCGATATCAAATGATCCTACAAATCATGTATATTTACTCACAATCTAGTGATGGGTAGAAATATATAATACATAATCCAAATATTTCCACCATAAAAGTATTAAGATTTCTGAAATAGGAAGAATATAAATTGAATGGTTTCAATTATCCAGAAAAGTTATGTCTGTGAAAGATATCATTTCCCCTAATTAGGTGTCATTATATTGTAAACATATTTTGATTAAAAAAGCATTTTGTAATTCTTAATGTGCAGATTTGTTTCTTGAATCCTTTTATTTCATTTTATCTGTAAAGTTACATTGTTTATTTGAGATCTTTCTTGTTTCTTTCTTTTTGTGTTTATAACTATAAACTTCCCTCTTAGAACTGCTTTTGCTGCATCCCCTAAGTTTTGATATGTTCTATTTTCATTTGCCTCAAGGTATTTTTTGGTTTCCCTTTTGATTTCTTCTTTGGCCACATGGTTGTTCAGGAGCACGGTGTTTAAGCTCCACATATTTGTGAAAATTCCAGTTTTCGTCTTGTAATTGTTTTCTTATTTCATACCATTGTGGTTGGAAAAGATACTTCATATGATTTCAGTCTTTTTAAATTCATCGAGACTTGTTTTGTGGCCTAACATATGGTGTATCCTGGACAGTGTTCCACATGTGCTTGAGAAGAACGTGTGTTCCTGCTGCTGGCGAACAGAATGTTCTATATCTGTCTGTTAGGTTCACGTGGTCTAGTACATGGTTTAAGCCCAATATTTTCCTGTTGGTTTTCTATCTGGATGATCCATTCATTGTTGAAAGTGGGGCACCAAAGTCCCTTATGATTATTTTATTGCTATTTCTCCTGTCAGATCTGTTAATGAATGTTTGCTTTATATAGTTAGATGCTCCAATGTTGGGTGCATAAATATTTACAATTAGTATATCCTCTTGAGGAATTGACCACTGATCATTATATAATGAACTCCTCTGTCTCCTGCTACAGTTTTTGGCTTAAAGTCTATTTTGTCTGGTAGAAGTATAACTACCCCTGGTTTCTTTTGGTTTCCATTTGCAATAAGTATCTTTTCCCATCTATTCTCTTCAAGCCTATGTGTATTTTTAAAACTGAAGCAAATTTTTTATGGCACACACTTGGGTCTTTTTTTTTTTTTCCCAATCATTTCAGTCACTTTAAGTTTTTTTTTTTTTTTTAAGATTTTTGTTTATTTATTTGACAGAGAGAGACATAAAGAGAAGGAGCACAAGTAAGGGGGTGCAGGAGAAGGAGAAGCAGACTTCCTGCCGAGCAAGGAGCCCGATGTGGGCCTTAATCCCAGGACCCTGGGATCATGACCTGAGCCGAAGGCAGCCCCTTAACAACTGAGCCACCCAGGCACCCACTTTAAGTGTTTTGATTGGAGAATTTAATCCATTGACATCTAAAGTAATTTTTGATATGTATCAGCTCCCAACTGCCATTTGGTTAGTTGTTTCATAATTCTTTTGTTCCTCTCTTGTTGTTTTCTTTTGTGATTTTATGATCTTCTGTAGTCGTATGTTTAGATTCCTTTCTCTTTATCTTTTGGGAATTTATTTATTCGTTTATTATTTATTTATATATTATCTTTTGTGTGTTTTTAATAGGTTTTGTTTTGTGCTTACCATGAAGACTACATAAAACACTTGAGAGTTAAAACAGTCTATTTTAAGCTGGTAACAACTTAACTTCACATACAAAAGCTCTATATTTTTATACTCTCCACTCCCATATATTATATATATTTTCCACTTTTATATATATGATATTTATGTTATATATATGATATTTATGATACATATATGTATATATATGTATATATATATATTAGTGGGGGAGAGAGAAGGGGATGGAGGGGCAGAGGGAGAGGAAGAGAGAGAAAACGCTAAACAGGCTCCATGCCCATCACAAAGTCTGATGTGGGGCTTGATCTTATGACCTGAGCTCATGACCTGAGCTGAAATCAAGAGTCTGACGCTTAACCTGGCTGAGCCACCCAGTGCCTTTTATATTTTATTTTATTTATATATATATATATTTTTTAAAAGATTTTATTTTTTTATTTTAGAGAGAGAGTGAGTGGGGGGAGGAGTAGATCTAGAGGGTCAAGCAGACTCCACACTGAGCACAGAACCTGAAGCAGGGCTCAATTTCGTGACCCTGAGATCATGACTTGAGCTGAAATCAAGAGTTGGACACTTAACTGACTGAGACACTCAGGCACCCTGCCACTCACATTTTATATTTTTGATGTCACAATCTACACATTTTTATATTGTATTGCCATTAACAAGTTATTGTAGTTATAGTTAATTTTAGTACTTTCGTATTTAACTTTAATGCTGAAGTAGATGTATATCCTACCACCTTTACAATATTGAAGTATTCTGAATATAACTATGTAGTTACCTCTACCGGTAATTTTTATACTTTCCTATGTTTTCATATCATTAATAAGCATTCTTTTGTTTAAGCTTAAAAAAGTCCCTTTTCATTTCTTGGAAGGCTGGTATAGTGGTGATGAACTCCTTCAGTTTTTGTTTTTCTGGAAAAGTCTTTATCTCTCCTTTAATTCTGAATGACAACTTTGCCAGATAGACGCTTCTTGATAGGCACATTTTTTTTCTTTTAGTACTTTGAATATATCATGTCACTTTCTTCTTACCTGCCAAGTTTCTAATGAAAAGTCTGCTAATAGTCTCATGGGGTTCCCCAGTGCATAACAAGTTGTTTTCCTCTTGCTGCTTTTAAAAATCTCTCTTTGTCTTTAACGTTGACAATTTATAATTAAATTGAATTATAATAAAATATAATTAATATATAATTATTAATATATAATAATTAAACATAATTAATTATCATTATTAAATTATAAATAAATTTAATTATAATGTGTCCTGTTATGAGTATCTTTAGATTCATCTTATTGGGAACTCTTTGTGCTTCCTGGATCTGGATGTCTGTTTATTTCATCAGGTGAAAGAAGTTTTAGGTGTTATGTGTTTGAATCAGCTTTCTGCCCCCTTTTCTCTCTCTTCTCTTTCTATGACATCTGTGTATATTGGTCCTCTTGATGGTATACTGTAAATCCATTCTTTTTCATTTTTTTTTCTTCTCCTCCCTTGAGAGGATGAATTCCACTGCACTGTTTTCAAGTTTACTGGAACTTTCTTCCACTTCATCTAGTTTGCTATTGAGCCCTTCTACTGGATTTTTCAGTTCAGTTATTGTATTCTTCAGCTCTATGATTTCTGTTTGGCACTTTTTAATATTTTCTCTTTGTTGTAATTATCACTTTGTTCATGTATGGTTCTCTGGACCTCAGCAAGCATCTTTATGGCCATTAGTTTCAATTCTCTACTGGGAAAATAATTTATCTCTATTTCATTAAAGATTAGTTTCTGGAGATTTATCTTGATCTTTTGTTTGGAACACATTCTCCTGTTTCCTTAGTTTCTTCACTCACTGTGTTGGTTTCTGTACGTTGGACTAAATAGCTACGTCTCTCGGTATGACAGACTGGTCTCATGTAGGAGATGAACGTTGTCAATCATCCCTGACAGAGCTCCTGGTCATCTCTCAAACTTGTGACTGCCTAAGCCACATTCTTTGTTCATAGTGGCTCCCCATATTTAGAAGTATGTCAAGACCTGTCAGCGTCCCAAAGGGAAGGATCACAATCAGCACCTAGGTGCAGGCTGATTAGATGCCAGACCCTCAGGCAACAGCTGGGAAAGTATGTAGTTAAGGTCCTTCCAGAAAGTAACTAGGAGATGCATGCTTATGCTTGCTCCTTCTGTGCTGGGGCCAGGTGTGAATAGCTACGGGGTTCTCCTTCTCCTGTTTAAAAATTGCTTCTTTGTTTGCAACAGTCCTATGGGACTCAAATGGAAACCCCATTAAGTATTACAGCTATGTAATTTGGGGGTCTGTATCTTGGGCAGCAGTTGTAAAAGGTGGGGAGCTAGATGTGTAAATAAGTTCCTTCTAGGGAGATACAAATAACTTGGTTTTATTGTTGGAGTGAGCAGGAGGGAGCAGGTGGTGGAAGTGCCCATTGGCTCCTGTGGGCTCCAGAGGGGATCAAAGCCAAACCCTCAATGTGTGCTAATTAGAAGTTGGACCCTCAGGCAACAGCTTGTAATGTGTGCAATCAAACCCCATTCAGAGAAAGAGGCAGAGACTGGTGTTTTTGCCTGCTGCTTCTATGCTGAGCTCTAGGGGCATGGCTCCTGCAAGTGCTTGCACGTGCATGGAGTAAGAATTGCTTCTTTGTTTACTACAGTCCTATGGGACTCATGAATGCAAGCCCTATTGGCTATCAGAAGCTGGGCAATCCAGAAGCACATTCATCAGATGGCAGCTGCTAGGGCTGGGGTGTCAGGCATGTGTGCAACCCTCTTCCAGATGGATGTTGGTGACCAGTTTTTATCACTGGGGTGAACTCCTTTGATTTTTTTCAGATTGGCTGTTTTTGTTATATGTCAGGGGGTTCCTTACTCATTAGTCATCTGTTTCCATACTGAATTATGGCATGGGTTAACAACATAGTGTTACTTTTTTTTACTAATAGTTTATTTTTACTAATTGTAAATGTAATACAGTTTATTTTAGAAAATTTGGAAAATCTACAAAGACATTTTTTTCAAAAATGAAAATTAGTCATCTAGAGGATAACCATTTTCTACATCTTATTGGATTTTCTATTGATTGTCATTTTATTCCTATTCAGATGTTTTCTTAAAGATTCTGTGAGGATATACTCTTCATACAAATTGTGTATTGTTATTGTTATTATTTTTCTTAGTATTCCATAATTATTCTTCTGTCATTAACATTTTTTAACTGTTTTATTTATTTATTTATTCATATTTTTAGAAGATTTTATTTATTTATTTGAGAGAGAGAAAGAGAGCAGGGGTGGGGCAGTGGGAGAGGGAATCTCAGGCCGACCTCTGGCTGAGCAGAATTAGTGTTGAAAGATGTATTGCTATTGTAACAAATTACCACAAACGTAGTGGCTTAGAGTAAAACAAATGTTTTATAGTTTGCATGTCAAAAGTCCTAAAATCAAGGTGTTAACATGGCTGCGTTCCTTCTGGATGTTCTAGGGAAAAATTGTTTACTTCCTCTTTCCACCGCCTACAGCTGCCAGAAGTCCTTGGTTGGCATCCCCTTCCTCCATCTTCAAGGCTTGGAATGCAGCATCTTCAAATTTTTCCTTTTGATCCGCTTCTACCAGCCAGTCTTCTTCTCTCTCTCAGATCCTCTTGCCTCCGTCTTCTAAGAAAACCTGCAATTACATTGGTTCTACCTGAATAATCCAGGACACTCTTCCCATCTCAAGATCCTTAACTTCATGATGACATCTGCAAAGTCTCTTTTGCCATGTAAGGTAACATATTCACGGGTTCTTGGGATTAGGACACGAGCATCTTTGGGAAACTATAACTCAGTCTACCACAAAAGATAAAACATAATTTGTGTTTCTATTCTAACACGTAGTTTACAGAACTGCTAGCCAATATACCGTTCTTCATGTCCTGCTAGCTCAGAAAAGTTTTCATCAGGATTTTTGCATGGTTGAAGAAATAAAGTGGAAGGGAATGTATTTATTTATTCTTTAATAAGGAAGCTGAGATTTAGTGAGGTCACGAAACATCTCATAAGTCAAATGGTTGGAAGGTAGTCTGACTTCTTTATTCATTACTATTTTTGGTTGTTTATTTGTTTTTGCTTATTATCTTCAATTAAGAAACTAATGATGTGTGCACCAAGCCATCATGTTGTGTGCCTTAAACTCACACAATGTTATATATCAATTTATATCTCAATAAAGGCAAAAAGAAAAGAACCCTAATGATATCAATGCCCAAAGGCACAGCAAGTTAGTGCTAATTCTACAATATCATTACTGCTATAAAAGTAGCCTATTTTCATGTCAGTAATATTGGTCCAGCCAAGAAACAATTTTGAGAGCATGTCCAGGCACAGCACTTCTCTGTAGCAGGGGTTCAGTGACACTGTGGGTGGCTGACAGACTCCGTATATCTTTTGGCCTGTGTATCACTAGAAATCATGTATTTTTCAAGGTTTGTATACATTTAAATTTCCAGTAAGAATATGTTAATTATAGGAAAGCAGATTTCAGTGGGATTCCTGTGTTAGGAACAAGAGTATGTTTTAGAAATACTTTTCATTCCATTAGCTACTTCTGTGAAGTTTAAGTCCCTGTAAATATGTAAGCTATACCATTTTAAAAAACTGTACCGGGTCTTATAAGGACTACTGACCCATTCTTATTACTTTAAAGTATTAAAGACAAAAATTAATAGTTGACCATGACTTTAGTAAGTACGTTTCAGAGAAAACATATGAAAAATAAGATTTTTAAGATTATTTTAAGATTCTGGATCAGATGAAAAAAAAAAGATTCTGGATCAGATGAAGTTATTAAGTTTTATATCTGACTCTGTGTGTCTGTGATTTGTCATAATTATGTCTCGTTGCATTAAGTTGTCATTGCTAATATGAATCTTGTCATCATAAATGATATGAAGATATCACTTTGGAAAAAATCTAGCGAGTATTCAGTATCTATATATCCGAAGCACCAAAAAGCAACTTTTGCTCTCCTTCCAAAGGACAGTTTTTTAGCCAGGTTACTAACCATCAGGATGATCACCAAAGATTTAAGAGAAGGGTTTGTGCCTTTCAGTGAATGAGCATGGGTTGGGGAATCTTGTAGTTGTCAATACTTTTACCTGCTTGGCTTTCTTCAGGTAATAGTCCATGTTGACTTATTTATATTTGTACCAATTTTTATGGAAATCCAAGAAGGTAGGGATGAGATTACTGACCCTATGATAAAATAGCCCAGGTATGGACTGATTGAGGAGTGCAGGATTACTGTACTAACTGTAGACTCACAAAGGCTGTTGAAGAGCAGTCACAAGATAGGTTTTTTTAGTCAGTTTTGAGGGCATAAAGAAAGGCATAACACACTGTAAAAAGATGTTCTTCCTTCTATACTCTGCCTGGAATCACTGAGAAAGGAAGTCTACAAGGTCTTGGCTGAGGAGCAGAGAGCAATGCACAGACCTGGGTACATGACAGTAATAGAGATTCTGAGTTGCTGCGGTAGATCTTTCTATCATGGCAGGCAGCAACTGACCAGGTCGTTTCAGAAATAGCAACTGTATTACTATTTATCACCTTCTTAATGATACTATGCAAATTAAAAATATACAAAAAGTGTTCAGGACAGGCATAGGACATTCCCGCATTCTTTACTGGAATATCGATCTCCAGGAATCATCTTCTTAGTCAAAGTCAACAGCAATGGTTTCTGCCTCTGCTTTGATTTTTTTTTTTTTCACTATTTCACTGGAGATCTGGTTCTGTTAATCTTGCGATGTGCTGAGGAGCTTACCTTCATTCCATTCTTTGCCACCTCTTCTACATAAGTCTTCCAATTCTGTAAGTCTACTTGTGATGACGATCTGTTCAATGAACTCCAGTCTGACTCTTGCTTCTTCACGTAATGTTTAGACCCCAAGAGGAGTGAAGATGAAGGGACACATAGGGCCAGTAGGTCATAGTGCTGTGCACACTCCCCATACAGAGGACCAGTAGCCAGGACAGCACTATCCATGGCATCCTACCTTTAAACTAAGCAGCTTAACTTTGTGAATAAAAATGGAATGAATGAATCCAAGAGGAGGCACCAGCCATTGTGGTGAAGATTACTGTATTTATAAACTTGTAATATAAGTTATAAGTTAAGAAGAGAGAAAATGAAGAATGCTTTTTTTTACTTTGTTAAAATTTAATTAAATTTAATTTTTTTCAGTGTTCCAAAATTCATTGTTTATGCACCACGCCCAGTGCTCCATGCAATACGTGTCCTCCATAATACCCACCACCAGGCACACCCCCCCAAAACCCTCATTTTGTTTCTCAGAGTCCACAGTCTCTCATGGTTTGTCTTTCCCTCCGATTTCCCCCAACTCACTTCTCTTCTCCATCTCCCAATGTGAAGAAAGCTTTATTGAGAAGCAGAACTAAGAGGTTATGTTACAGGATCTTGACAATAGAGAAAATAGGCAAATTTAATATTTCTGTAACTTATTTATTGTGAATTTTTTCTTCATTAATTGACCATACTATTCCATAAAGGATTTGAGGTAGTCTAAAGAAGATAATAAAATAAACATATAAGTTAAAAAAATAAGTCTAGAAAATTATTGATATTATAGCAGGGACAGATGGAGGGAAAATTAGAAAATAGAGCAATCTGTCTTCTTCATCATCCTGAAGTCACAGGGAGAGAAGAAAAGTGTTCTTTGGTTCTTGCTACAAAGACTCCTCCCATGTGTTAATGGGAGCCTGGTCTCTGGGGAAGTTTACTGTAGTTCACTTTACTCTCCCTAGTAAGCCAATTTAATCTTTTCCCTTTAAATAAATATAGCTTTTTGATGGCTCCTTGCTTATTATCCTTTTTACTTATAATATTGAACTTTCTGATTACTGCAAGTGATATTTTTTTAGCGTCCAATTAAAAGTTTTGGCTACTAGTGACTTTGTAGAGCACAGCTCTTCTAAATCAGCCAACTGGTGGACAATATTCACACATTCTTGGTCTTTGTGAAACAAGTACTGAACGTGCAAATATAAAGGAAAGTGTCAGTTTCTATAATGGCTTGTTTCCTATCCTATTTCTGCATGTATTGAACCCAAATGAACCTGAATGTTTCATTTTTTTTTCTAAAAGTAGTTTCTATTTTCTTTTCTAAAAAAGAAATAAAAAAGAAAAAAAAAGAAAATCCCTTTCAACTATCCAACAATTGGCCCAGAAATTAAAGAAAATATATTTTATCTATTTATGAACCATGATAGCTAACTTTGTTAATGCATTTATTACTAAGCAAAGCCCATTATTATATTCTGGTGGTAAGTAGATTATGGTTTTAGTAGATTAATACTGCATGATCACTTCAGAAGTCCTACCAGTGTGAATTAGAAATTAACTTGTATTTAAAAAATGCCTAATTGGAAGATTCAAATTATAGCTGCTCATGATGCTCTAGGGTCTTTCAGTTTTTGTGATTCAGGACTACCATTAGATAGGATCTCATTTTTCCAAGCTAATAAAATGTATGTTTTTTAAAAATGTTTAAAATACAGTCTTTAACAGTTTCACTAAAAATAATATCTAAAATATCTCTAAGGTTCTTTTGTATAGTATTTAAAAAATACATACTCTTTACATATGTTTGGATATATTTATTATTTTGAGTTCTGTTATTATGCAACATTTGTTTCTTACATGTAACTTTGTATTATGTTCTTCATATTTTCCATTTTAATGATCACATAATACATGTCCACTGGGCATATTTTGGTTTCCTTGAATGTTATATTGGCATTGGGCATTTTTTCTTTCTTGCTTGCTTGCTTTTCTTTCTTTCTTTTTGGCATTGGGTATTTTTGTCGTCGTTTTGTTTTTTTCCTCCACTACTATAAATGTACAGCAAATATACTATAAGCTTTATAACTTAATTTTGGCAATTAAATTCTTTAAAAATTACTGAGACTAGCTTTAGGCCTCACTGTATGATCAATTTCAGCAAATGCTCCATGTGACAATGAAAATCCGTGCATTCTGCAGGTGAATGCGGTGTTCTGTATGTGTTAATTAGGTGATGCTGATCATTCTTGCTGTTCAAATAGTTTATGTCAGCACAGTCCAATAAAAACATAATGCTGTCCACATATATAACTCTTATTTTAAACTTTCTAGAGGCATATTACAAAGTAAAAGAATGGATGAAATTAATTTCAATTATATATTTTACATAATGCAATATACCCAAAACATCATCATTTCCATGTGTAATTAGTGTAAAATTAATGAGACTATTTTTATCTTTAACATATCCTTCAGTATTTGATATCTATTTGATATTTACAGCACATTTCAATGCAAGTGCCAAATTTTGACCCTTATTTAGATTTCACAAAATTTATTGCTTGAAAAATGGATACAGACCCACATATCCAAATTGTGCCATCCAAACTTAAAGGTCTTCAGTACTTCAATTAAGTGCCAAAAATAATTCTCCTTTAATATTTATATTAATGTCAACAAAACTGGTTTATCTGTTTTAGAATATTCGATTTAACTTTTGAAGCAAAAGCATATAATTTTCAAAACTATAACTGTTCGAGTTTAGTAAACTGCCTTTTGTGCCAACTCAATATTAAAATCAATTCAAATGCAGATTGCTAAAGTTGAAAAGCATTTAAATTTATCAGCATCAAGAAAGCATCATTCAAATCTTGTGGTGTTTGCAGCCAGTTTATACAATAGTGTTGATTATAGTTAAAACTTTTATATGAGGATTCATGTTAGAAAAATGTGTAAAACTAAGCATTACTGACTTGTATTATGTAAAGTTGTGATGTTAACATAGATAATTGTACCTATTTAGCTAGATTTAATAAGCTGTTTCTTTCCTTGAAACCTGAAAATTTAGCTCATTCATATGCAGTGTGATATCAATGAGGAAACATAAATCACATTCCTAAATTTTTGTCTTTGATTATTAGATATTTGAAAGGCATCCTTTGTTTCAAGGAAATTTTGAATTGGAGTTAACAATACAATATATATTTGTAAAATTTTCCACAATGAACACTGGCAAAGAACACGAAATAATTAAATTTATTGTCTTCTATTTCTTTCAGTAGGTCCACAAATTGGTGATGAATCCTACCACTTGCAGATATATACTGAACAATTTCAATAACTTCTATGCATGAGATCTTTCATAGGGACTGTTTCAGAAAGGTGAGCACAAATATTTTCAATATGTACGACATATTGAAATGAATTAATGAGGAAAGCATGAATTTCTTGTTTAAAATTCCAGTAAATATGAATTTTTGATCTAAAATTACTGGAGTAGTATCTGCTGTGTCAGAAACTAATTTTTAAATATGTAGTTGAAAATTTTCTTTGACAGCTGTAAAAGACTTAAGAAAATGCCATCAGTACAAAATTTTAGGCTGTGAATTGCCAACTTTTTTGTAACTTGGGAAGCCCTTGAGACAGTACGTGCCCAAAATATTAACTGGGCAGAGTCTGTTATATAACTCCTCTAAAGCTAAAAAAAAGTATTTGCACTTTATGGTCTTGTATTTTATGGGCAATGTTTAGGTGGCTTAATCAAAGATCTTTTACTTTGTGTAAAATATCTAATTTTGGGCTTTTCTTATGACTTTTTGGCTAAATTTCCATATTTAAAATGATACTTTTCTCATATCTTTACATAAAAATGAATTCTATTTTGTGCACAAATTAAGCTGCTTTATAGCTGGACAAAGATACAAGTCTAGCTCCTCTTAAAAACTGTTTAACACTTTTTATTGGACATTGAATTCTGATTTCAAGTGCCTAGTTTTGCCAATTCTTTTTTGAATGTTGAAAGTGAACTTCCTATATAATGCTGAAAATATCTCTTAATATTTTCACTTTATCTTTAAACTTTTCTTAACTCAACAGTTTTTTTTCCTTTGTTCTGTCATAAAAAGTTAACATTTTCATTTATTGTGAAATTCGTAACATCTGTTTTCCCAGTTTTTTTAACAGTCACTGTGTCCATTAGAGTATTGGTTTCTGCAACTGTACTCATGTCTGCATCTGTAAGGTGTCTTAATTTTAAGTTAAAAAATTGTTCCTACTAATTTTTAAAATTAAAATATAATTTAATTATCCTGTAATTAATTAATTTGTTGACACCAACTAGATTGATATCTTCATATATTTATTACACTGGAACAGGTATAAGCACCTGACACATGTGCTACATATGGCAACAATATCTTACAACAGCTAAGAGTGAAATGCAGACTTACCAAAACACAATTGTGTTTAACAAAAAAATGTTTTATAGTCCTTCAGTTATAAAAGTTGAATTGAATTATTTAAAATGATAAATAAAATTAAAAATTTAATTCTTTAGTTGTAGCCACAAGTGGCTCATGGCTAGTAAATTGGACAGCACAGTTCTAAGTTGTTATATGTATTTTTGCATTTGTTCAATCAGAAATAGAAAGTATGTTAAGATTGTTCACTATGATTGGGAGATACTTTTTCTTTTAATTCTGTAAGCCTTATATATTTGAAGCTATGTTAATATCTAATTTGCTTTTTAATTTATCCATTGTATTTCTAATTTCTGTTATTGTATTTTTCAGTTCTAGAACTTCCATTTTATTATCTCTTCTTGTTAATTCTAGTTCTCTGGTTCTTTATCTTGTTATTAAATTTTGAACATGTAATCACAGTTTTTGAAAGAAGTGTTCTGTTCATTAATTACAATATCGATAGCATTTTCTTTTCTCTGTCCTATGTCTTGTCTTTTCTCTGGATATACATGCTTGGTGATGTTTTATTGTATATGAAATGTAGTAGAGGTTCTGGATGATAATTTTCTTCCAGAGAAGTGGAGATCATCTTACTTCACTCAGGGCTTAAACTGATTCTAAGTTTTATTTCAGTCGTTTAAAAGACCTGATCAATTTCCACCTAACCTTAATTTCTAGGATGCAGCGCTTCTGAAGGCTCAGATTGTCTATCCTTCCAAATAAGCACACATGTGAACTCCAGTTTTTATCTGCTCAACACAATGAGATTGCCAATAGTTGTGCTGAGATTTTCAGCCTCTTAGCAAATACTCTTTGTTGACCATAGGTGCCAAGTTCACTTCCCAAACTTCTCCTCTCTATGGGATTTTGGTCTGGATTGCATTGGTAGCCCTAAACTACAAATACGTCTTTCCAACCACTGGAAAGTCTACTCAAATTTTCTCCTATTATCCAAGTTTTGTTTGGCTTTTTTCTCTTTGCCTGTATTACTTATGAACCAGCAAATGCCTTGGAGGAAAAAGCATTGAAGAAGGTTAGACTCACCTCTTTGATCTCTGCCTATAAAATCCTGCTCCCTGGGTAGTATTTTGATACTTGCATTCAGATTTTTTTTTCTTTTTTACAAATTTCCCTTGTTTTTCTCAGTGGGAAAATTGGTTTTCTCCAAGTTAAACTTTTATAGCTGGAAGCAAAAGTCTTTCTAAGCCATAGAAACTAGCACTATCTATAGATCCCTCCCTTGATTACATAAAGAACACATATCTATAGAAGAGTCAGAAAATATGAAAATAAGTTATTAATCTTCCTGATAATTACTTTTAACATTCATATATGCTATGGACTAAAAGTTTGTGTCCACCCAAAACATATATGATGATTCCTTCTTTAACCCCTAATGTGATGGTATTTGGACAGAGGCCTTTGGGAGGTAATTAAGTGATGAGGGCAGGTTAGTCTGGGGGGGATTAGTGTTCTTATAAGGGAGACACTAGAGAGCTTGTTGTCTCTCTCCCGGTCATGTGATGAAACCGTGAGAAGGCAGCTGTCTGTAAGCCAGGAAGTGAATTCTCACCAGAACTTGACCATGCTGACACACCATGATGTCAGACGTTCAGCCTCATGGATCTATGGGAAATAAATATCCATTGTTTAGGCTACCCACCCAGTCTGTAATATTTTGTTATGGTAGTCTGAGCTGACCATATATACATATATGCAGCCATTACCTCTACTATATACATACGTTGGTTTTTGAGTAAATGGAATCCTATATATGCTTTTTATAATCTGATTTATTTAACTGAACAATGTACCAAAGATTTTTTTGTTTCATCCAATATTCTTCTACTATATATTTTACTAATTGCAGAGTATGAATATGTCCAATTAGATTTTTTCTGACTTTTTATTATTTAAAGTAATGCTATGATGAACATATGCATGCATAAAGTTTTTCTATTTCACATATTTCATGATGATAGATTCTTTATATATCAAAGAATTTGCTTAAATAAGTAAACATTATGTCTATATATGTATATGTGTATATCTATACACATATACATATATACATATATATAAACTTCTTATTCTAGAAAATTTAAATATATAGAAAAAAGGTAGAGACAATGCTATAATGAACCCCCGAGTACTTTGAATCCAATGTCATCATTTCTGCAAGATTTTAAAAATATGATTTGGTCCTCAATTTTGATAGTGAATAAACAATTCTAAATGTTAGGGAACTTTAGGAAATGTTAAGATTTTGTTTTTTCACTCTAAATATTTGCCTTTTAAATTTCTTGTATTGTCAATGCATAGGAACCTCAAACTTCTGGAAGTCCAATTAATATCTATATTCCTGATTGCCTTGAACAATTGTGGGGTTACATTTACATTACTACTTAAGGAACGTTAGAAAGTCACAAGAGCTTGGGCATTTTATTTTTCCTTGGG
Organism: Enhydra lutris kenyoni; assembly: GCF_002288905.1. NCBI lineage: Eukaryota > Metazoa > Chordata > Mammalia > Carnivora > Mustelidae > Enhydra > Enhydra lutris. Next base: position 1,235,833 of record NW_019154101.1, on the reverse strand, counting down.
AATCCAAAGGGGTTGGGAGAAGAACAGGGAAACACAGAATGGAGACTTCGGCTTCAAGGTCATGTTCCTAGAAACTAGGAGAATTAAGAACAGTACTTGTGAGGGCGCCTCGGTGGCTTAGTCGGTTAAATGTCTGCCTTCAGTTTGGGTCATGATCCTGGGGTATTGGGATCAAGTCCCACATTTGACTCCCTCCTTGGCAGGTGTCTGCTTCTCCCTCTGCCCCTCCCCCCTGCTTGTTCTATTTTGCTTGCTCTCTCTCTATCTCTCTCTCTTCATCAAATGAAAAAATAAAACCTAAAAAAAAAAAAAAAAAGAAGAAGAGTACTTGTGGTCTAATTCCAATTCCTGGCTGGGTGCCTGGGTGAAGGGATATATTTTTCTTTGGGAGATTGGCCAGGGTTCTTAGAAGAAGTCAGTTATGAAATGTCATTCTGAAACTTTCCAGACTCAGGTTCTGTGGGTCCTGAGAACTGTCCCTCAAGGAGCAGATGTAAAGTTCAAAGCAAAGAGTTACCTTTTGAGGGCACAAACAACCTAGAGTCTAATGATTTAAAACTGGCTGAAAAAGCTGCATCACCTGAGGAAAATTTTGCAGCTTTGAGACTGTCAGGGGCTAAGAAATGAGGCGGTCATCAGTGCTAGAGACTGAAAGTGCTGGAGAGGAATTAGAAATGGTCAGTAGAGCAGATCATTGATGGAACAGACACTGGAAAGAGTCAGTTCTCTAACTGGAGGTGAAGAGCACCACTGGTGGGGCAGCAGCAGGGGCAGGTCAGAATGACATGTGCTTGTGATTTGAAGCCCGAGAATCAGAGGGAGGTGGGGTAAGAAGGGTGGCTCAGGCCAGCTCCTCTTGCTTCATGGTCTGGGCTCTGGATTTTCACCTCGTGAACAATATAGTCTAAGAAAATCATATGGGTTTTTGGTATTATTCATTTTGTTCCAAGTAACTTTGACCTATTTTCTTCCACCTGGAATAATCATCAAATTGGGACCATCATGAAGGAGGTGGCTCTTGAAATGAACCTTGAACCTCATGAAGGATTATAAAAGTAATGGTGGAAAGAATTCTAGGCCAAAGAACATGCACTAAAGCTTAGAGGCACAAAAGCAGGTTAGTAATTAGCAAGCAGTGAGATACCTGGTGATTGCCCCATAGGTTTTCAAAAAGAGGGGAGAATTAGCTTTTTAAAGCACATTTGAGGCCACGGAGCAGAAGATGGCATTGGCAACAGGAACCGGGGAATTAGCAGAATCATTTTGGGAAAAATTACTTTCTTCCGATTTCTCAGAATAATAATCTAAAATCTCCATTCCTATTTTTTTTCTTTAAATATTTTCTTTGATTTAAAACTCAATAGGAGAGTTTAGAACATTTAGGAAGATAGAACAAGAATAGAAAAAAAAAAATCACCCATTATTTTGCCACCCAGAATCAACATTTTACATTTTCTTCTACAAATTTTCATTTACATATTTGTGATATAGGAGCATTTATTAGGCTTTGAAAACTTAATTTATGTGTATAATGTTATATCCTAACCACTTCGTCATGCTCTTTATTCGGTTTTCATAAATACCAATTAACAGCCTTCAGTATTCCATGATGTTGGTATACCACAGTTTAATCATATATTTCCTGCTAGATTTATGGGTTACCCCTTTTACTGGGAGGATAGTGAACTTGCAACACAGTGATCAAAAAAATCTTTACAGTTTAGAATAATAACTAGAAAGAAAGAAAATTTAATAGGAATGTATGGGTCTCTTAATAAATTGATTTGTATTTTAGTTTCAAAAGAATAACAAGTGCCAGTAAGATACCAGATGAACTGACATGAAAAGGACCCAGGTGTGTAATTTAATTGGGCTCTCATTGAAATGATAGTTGTGACCTGTGATTGTGATTAAAAATAAGTAATATATACTTGATCATCATTCCCATTTCTGGCACAGAGTTTCTAAAAACCTTGGAATTTCCTAAGTGATGAGAGGAAGTAAAAATGTCTTTTGTTATGTTAATTAGGACCCTACCCAGGGTTCAAGGCGTGTTGCCAGTGGAGTCAACCTTAAAATTAGAGGGTTGGAACTTTCAGTCCTACCCATCTCTCCAGCCCCTGTCCCGATCTCTCAAGAGAGGAGAGGGGCCTGCAAATGACTAATGTTTAATCAACCGTGCCTGTGTCATGAAGAATCCACAAATCCCCCAGAAAAGGACAGAATTTGGAGAGCTTCCAACCATGAAGCTTGGTGAACATGTATAGGTTTAGGATGAGTAGCAGGCTCTGAGGGAGCTCCGAAACTCTGTGTCCTTTCGTCACAGGTGCCTCTCTTCCATCTGGCTGTCATCTCCCTTTACAATAAAATGGTGATCTAGTTAAGTAAAATGTTTCTCATAGGTTTTATGAGCCACACTAATAAATTAATCTAACCTGAGGAGGAACTACCATTTGTTGGAACTTCTAGTTTGTAGGGGGTTGGTCAGACACACAGATAACAGCTTGGCTTTCAACTGGTATCTGAAGTTGAGGGGGTGGGAGAGAAGGAATTTTGTAGAAGTGACCCTTAACCTGTGAAATTTGATGCTGTTTCTGGATAGATGGTGACAGAATTGAGTTTGAACTGTAGGTCACCTTGCTGGTGTCTGGAGAATTGCTTGGTGATATGGAGGATGTCTCCCTCCTGTACACACATTGGAATTCGTCTCAGAACCAAAAGAAACCAAATAGCTAAAGTGATCTTAGGTTTTTAATGTAAACATAGTGCCACAATAAAAGTAAGTAAAGGTCCTTCTGGACTCTGAAACACTTATTAAGGAAAAAAGAATTACTTGATAATGAATGAGAACAGGGCAAAGTCAATACTTCCTAAGGCAATCACCTTGAGAAGGATATATGTAATGATGAGCTTGAGATTTCAACTTTTAAATGTAGATTGTTGATGAGAATGAGTAACATTACTTTACAGGAATGCTTCCCCTATGACATCATGCTAACAGTTCTCTCGGGGTCCAAGGTATTAAATTAAGGAAGTTGTTAGACAACAAATGCTAATTTCCATTTTGTGCAGTAGATGAATCAGCAAAAGGCAATTAGAGTCAAATTCTTTAATAAAACCCAACCCCTAGGTCCTTAAACTCTGACCATGAGTTTATAGTATACATACATACAATAAGTAGATGTCAGTGAAAAAGGTTGAGAGACAGGACTGAATGGAAATGAGGACCCTGGTGTATTGCATAGCATGAAGTTTTAAATTATAATGACTGTTCGCTCCATATGCTTTTTTGGAATGTTTCCTAGGAGGTGGGCAAGGTGAAGGTGTGAAGCATACAAAGATGATGAGCAGAACACGGTCTCTGTTCAAGAACTGCACAGTAAAATGGGGTCAGCAAGGGCATGGGGGATTAACTGAGGTACAATGGGCTGTGTGCTGTAACAGTGGTTAGTACAAGAGCAGGAAGAACTGAGATAAGTGAGGAATTAGTGACTCTCTCTTGGAGTGTGATGACAAGAATGGAATGATACATACAGGTGATATTGAGCTTGTTGTGGAGAACAGAGGACGAGTATTCCAGAAAGTAGTGGCAGCATTTGAGAAGGCAGAGAGAGATCATCTCTGATGAAAGTCACATTCTAGCTAGACAATAGGCTAGGAGGTTTCTGGGGTCTATCAAGTCTTGAAAGTAGATAAATATATTTCAGACATCTTCTTAATGAAGTGGTTGTAATCAAAGTCATTTTCTTCCTTTAGATAGCCAGAAATCTATTCATAATTTCATTGAGCAGGGTGCATTATGGGCCAAATATCATTTATTCTTTGCAACTCTGTAACATAGGCGTGACATTGTTATCTCCATTTTGCATCTGGGGCAATGAAGTTTAGAGAGTTCCAGTATCTTTTTAAGATCACTCATCCAGGGGTGCCTGGGTGGCTCAGTAGGTTAAGCCTTTGCCTTCGGCTCAGGTCATGATCTCAGGGTCCTGGGATTGAGCTCCACATCAAGCTCTCTGCTCAACGGGGAACCTGCTTCCCCCTCTCTCTCTGCCTGCCTCTCTGCCTACTTGTAATCTCTGTCTGTCAAATAAATAAATAACATCTTAAAAAAAAAAAAAAAAGGATCACTCAGCCAGACCTGGTATTTGAACCCATGCATTTGTCTGTAAGAGCATTCTCTCAACTGCTTTTTGTTTGTGACCATTCAGTTTGTGAGCTTTTCTCTATTGTATGAGACTTCTTTCTAGTCTACACACCTGTGTGGGCAGATGTACATATACAGTGGTTGTTTTTCATTGCCTGACTACATGGATCATATTGTTCATTTTGTAGACATTCTTTGGAATCATTAACCCTCATTCCTCTCCTGTGTAAGTGTTGACAGCAGATCTTTCTATGCACTGTTCCAAACACTGACTATATTAATTTATTCAATCCCAAGTAACCTGCTCACAAGCAAACAGCTAGGAAGTAGTGAGTGGAGCTGGTGTGTGGACCCAGGAATTAGGACTCCAGAAGCTATGCTCATAACCACTATAATATTTTCCTATTTAAATCTTAGTTACCCTTCAAATTCCCACACTTGAGCTCCTCTTGCCCATTAAACTGTCTCAGACTATGTAAGGCTGAGTTCCCAACCATCTAACTTATGCCATTGGAACTATGGCACTAGAACGTTCCTACATTGTGTGGTTAGGTGCCCTGCGCATCCTAATTCTTCTGCCCTTACTAGACTAAAAGCCCATAGAGGTAAGCATCTATGACTGACATCATCAGAAGCTGCACCTCTCCCTTTAATATTTGTCACCTGGAAAATGCTTAATAAATATTTGTGTAGTTCCTAAGATCATAATTATAGATATTAACATTTCATTATTGCATTGTGCTATAAAACATTGATGATTTCAAGTGTTATCACCATATGCACAGCTATTCATCTGAACTCTGTCTCTATCTTTTAATCTTATAAATTCTTTATTTTGTTATATATGTGTATGTAATTATATATATAATGTGTGTATATATATATTTATAAGCATATATATTTATCTTTCCCTTGCTGGCCAGTGACCTATAATCATGTCTTCTTTTGATTAACAAACTCAATTTCTTCAGAGCAGTTTTATGTTCATACCAAAATTGAGCAGAAAGTACAGAGTACTCCTATATCTCCTGCCTCCAGACATGGACAGCCTCCCTTACTATCAATACTCCCACCAGAGAGGGACATTTGTTACAGCTGATGATCTTACATCAACACTTGATTATCATCTAAACTCCATAGTTTACATTAGAGTTTACTCTTGGTGTTGTACATTCTATGGGTTTTGACAAATGTACAATCACACGTATCCGTGATTTTAGGATTCTACAGAATAGTCTTACCGCTCTAACAGGGCTCTGCCTGTTCATCCTTTCCTCTCCTTTATCCCCTGACAACTACTGATCTTTTTACTGTGCCTATAGTTGCCTTTTCCAGAATGTCATATAGTTGGAATCATATTATATGTATCTATTTTTCGCCTTTTGTTTTTAAATGTAAGCTCTATGACCACTGTGGGGCTTGAACTCATGACCCTGAGATCAAGGGTTGCATGTTAAACCTACTGAACCAGCCAGCTGCTCTTGTATTTTTTTTTTTTTTTTTGATTGATTGGTTTCACTTTGTAGCATGCACCTAAATTTTCTTTGTGTCTTTTCATGGCTTGATAGCCCATTTCTTTCTAGCACTGTATAATAGTCCATTGTCTGGATGTACCACATTTATGTTTTGTTGTTGTTTTTTTTTTTTAACCCATTTACTTAACGAGGCTTATCTTGCGTGCTTCCAAGTTTGGGCAATTATGAATAAAGCTGCTATAAACATCTGTGTGCAGGTTTTTGTGTGGGCATAAGTTTTAACTCACTTGAGTAAATATCAAGGGGTGTGATTGCTGGATCATATAGTAAGAGTATGTTCAGTTTTTTAACTTGTCTTTCAAAGGGGCTGTTGCAATCACTTCTGTTTTTGGGATCTCTATTTTTCCTCTTACTTTTTTTTATTGTGGTAAAAACACATAACATGAAATTACCCTCTTAATTTTTTTTAAAGATTTATTTATTTTAGAGAGAGAGAGAGCAAGCACATAGACACAAGTGGGAGGGGCCAAGGGAGAAGGAGAGAGAATCCCAAGCAAACTCTGCACTGAGCATGGAGCCCCATTTGGGGCTCAATCTCACAGCCCTGAGATCATGACCTGAGCCATAATCAAGAGTTGGGTACTTAACCAACTGTGCCACCCAGGCAACCCTACCCTCTTAAATTTTTAAGTATAGAAAAATACTATAATTAACTATATGCTCATTATCTACAGCAAATCTCTAGAAATTTTTTTTTTTTATCTTGCATGACTTAAAGTCTATACCCATGGAACAGCAACTCATTTTCACCTCCCAGCAGTCCCTGGCCACTACCATTGTACTTTCTGCTTTTATGAATGGATTACTTTAGATCCTCATATAAGCTATTGGGCAGTACTTGTCCTTAACTACCACATGATCCAGCAATCTCACTTCTGAGCATTTATCCAAAAGAATTGAAAGCAGGATCTCAAAAAGATATTGGCACTTCATCGTGTATAGCAGCATGATTCAAACACCAAGAGCTGGGAACAGCCTAACTGTCCACCAACCGATGAATGAATGAGAGAATGTGGTATTTACATACAATGGGATATTATTCAGCCTTAAAAAAGGAAGGAAATTCTGTCATATGCTACAACATAGACGAGCTGTGAGGGCACTATGATACCTCTGTACTTTTAATCTCTTTCCAACACCTGGCTATCAGGGAAGCCAGATAACTAAGCTTGTTAGAAGTGTGTCTAAAGTAAGAGTAAAAAGCTCCATGGATACACAGATTTGATCAAAGGGGTTCTGTGATGACACACCCACATTGACATGTATAAATGTAGAGACTTTTCTTGGTCATCCTTGTTTTATATTTTATTATTCATGATATACATTATCACACAATTATATTCAATATATAGAATATAACTAGAAAACAGGAATAGGCAAAAAATGTTTGCATTTTATTTTGTAATGTTCATTATATGTAATGAACAGCAGTAATAGTTTATATAAAATTTGTAAATAAAATCTGTTGTTTAGAAATCATTGTGTCGAGGTCCACGATCCATACTGTTATTAGCAGACTAACTGTCACATTTATGTCCCTGACTGACATGAGAAAGGTTAGGAAAATTTTGTTTGCTGCTAAAATAAATTTTGAGGGTTGATAGATTTAAAAAATTCTGTCATTATGCTATAGCATTTTTTCACTGAGTGGAAGTGTCACCTGAAGGATTCTCCAATTATGCTGGAATGGAAATTTCAGTTTGTATGAAAATAACTGTGTCTTAAAATATCATTTACTTCACTTCACTCACTTTTTTTCCTCTTTGAAAGTCTCTGTGAAGGGAAGTCTTTCTGCACTTTGCTCCCTGTGGATCTCTAGAGAGCCAATACCATGAGAACTTCTATAAATTCCCTTCAAAACACACACCCACACAACTCTTTTTGCAAGGTTTTTTTTTGTTGTTTGTTTGTTTTTTAATCTGAGAGGCTCCATGTTTCATTTAACCACAATATTCAGCATTTATGCATGTTCTGGGGATTTGTGCCCAGAATTCACGAGTGTGCCCAGTAATACTTAAGCTGCTTTGGACTCCATATTCCTTGCTGCTTCATTTGGATGGGAAGTTGTGCAGACTCAAGATTGGTGGCTGATGTGCCGGCAACTTACCTCATTTTCTCTGAGATCTTTTAGAAGCTCCTCGTTAGGAGTGTTGGATGGAACACATGGACAGCCCCACCCTAAGATGGAAGTTTATGTGGTTCAAGCAAGGGATAATAACATTTCCTAACCTAAATATGGTTGTGATGAGCATAATTGGCTTGTTGATCTAGGAGGAAAAATTCCTGTGCAGTTAGCTTTTGGGACTCATAAGACAAATACCACTATTAAGCAAATATAGTCTCTCTTCCTCCCACATACATGTGCACATACTTAGACAAGTATAGGTTTGGCATAGAGTAGTGACTCAGTAAACAGTAGGGATTACTGGGGCACCTGGCTGGCTCAGCTACAGCACGCAACTCTATCTCAGGGTTGTAAGTTCAAGCCCCATGATGGGTACTTAAAAATAAAATCTTAAAGAAAATCAGTAGGAATTATTATTAGTACAATCATCACCATTATTTTTTTTTTAACTATCATCTTAGTCATGGTCATCAGGTGAAAACATTTTTTCTTTAGGTGAAGTTGTGATAAATTTCACCATGAGATACTGTTTGATCTTTCTTTCTTTCTTTGTTTTTCTGGAGAAATTTGTTCTGTCCTCATTATTTTAGAACCTATGGACCCTGACTAATATTTCATAATGTATGTAGCTGATTTCATGCTTTGTTGTGTTTTATATTCTATCATGTTTTGAGCAGGTACCTGGAGGACACTGGGTGCCCCTATTGGATGTTGTGGATGGCATCTTACGTTATGAGTTGGGGCATGTTGTGATGTGAAGAGTCCAAAGCTCTTCCCATTTCTTGCTCTCCTGATGTTACTGCTCACACACATTCATTTCTGAGGAATTGTTTGCCTTAGGAGAACTTTATCTCATTACTTCATGAGATGTGTGTTCATAAAAATCATGAGGAGGGTTTTAAATATGCATAATAAGACCTGAATTAGAATCCCCAAAGGGGGCACAGGCACTTAAACGAGCTTGCTAAGGGATTCTAAAGTTTTAAATCACTGAGCTAAACCTGAATAATTATAAATTGCATCCTTTCACTGCTCAATCATTCACCGAGGCAAATGCCATTGGATACCCAATTCCACAGACTGTTCTTTCTTTCAAGAAACATTTTAATGGTCATTGCTGGTTTTATTGATTTTTCTTAATCGTTTTTCTGTTTTCTATTTCATTGATTCTCATTTTTATCTTCATTACTTCCTTTCTTCTCTTTCTTTTTTCATTCTAGTTTCTTAAGATGGAATCTTAAGTCATTGATACATGAGAAACTTCTTTATAAATTATGTGTTTACGTACTTTTGATGAATTCAACCCTTTATTATTGTGAAATGAACTTTATTCCTTGTAATCTTCTTTGCTCTGCAATTTACTTTTTCTGATATTAATATAACACAACAGCTTTCTTTTGATCAGTGTTAGTGATGTAGTTTTTGAATGTAGGTGAAGTCCAGGGCCGATGGCCAAGAAGGAATTCTTGAGATGTCTTTGGGGCAAGATGATGGTTTTATTAAAGCAGAGGGACAGGACCCATGAGCAGAAAGAGCTACTGCCCGGGAGTTATGAGGGACGGCTGATTATATACTTGGGAGTTGGGGGTAAGGAAAAAGGGACGTTTTCAAAAGAAGTTTCATATGCTAAAGATGACATACAAGATACTGAGGCCTTGCCATTGTCAAATTAAGGTTGTTTTTCCCTCTGATAAAGCATTAACATTAGGACAGTTGGGAGCTTCCTGGAAGAACATTATACTCAGCCCGCCTCAAGTATTTGTCAATGGGCAGCAGGTTATAAGGACATTAATTTTATCTACATTTCCTTCTGGAAGTTAGGTAATTGATAAGGATGTTTTTCTCTTGTAAATCACTAAGACATTTGTAAACTGAGGGAGTTTATATCATGCAGGACTGTACTCTCTGTACATTAACTATTTGTTTTTCCTTCCCTTAACTTTAGGGCAGCTGAGAGTGCCTGGGGAATGTCACACCTGTTCCACCTGGGAGGGAGGTGGCTGGGCGTGTCAGTTTATGCTTTGTCCTCAGCTTTTCTTTTGCTCCCTCTTCATTAGCATGGTATATCTCTTTTTCATCTTTTTTTAACCTATTTATATCTTTATATTTAAAGTGCATTTTGTGTACGCAAAATGTAGTTAGCTTTGCTTTCTTACCCAATCAGATAATATCTGACTTTTAATTTAGGTGTTTTCTACCTGTCCTGTCTGTGATGGTTAATTTTATGTGTCAATTTGACTGGGCCACAGAGTGCCGGATATTTGGTTAAAAGTTATTCTGGGTGTGTCTACAAGGATATTTCTGGATGAGATTAACATTTGAATCTGTATACTGAATAAAACAGATTGTCCTCCTTAACTGGGCTCTGTCCAGTTAATCGAAAACCTGAATAGATGACAAAGGTCCTCCCGCAGTAGAGGAAGACTGTGTGTCTTCAAGCTGGGACCTCAATCTTCTCCTGCCTTTGGATTTTGACTGAAACTTACACCATCAGCTCTCCTTGTCCTTAGAATTTAGGCTCACAGTGGAACTATATCATTTACTCTCCTCAGCTTGTCTAACTGAAGGGACTTCTTGGGACTTCTTAACCTCTAGAATCATGTGAGTCAATTTCTTATAATAAATCTCTCTCTTTCTAACACACACGCACACACACACACACACACACACACACACACACACCCTATTGGTTTTTTTTCTCTGAGGAACCCTAACCCACCATCTGGCCTTTGTTCTTCTTTTCCTCTTTTACTTTTATGATACCATCTTATTTCTGTTGTTGGTTTATTAGCTACAACTCTTTGTTTTGTTATTTTGGTGGTTGCTTTATGAATTATTATATACAACTTTGATCACACAGTCTACCTTCTAGTGATAGACGCTCACATATAGCACAAGAACCATACAATATTGTAGTTCTGTTTCTTCATTCCTGTTCTTTGTGACATTGTCATTCACTTTACTTTTACATATGGTATGCATCCTATACTACATTTTTATTACTTTTGCTTAAACGATGAAATTTCCAAGAGTTTCAAGCTATAAGAAAAATATCTTATATGTATATAATTGTATTTATGCACATGGTTGTATTTCTGTTGTTCTTCATTCACTCTTTGTGTAGACACATATTTCCATCTGGCATCATTTTATTTCCACCTTAAAGCCTTCTTTGAACACTTCTTGTGCAGTGTGGGTTTGCTGCTGCTGAATTCTTTCAGCTTTTGTGTTTCAAAATGTCTTTATTTGCCTTTGCTTTTAAAATGCATTTTCTCTGGCTATAGAATTCTAGGTAAATCTCTGCCCCTGCCCCCTTACCCCTTACTACTTTTAACACTGTTCTACTGTTTTTTCTTTCAGATTCTTTCTAGTGAGAAAATCTTTGTTCCTCTGTGTGTGATATGCCCTTTTTCTCTGGTTGCTTCTAAAATTTTCTTACAATCCCTGGTTTTAAGCAAATCAATTATGATGTACCTTGATGTAGTATTTCTTTGTGTGTCTTCTACTTGGAGTTTATTGAACTTAGATCTGCGGGTTTAGAATTTTACTCAAATTTGGAAAAAATGCAATTATTTTTGGAACATTTTTCTGCTAAAGTGACTCCAACTACATATATATTAGGCCACTTAAAGATGTCCTACAGCTCACTGATTCACTTTTAATTTTTAAATTTTATTTATTTATTTTTAAAGAGTTTATTTATTTACAAGAGAGAGAGAGAGAGAGAGAACACACAAGCAGTGGGGAGGGGTAGAAGGAGAGGGAGAAACAGACTCCCTGCTGAGTAGGGAGCCCAACATGCGGCTCCATCCCAGGACTCTAGGATTATGACCTGAGCTGAAAGCAGATGTTAAACTGACTGAGCTCCCCAGGTGACCCTGATTCACTTCTGATTTTATTAAATTTCTGTTTTTTTCTATATGTTTCATTTTGGGTTTCTGTTTTTCTTCAAATTCACCAGTCTTTTCTGATCTAGCTTGCTAATGTACTGTCATTCCCATCTAGAAAAAATTTTTTTTTTAATCTTGGACATTATAGTTTTCATTTTAGAAGCTTGATTTGGGACATTTTTGTATTTTATATTTTCCATGCCTCTAGGTAACTTTCAAATATAAACATGGACTATAGTCATAACAACTGTTTTAATGTCCTACTCTGCTAAATTCTAATATATGTCTCGAATCTGAGTCAGTTTTGATTGGTTGATTTATCCACTCATTAGAGATGATATTTTTCTGGTTGGTTGGTTGGTTTGTTTTTTTGTTTTTTGTTCTTTTTACCTCCCAACTCCATCTCTTCAACTTGAGAAGTCTGGATTCTTCCTCCTTGGGTCACACCTTGAAACTCTCTCAAGGCAGAAAGCGGTGCCAGGGAAGGAGAGAGTGACAAAGGAGTCTCATAGTCTCATAGGAGGTGAGAGGAAATCCTTGAAGATGTCTGCAGTGTGAACCTTCCAGCCGGAGAAAGGGACTAGGCCCTGAGAAGGAAATAAAGAGAACTGAAAAATAGCTAGCTATCATAAACTTCAATGTACTAATTTATTTATCAAGTAATTTGTTATAGATCATGGATAGCTAAAATAATTATTGCATCCAGTGAAATGATTTAGATAAACTCAAGTTGGTTTCCAGCTAAGATGAAAGCAGTCCTTCATAATCATGGCCCCAGAAACTGAGTAACAGGCTAATGTTCTGAAAATAAAATGTTGTTAGGTAAATTATTTGTTGTAGCTCAAGTGACAAGTTGGATTACTTCAGTTTAGTTGATGCATAGTTTTTTTTTTTCTTCTTTCTGTAGGGAAGGAACATTCACTAAGATGGAGTTTTACAATGATTGCTTTCCTCATCTAAATGGAGGAACAATTCTGCCTCTTTCTTGATGCCCAAGTTTATATGTTAAATTTCAGGGATGCAGCATTAACTCGAAACCGTCTATTTGAGTGTTATTGGTGTATGACAAACAAAGGAGATTAAGGAAAAATGAGCAAACAAGAAAATCTTCCTTTATCAAAATCTGGAGCCTGAGGCTTAGTAAAAAGCTTATAAGTAAAAAGCTGTATTGAAGGATCAGAAAAACAGTACCATGGCTAGTCATCTGAAGAATTTAGATGCAAGAAAGAAGAGATAAAAGTCAACTCAGACTCCTATATGCATTCTCTTTTTTCACAAGAGGATGAGTCAACACTATCAAGTCTTACTGCAGAGGGTCTCTACAACAACATCCTGGTTCCTTGCCTCTTGTTCTGCTTCTAACAGGGAACTCTTTTCCTTCCTCTTTTTCACTGATTGACTCATTCAACAAATACTTACTGAGTGCCTACTGAGTCTGTTTCTGATATTGTGCTTGGCCCTGAGAACACTGTCAGTGACCAAGAGACACAGTCTTCGTTCTCATGAATTTTTCTGTCAGGCGCAAGAGACACAAGTTAAAAAGGTAGTTGCCAGTTTTACAAAGGACTATTCCAAGATTATTTGGGACTATGTAGCAGGGGATCACAATTTAATGGACTAGGTGCTGGAAACTCTTATCCTGGTGGTGGCACTGAGATACTTTTGGCTGAGCTCTTGAGGTGTGTGAGATGTGCACTTCACAGTTTCTTGTCTTGGGTGGATCCCAAGGGTTCCAACAGTGGTTGGGTGCTGGATCTGATAAAGGGGTCTTGTCCTGGGTTTGATGCTTTTATCTACTTCAGTATCCTTATGAAGCATATTCTCTCACTTCCATTGGCCTGTTTGTTTGTTTCTAAAATAGAGATTTGCTGCCACAAGATTTTGGAGACATTTTAAATTCCTCTTGATGCTTATTGGATAGGTATTTATCCCAATTGTAATTAAAAAATTTTGTATTGTAGGATACAAAAATACTGATTTGAAGGGATATATGCACCCCAGTGTTTATAACATTATCAACCATAACACAGTTATGGAAAGGGCCCAAAAGTTCATTGACAGATGAATGGATAATGAAGACGCAGTGTGTGTGTGTGTGTGTGTGTGTGTGCGTGTGCACGCACACACGTGCGTGCGCACACACACACACACACAGGAATAGTATTCAGTCATCAAAAAGGATGAAAGTTTGCCATTTGCGATGACATAGATGGAACTAGGGAGTATCATGCTAAGCAAAATAAATCAGTCGGACAAAGACAAATGCCATATGATTTCACTCATTTGTGGAATTTAAGAAACAAAACAGATGAACATGGGGAATGAAAAACAAAGACAGGCAAACCAGGAAACAGACTCTTAACAATGGAGAAAAAAGGGTTACTGTAAGGGAGGTGGGCAGGGAATGGCTTAAATAGGAGGTGGAGATTAAGGAGGGCACTTGTGATAAGCACTGGGTGCTGTATATAAGCGATGAATCACTAAATTCTACACTTGAAACTAATATTATGCTGTATGCTTACTAACTGGAATTTAAATAAAAACTTGGAGGAAAAAACCCTTTTGTGTAGTTACCTTGAACCCCTATTAAAATGGAAATTCTATGAAGGCAGGAATGAACTTTGTCTTTTTACTGTTTTATCCTTAGCACCTAGTAGATTTCCTAACTTATAGTGGACAAATGGATATTCTTTTCTTTGATTTTTATTTATTTATTTATTTTTAAAAAGATTTTATTTATTTATTTGACAGACGGAGATCACAAGTGGGCAGAGAGGCAGGCAGAGACAGAGGGAAGCAGTCTCCCCGCTGAGCAGAGAGCCGGATGTGGGGTTCGATCCCAGGACCCTGGGATCATGATCTGAGCTGAAGGCAGAGGCTTAGCCCACTGAGCCACCCAGGTGCCCCATATTCTTTTCTTTTAAATAGAGAATATTATCCCTTTTGTCATATGAACACAATTATATCGCACAGAGAAGGTCAACATCTTCCAAACCACTGGTGTCTTCCTCCTTGAAATTCCAGTGTTTGGGATTCTCCTTGGACACTTAACTCTGACTTTCTGTAACTGCTAGTTATCTTTTCATATAGACTGTAAGGGTAACTAACCCTGGAACTTGGGTCTGCTGAAGCTGCAGTCAGAGATTTCATCTTGTGGCAAGCCTGAATTTATACACAAGGCATAGTTTGACCTTAGTAGAGAATCTGCAGGCAAATCAAGGAAGTCAATGTTCTTTGTATTATTCTGTACCTCCCCCCACAACCCATTTAAGCATCTTTTCATTATTCTCATTCCAGCATTATTCTTTGGAGAGACACATAATAACTTTTAAGTTAAAAAAAATCATATACCTCCAAGAAAGACAAATTTGTCCTCTAAGTCCAGGCTTTTAAGAACTAGGTATCTTATCTACAGGTGAGTGGGAGATGAATTAAGGCATGATTTATGATGAGAATATTTTAAAAAATGGAATCACATGGGGGTGCCTGGGTGGCTCAGTTGGTTAAGCAACTGCCTTCAGCTCAGGTCATGATCCTGGAGTCCTGGGATCGAGTCCCACATTGGGCTCCCTGCTCAGTGGGGAGCCTGCTTCTCCCTCTGACCTCTCCCCTCTCATGTTCTCTCTCTCTCTCTCAAAAAAAAAAAAAAAAAAAGGAATCATATGGATAACCAAGATATGGAAACAACTTAAGAGTCTATCAAGGGATGAATAGATAAAGAAGATGATATGTGTGTGTGTGTGTGTGTGTGTGTGTGTGTGTGTGTATACATCATATATATATATATATATATATATATATATATATACATATATATAAAAATATATATATGTTATGGAATATTCCTGAATGTGAAATATGGAATAATATGGAATATTATTCAGCCATGAGAATGAAAGAAATCTTTTTGTGACAACGTGGATGGACCTTGAGGGCATTATGCTAAGTGAAATAAGCCAGGCAAAGACAAATACTGATGGTATCACTTAATATGTAGAATCTTAAAAATTAAAAAAAAAAAAAAAGTCAAACTCAGAGAAAGAGTACAAAAGTGGTTGCCAGGGTTGAGTGTTGAGAGAACTAGGAAGAGGTTGGCCAAGGGTACAAACTTTCAGCTATAAGATGAATAAGGCCTGAGGACCTAATGTAAAACATGGTGACTAGGGTTGGTAACACTGTACTAGACAATTGAGATTTGCTAAGAGAATAGAACTCCAGTGGTCTCATAAAAATAAATATAAATAAATAAACAAAATATGTGAGGTAATGGAAATATTAATGAACTCAGTGGAGGAAAATCTTTTCACTATGTATATGAAATCACCATGATGTCCACTTTAAATATCTTGGAATTTCTTATGTCAGCTATATCTCAATAAAACTAAATTTTAAAAAATGAGATCATATGATTGGAAAAGCATATGATTGGAAAAGCACAATCACAGTATTGATAGGATAGGATATTTAAACCAAATTACATTGAAAATCCAGGAAAATTTCTTTTTGGGGCCTGGTCTGAAATCATCTTATCTTTTAGAAGGCTTGCCTAAAATGACTGTGTTTATTGACACGTTATATACATATTTTTCTCCCTCTAAAATAAATAGGATTTCCCAGTTTCATCCATAATTTATTTGAAGCACTGTTAGGTGTGGGTTAAGGGCTTCATTGACCTTGTCAACCAACGTTTAACAAGATTCTCCCAGGAGCTGAGCAGTGTAAACCTTGCACAGGTGCTGAACTTCTCTGCATCTCAGTATTCCCACTGACAAAAAAAGGGGATAAGAACCAAATCTTCCTCACAGCATTGCTGTGGTCTTGCAGGGAACAACGTGTGGGTAAAGCTAAGCACCGTTCGAGTTATGGGGAGCGAACCCTTTAGCGCGGGACATTGGATCCTACAGCTGGTTCATGGCACAGCACAAAGCCTCATTTTCCATGCTGACACACATTTTGGGGCTGTAATCCAGGTCAGGACAAAGTGTTAAATTTTAGGATTTTAAAAAATAATGTGTGAGCTTCTCTTTTTCTATTTTAGTGGTCTTTCTCAAGCAATTAGAGGAGGTAATTGAAGAGAGTGTGTTTTGATTAAAAAAAAAGGTCTAAAAAGACAAACAATGAATAAAAGCTTTCGGATTTAATTCTTAATTATTGAAAGATTGATCCGAGATGTTTAAAACTGCAGAGAAAAAAAGTGAGGAGATGGTGTTTTAAAGCACAGTCAGCAAACGGTGTTATTCTAGTTTCTGATCAATATAGCGGCCAAGTAGCTGCTGCTGGTTTTTTAATCACCAAAAAGTTAAGCTTCCAAAAATTGCATCTCTCCTCATAATTCAATAAGATGAGATTATTTTTTCCAAAGATATGATTGGTTCTTTCATCAGAGGGGTGGAGAGAGCAGGAAAGTCTAGAAAATGAATACCTTTCACTTGATAATGTTTAAAAACAGCTCAAGGGTTCGGTGATAGAGGTTGATTTGGGGAAGAACCAGTAAGAAGGCATTGCAGGGTCCGAGCAAACCCAGCCTGAGAAGCCCAGGGAGAGAAACTTCTTTCTGGCAGTCCTTTAAATTGGTGAGTTTTAACCAGGGGATGAAATAACTAAGAAACAACAGATTCTAAGATTTCCTGTTTGGAAAATAGGACTTGGCGTAGAAAGGTCAGTCAGAGGGATTTAAGAGGATGGGCGAGGCCTGATTCATGGGGCACACGGACAATGGGGTCCCCTCCCCTCCCCTTTGTCTTTGTGGCCCTGAGAACTGGGAGCAAGTTAGAGTCCTTCCATCTGCATCTTTAATCTGAATACCACTGTGTACATTGACGAAGTTAATTGGACTTTCTTTTTCCTGTTGAGTTTAGGCCGAAATCTGTCAACTAAAGCTTATCAACTTTATGCTTCGAAGACATCTCAGAAACAGAATTTCAGAGCAGGAATAAAGCAAGGCAGGCGCGGAGCAGTAGAACAATGAGAAACTGTTAAACTGAAGTATCTGGGTTTCTTGCCAAAAACTGTGTGTCTTCTCGCCTGTTTGTTCCTCCCGGTTTTTTGTTTTGTTTTGTTTTAAACCTTGTGGGGTGTGGTTGGTTTCTTTTCGAGAAGGAATGAATAGATTCAATTGCTTAAAATTCTGCATGTGCTTCCTGTTGGCCATTATAATTACCGAGGGCAATTTCATTACCATCAGTCCCTGCTCATGTGCCCTGTAGAGATGTATGAGCTCAGGGCTGGAGTTTTTGAATTTGAGAAGCAAAAAAGGAATTTCTGACCCTTTCTTAAATGTTAGTTTATTTTGTCCAAGTGTCTTTTTACACTAAAATTTGAGGGCTGGAGGGGGAAATAAAATGTCCTCAGGAAGGATGCAGACAAAAGTGTTCCTAATCCCAGAAGGATGGGCAGGTCTGGTATTCTGTAACGATGCTGGCAGGAATCCTGAGTTCCATCTCTGGAGCTGATAACTTCCCGTAGGCTGGAGGTCAAGTGCCACCTTGATTATCTGCAGACTTTTGGGCCGTTGGATTGCTTCCATAGGAAGGGCTCTTGTGAGTAGTATTGGGTCCCTGGGGAGAGGAAGAGAAGAATGGGCCCCAGGCCAGAGTCCAGCAATGCTGCCTGGGACTTGAGTTGGAGGGGCCTCTTGTTCTGTGAGTGAAAAGTATTGAGGGCTTGCAGTTCAAATAGTAATTATAAGAAATTTGGGCCTCATTTCCTTTTACCTGAGGGAAGTGAGTGGGTTGGAAAGACTGCGGGGGTCATTAATGTAAAACTCATTATTCAGAAATTCAGGAGAGGAGAGATGGTTGAAATAGGAGTTTCATGACCATGGATACATCAAAGAATTAATAGGAACAATCTGAGATATTATTAAAGCGGGCTTTCCCTCACAATTTCCCTCACAATTCTCCTATTACCTGAGATTTGTCAATTGGTTTCAAGCTGAACCTGCTTAAGAATAAATTGACCTGGTGGTTATTATTCTGAACAGACAACTCTGCCTGTTTTTACATGACTTAAATGTTATTGAGTTGTATTGATTGCTCTCTTGCTGGCTTGGTTCTGTAGAGGAAAATATACTTCTTTCCTTCCTTTCTGCCTCCCTCCCTCCCTCCCGTCCCATGTTTTCTGCCACATTTCTAGTGAAGTGGGTTGAAAAAAATTTGAACTATTTTATTTTCTTCTCTAGCATCATATTTAACCACGGCAGAAAGACCTGAAGAGTGTGTGTGCATTTTTGTGTGACGGTCAGCCTCTGCCGATCAAAAGTTTTCTCTGTGGTTGTGAACAGTTCCCTGTAGAGAAGGCAGGGATCTCATTAGCACCAACTAATAGATAAACGTTCCCTCTCTGGCAACCTGGATTGGGGGTTTCTGATTCCCCCACATTATTTATCTTATTTCTTGATTGCTTCTTTGCCTGTTGAATGGCTGCAGCTTTCCTTTTAACATATAAAGAGAAAATTACAATATCCTTATATATGCCCAAGAATCCAAATCTTTGGGTGATAGGTTTGATCAAAAACCTATTAGTATGGATATTGTTAGGGCTCGGTGCACAGTGAGCACCTGTAGCTGCTGACACAGAAGGAAGAGATCATTATGAAGAGCACAGCTTGTGCTTATGACTTTACAGAACACTCAGCAAGAAGAGACACAATTACTGGGGAGAAAATCCCCAGGTTGTCACCCGGGGCTCTGACAGGTGACCAACACAGGGCTGGCTCACTGTCAGGAGCACGGATCTGAGCTGCTGCTGGGGTGGTGGGATTTCAGAGCTCTGAGCAGAGTCTTTTGCAGAAAAATCTTCTATCTCAGCTCCCGCGAGGTGCCCTGTTAACAGCAAAGCCCTAGGAGAAGTAACTCGTGGACTCAGTAGGGACCTGCCGCGTAATCTGTGGTTGTTACATGTTTATACAAATGAACGCGTGGATGAGTGTAGAATTTTCGTTTATGTTATAAATAATCTGTAGCAAGTCCTTTATTAAAAATACGGACAATAAATATGAAAGGAACAGCAATGTCACATAATTAGAAAATGGATCTATCCATTTCTAGTAAACACTATCCATAAAAAGTAAGCAGTATTTATAATAAAGATCGAATCCTTCAACATATATTTTTCTAAATATTTCTTTCTATACTTTTCTTTCTCTTAAAAAATTTCATAGCTCTTCAGTAATTAGTTTTTTCCCCAGCTATCTTGCGAACATCTTACCATGTCGATAAAATATATCAGGTCTATTTTTTTTTCAGAGAAGAATTTGACAGGAAAGGAAAAGGGCCATGGCAGGAGACACCTCTGCTCAACTGGGAGGCAGAGTGTGAGGGTGAGGAGGACAGAGTAGAATAAAGAAGCCAAGGAAAACTCACTTCCTGGTCTGTAGTAATCTCCTTCCTGCACCATGATGGACTCATGCTGGCTGGCCACTGGGTTTAAGGATGTTTGGTTCTGTATTGTTGGCCCCTCACCATAAAACACTAGCCTAACGAGTGACACAAATTTCTGGAGTTGATATCAAAATGAATTTAACCACAAATCCTCTCTCTTTTGGGGTTATTGTGGGTAATCCTTGAAGACAGCAGTAAAAATGGGCAAACACCCACTTGACAAAGGCCTATAGAAGCCATCTATAGGACTTTATAATTTTTAAAAACCTGTGTTGCCTTGCTTATGTTTTATCAGGCTTAACACTAAGAAAATTAACCCCTAAAATTGGAATATTTCAATTCCCGATGTTCATCTTTCTTTGATATCCTTTTCCTAGCTCCTGGTTGCTTCTTTCTTAACTTTCTGGACATTCCACCACACTCATGCTCTTTCAGAGGTACCCAAGGATTACACAGTTTCCAGCTCCTTCCTCTGTGCCATTATTGATAAAAGCTGAATCACACCTAATTTCAGCTCCATTGGCTGCTGCTAGGTATCAAGTAATTAATTTCATAAACTCCTTCATGTTAAAGTTTTCATGGGGCATGACAGACTAAAATATTTTATTCTTAGGTAATACATATCTAGCAATATGTCTTGGGGTGGTAATCCCTTAATGCAAAAAATGGCAAAAGTCTCAGAGGCCAGAGGAGGCCAAAAGCAGGTGGGGAGGCTCATTTTGGGCAGAACACTCCCAAACATTTTGCATAAGTAGTCATCCTCATGCCCAGGCCTTTTGCTAACTCCTGCCTGACACCAGAGACAACTCAGCAGATCAAAGGGAAAATTGAGTGCCTAACATTTTTTGAAGATAACTCTAAGACTGAACAAAGTGAACAGGATTGTCCTGACCTCCTTAATACTCATTTATTGTGTTTATTTCCTCTTCAGAGGTGCTTCTTTGCCATTCTGTCTCCCATAGCTGCTAAATAGCTGTTTTGTGTGTTCAGTTTAGTCATGAGGATTTGGGGCTGGCTATGCCTCTAGTTGCCTTTCAGGTTTTTTTTTTTTTTTTTTTTTTTAAAGTTTTTTTTTTTTTTTTTTACAGACAGATCACAAGTAGGCAGAGAGGCAGGCAGAGAGAGAGGAAGGGAAGCAGGCTCCTTGCTGAGCAGAGAGCCCGATGCGGGACTCGATCCCAGGACCCTGAGATCATGACCTGAGCCGAAGGCAGCGGCTTAACCCACTGAGCCACCCAGGCGCCCATTTGTTGCCTTTCAGTTTTTATTGTGGAATCATAAAGGACTTTTTTTTCAGATGAATTTTAGTAACACAAAATATTTAAAATTTTTATGAGTGATGAGGAGTGGGGATGTTTTTAGATTTTTCTGTAATAAGCTTAGGAGAACAGTCTTAATAGCATAATTCATGGTCAAAAGGACCATTAATTAGCAAACGCGAGGGCAGTAGAGTATATTTTATTGCTTAAAGGCTTATGCTGATGTGAATGATGTGAATAATCACATATAATTTACACCGAGAGGTTACTCTATATCTTTGCAGAGAATCATAAATTCAGTGGCTATCTTGAGAGGTCATTTTTTTTTTTTCTCCACCGTTAGACAGGATGCTTCTCTTGCAACTTTCTTGCATCTTCCCTGAAATACTAGAGTCTTAATATAGTTCTTCCAGTGTTATGCAATATTTCCATAGCATCCCCAAAGCTTCTGTATATCAACTGAAAGCTGACTTTCTCATATGCCATATACTTTTAGGATCTTCAGTCACAAATATGTTATTTTAATTCTTGATTCTTTAATGCAGCTTACTAACGCAGCATTTCTCTGGGTATGCTGTCTCTCCGAGCACTAGTCCCATGAGGTACTGTGGCAGAAAAGAAAGTTTCCACTTTCTTTTAGAATTCCACAAATTCTACAGAATTTGGTAGGCTCCGAGTAATACTGGACTCTATTGGAAATGATCTTTCCATAGCTATCATAGTGTCTGGAGGTTGTCCTTAGACCACGGTGTTTAAAGAACAGCTAGAACCCAACCAACAGCAAACACACAAAATAAGCAAAAGTATAAAGCGTGCAGATGACTCAGATGTGCAGCTGGCTGAGAACCGTTGGTTTTGATCGCGGATGCTCTCCAGGGACCGGGAGATACGGCGGTGGGGGTTCTGAGCTCGCGGGAAGATGGAATGGGAAGCCAGTGGCATAGGCACTCTTTCAGCACAGGAGGTAAAACCTGAAAGCATATACCCAAACAGACTTACCGTATTTATGCAGTGAAGTAACTCACTCAGGCCCACTCAGTACTTAAAAAGGAATTCCCTAAGGCGGATCTCTGAACAAGTAGAATCAAGACTGTGGGCTGCGTTCATTATTTTAAGTAGTACGGTTAGTGTTGTTCTGTAGAAACACTTGTGACGGTCCCTTTGCTGCATCCCGCTTTCATCCTACTCCAGAGATGAAACAACACCCCTTCAGGGTAATGAGAATGAACCCATTGCCCGTGATGTTCTGTTTCTATGCATTGGTGCCTCCACCTTTTCCATTTAGGACTGAAAGTTATTTTACACCCCGGTGGGTAAGCAAGAAGAATTAAGTAATTTAAGCATGATGAAGTACCTCTCAAGGAACTTTAAGGAGTGAAGAGAAGAGAGGCTCTTTCTCAAGCAGGTACTGAAGGAGCCTGATTGACTTTCCGAAGGATGTGGATGGTGGACAGGGACCTGACAGTCAAGTGGAATTTGAATAAGACTAGGAAGACAGGGAACAGATGCTTCATGTAGGGGGAACCCCATGTGCAAGGTGTAGAGCTGAAAATGAGCTTGCAGTGTATGAGGAACAGTCCCTGAATAACCAGCAGGTTTAGGATTTTCTACTTCCTGCTTTCTAGGACTTTCTACTTTGTCTCATTCTGCCTCAGGGAACTACCTAAGCTGTACTGTTGAAAAGAATTGGAAACACCTACCTGCAAATGTTTTATTGCCAGACTTGAATAATACAGATTCTGGTCAGTGGATCCAGAAAAGAATAAGCCCACATATGATACATCAAAAGTAGCTTCCCTGCTAGGCATTTTAGACCCCCTAGAACAAGACCCCATTTCACCAAGCCAAGGTAGATCTCACTTCTCACCGTCATGGGCTCTATTCCAGTGAAGCAGATCGCTTCTGTCCGTTTGGTGTGTTGTGTTCAGTTTTGCCTCCAGATCCTTGCTTATGTCATTCCCCTACTGAAAACATACTCCGCGGTTCTCCCTGCCCATTAAAACTCCCCATCTGGTTAATTTCTCAGATCACATAATTGTCTTCTTGCTTTAAAACCAAATATGTCAGCATTCTATTGTTTTATATTCTTGTATTATTATTTTCTGATCATTAATTGCATCTTTTTTTTTTCTGTCCAAAATGATAGTTATACTCATTAAGTCTAGGTAAGTCTATGATACATATCTCTTATTCTACCTTATCCTGGGTTAATAGTAGATATTCAATAATTACTTCAGTTATTACCCAAGCACACATTTATTTGGCATAGGACCCCAGAGGAAATTTGTCATTCAATAGTTATATATTCATGGATGGGCAAGTTTGGGAAAAGTAGTTGCCCCAGGATGTAATAAGCAAATGGTACTCCCCATTTGCAATATGTTTCACATCCAATGTCATATTATTTCTACAAGAAGCATGAATGGTGGGTAAGAATGATATTACTCACTTTATAGATGAAATGACCAGGGTCCAGAAAGTTGTAATGATCTGCTCCAGATCAGATGGTGGGTATTAGAGCAGGACTCAAACCCTCATCTTATGATTTTGAAGCTGAAGTAGAGGACAGGACCGGTCAGGCAGTGGGAATGGGGAATCTGTGGTGGGGAGAGAATTTGCCAGAAGGAGGCACAATCAAAAGGGAATTAGGAGTTCTAAAGATAAATCTGGACTTGGGGCAACACTTGAGATGGCAGCGGGCGGGTGGTGGAGGAAGGGAGGCTGGCAGCCAGAGCTTTCTCCTTCTGGCAGATCCACTTCTTATAGCTCCCAGGAAGAAGGATTTTGAATGGACATTAACCATGTGACTATCCTCAAACTGTGTGAGGAAGGTGACCATGCCTCAGCCACTAGACACTAGGAAAGTCACGGGTGGGTTGAGAAGTCCTGTTTAAGCTGTAAGTTGGAAGTTAGGAATAAGTTAAATCTGTGTCTTTTAGAGAGGCTGAATGGCATCCTTAGACTTCGGCTTATCAGTGGGTCACCAACTGTGGGGCATAGGACATAAGTTCCACCTGAAGGCTGATGGATTCTGTCCCAAATGGCTTCCTAGAGGGCTGAACAGTGACATCTATTGGTTCAATTTGAAATAACAAGTTCAAAAGTGATAGATCATGATTAGTATTTCTACCCCTTGCAAAGCAAAAAATTAACAATCATTCCAGAGGAAGTTATGACATCAGCAGTATGCTTTATCTTGGGAACAACACACCAGTCAACTTTTAGTGTTGGGGGTAGGGTGTGATATATATATATATATATATATATAGTGTGTATGTGTGTGTGTGTGTGTGTGTGTGTGTGTGTGTGTGTTTCTATGGGACCCATCAAAGACTTCTGTAAGGCTTTTAAAATCCGAATTCAGTAGAAACACTACCAGGTCCTGTGTGTTTTAAGAGTTCCTCATCACTCAGGATTTTATCCTGGAGTAGGGCTGAGTGAATTTAGGAAATGGATTTGCAAGGGTGGTGGTAGGAAATAATGAAATTGCTTTCTGTTTTAGGAAAACTTGCAACCCAAACCTTCCTGTGCATGAGCCTTGTGAGTCACAGCCAAGATTGAATTCTTTTCTAAAAATTTCAATATATCCTTTAAAATCTCCTAGTTCTTAACTTCACTTAGTGAAGATCTATGTTCCTTTGTATTCAGTGCTCTAATAACTAATGATTCTGTCTCTTCTTTTGGAAAACCTCTAATGCTCACTGAACATATAACCAATAGAGGTGCTCTTCTGGGCAATTTGGATAATTAAAAATATGTCATACTCTGGCAAATTAAGCATTTTATATATTTATGATATATTTTAAATATTGGTGGATTGTTTTCCCTCTCTTCCCCTTTACATATAGATATAGCTGTATAGATACAGAGATCTAGATAGATACACAGATACAATGTACATTCCCTATAAATATCTTCTCTTAGCTCAACCCTTTGTAAAACTTGCTAAGCAAGTTGGAGTGGTTGGGGTGTAGCCTTCAATGTCTTATTCACCCAAGGGAGGGGTGAAGTGACACAAGGGAGTAAGTAGCATGATAAAGAAATGACTTAATGTAGCCGTGGATACTCAGTCTGCACACGGAATAGTTGAATACTCACACATTTGGGTCATTGAAGAAAAGTGTGAAGATACTCACCAGTTATTAATTAGGGAATCAAGTATGACCCTGGAAACTTGCATTTTCACTGTAAAAGAGGGGGGCGTGGTTATGAGCTGGTTCAAGTTGGCTCATTTGGGTCTGTTGCCATCTCTACTGGTTTGCTTTCCAGACTCCTGGTCGAGTGAGCACAGCATGGCACTAAACCACACTGCCCTGCCCCAGGATGAGCACCTGCCACACTACCTCCGAGAAGGGGACCCCTTTGCTTCCAAACTTTCCTGGGAAGCGGATCTAGTGGCTGGCTTTTACTTAACAATAATTGGTAAGCTTCCTTAATTTTTCTGTGCAAATGCTGCAGCTAGAAAATTCAGAGGCTAATATGTTGATTTTGCACAAGGATTCACATCCTTACATAGATGTTTTGACTGGGGGTGGGGAGTGGGAGGAAGGTAGAAGATGGGGGCCGCATTGCAAGGTTCAGTGACTGTTTCATAGAAATGACTTGGTGATCTTTATTGTTAGTGATGGCTATTCCCTCAAAAATCAAAGAAGTTTTACAGCAAAATCATTTATCCTGGGACTATATTGGTTGCGTTAAGAGTAGGTTTGTCTTCTGAATCACAAAACTAATGATAATGATATCTTATTTAAATAGAGTGATATTACATAAAAAAATGCTTTTAATATAATCATAAGATGATAGGCTCAGAACGGACCTTAGAAATCACCTAGTTCAGCCTCCTCCTGTCACAACTGAGGAAACTGTCCCCGGGCTGTAGTCACAACGGACACACTAAGTTTACTGCACCTAAAGGAGAGTTGCTCTATGTTGGCATTACTAAGTGAGTTTGGTGAGAGTTGAAAAAACATACTGGTAATGAAATGGGAGTCATCCCAGGGTCAAAAATTTGTGCATCGTCCAAAACATGGTGCACCTGCTTCCAGACTATGCTCTCCAATGCCATGGCCACGTGTGGCTGCTGAGCACTTGGACAGTGACTTGTCCAAAAGAGGTGCTGTAGTGTGAGTATATGCGAGACACTGAAGACTTAGCCCTAGCAAAAATATTGCGAGATAGTTCATGACTAATTAAAACAAGTTGACTGCATGTCAAACCTGTAACATTTTGCCTGTATAAGGCTAGATATATTACTAAAATGAATTTAGTGTTCTGTTTACTTTGTTTAATGTGGCTACTGGAAAAAAATTGAAATATGTATGGCTCACATTTCTGGTTTACGTTGTAGTTCTATTGGACAACATTAGTCTAGGTGATTAGGATTTGAGCATAAAACTTCTTAAATTTAAACCTGTTGTTTTAAATTTGGGTAACCAGTGCACAGGTGGGTTATATCTTTAGCTGTGTCTGCCTTTAATCTTTTCAGATTTGGGTCAAGTTTTCTCTCTCTCCCTCTCTCCCTGTCTTTCTTTCTCCTTTTCTCTCTCCCTCCTTCCCTCTCTTTCATCTCTTTATTACGGGCTAAGAATTTCATGTAACCTCCTGAAATTAGCAAATATCATTAGAAAAGTCTGGAGATACCTCTATGGTCAGTGCTTGAGGCAAAAGGAATCGATGAGATTGAATCAGAAATTTCACTGCAAAGGGATTCCTTGGGTCCTTGGCTTTATGATTAGCAATTATGACACTGATTTAAAATCGATTTCTTATAAATGGACTCTCGCGTCTTTTCAAACACAAGTGTATATGGAATGCTCATTCTTTGCCACTGTTTAAGTTTCTGGGAATACAGCAGTGAACAAAATGGGCAAAGTCTCTTTCTGCACAGGGTCTATCTGGTAGTAAAACCCACATTGCATTTTCATTTAACAGAAGTACTTCCAATTATCAGAAAAAGCGGAAAAATTGACATCTTATAAATTGAATTTGTCTCAATCAGTTGCAAGAATTGAGTTAAAAAGGAGCACTCCAGATAAACAAAAGAGGGAGAGGGATCACATCCATTCCCCCGCCCTGGCATGGGAGATCTCAGGAAGAGGGACAACGAGGCTGGGAGGAGGGGGATCAGGAAAATTGCTCCCTTGTTGCATGTGGGGATGGAAGGAAAATCCAGAGTCAGATTCAAATGGGCATGGCTGAGGTGAAGCTAGAAAAATAGGTCCCCAAAGAGTCCCCACACAAAGGGAACATCAGGTGACATGGAGATGGGGTGGAGCCAAAGACATGTTCCAAAAGGGTCATTCAGGATGAGGCCAGGGTCCTTTGGAGGGATTTGGATTCATCTAGACCCAGTCTTGGACTTGGTGCTATGTCTGGGTTTTACCCCTCCTAGGATAGGTATGGGGATATGCCCAGATATCTTTTTAAGGGAACAGAGTGGAATGATATTCTTGGGGAGTTTTGTTAAATACTGGAAGTCTTCGGGAAAACTGGAGGATGAAAAGATACATCTGAGTTTGGAATAGAGGAGAAGTAAATTAGAGACCCATAGCCACCCTTCAACTCTTTTACTATAGATACTTGGTTGATTAACAGTCTATAAGTGAGGTTTCATTGTTTTGTATTCCTAGAAAGATTCAGGATTTTGATAATCGAAAAAATGTCCCTCCCACCCCCACCCCTGCCTTTAGCCTTTAGCTTCTTAATCTTGCTTTCCTTTAACTATCTTCAAGAATGTTTGCATTCTCTTGATAATCCCCTACAACTGTCTCTGGGAATCATCTGCCGGCAGCTCACAGAGAGTTGACTAATTTTTGATAATGCTTTGGGCACTGGGTAAAGCCTTATGAAACATAATAAAGATAATTTAAGAAAGGAAGAGTAAGAAAATCAATATTCTCGAAAGAGAAGTAGGAAGACACAGGGTATTTAAAGGAGCTTTGTGTATCAATTACATATGTATGCTCATTGTTCTCAAACTTCTTGAATACAAAGTAGAAGGCATTTGTTTCAAATTCCTTAAGCCATGTTTTCACATGAATTTCCCAGTGTGCCTTGCTAGCTGTTTCCTTTACTGAGACATAGGTTTCATGTTAGTTGGTTTGCTCTAGAACTCCGTGATCTCTTCTATTTTTCCTCTTCTGTCTTAAGAAATCGAAAGAGGTTTTAACAGACCACTAGGCAGCACTGACCCCAGGGACTCATAATTTCCTAAAAGCACAATGCAGTTCATTCCTGGTGGTTTCATACCGTCAGGCGAAACACACATTTCTTTCCTTGCCCTCAAAATGAATTGTGGTGGAGAAGTAGAAATTAAAATAGAAAAATCTGGGTTTCTCCTGTTAATACTCTCCTTATTCCTTACTACTAAAGGCAGCTGTACCAGATTCTCATTTATACACAGCTACACTATGAAGCAAGAATTCCTGAAGAAATCTACTCTACATGTTAAGCTATGGAAGTAGGTGTATTCTTTTCTTAAATAAAGTCAGTAGGGATTGGGTCTTTTTGGATTTAAACTGGGTTTGTAAGAACTTTTGAACAGTATCATTGTAATGCCAAAGCCAATCAGTCATTAATAAAAGGATATAAAAAAGTGGGAACACATTTATACCACTATTCGTAGGTTGGTGGGTTGAGGGTCACTTTCTCTCCCTTTGGTGGGAGGGGAGAGCCCATATTATCCACTGTCACCTACTTCCCCTTAATACCTAGTCCAGTAGTAGCTGCAGACACCCAGCGTCCATGTGTCCTCAGGAGGCAAAATGTCCTGGGATGTGTCTCCAGGAGATGACCCTTTCCTCTCAGGGGGTTATGCCAGCCCAATCTGGCCTCTACCTCTCCTGAATGCTGGTGCTCCCTCAGCAGTCCACAGTGATAGTAAAAGCACCTTGTCTGGTTGGGGTCACTTCAGCTTCAGAGTGTACCAAGAGCCAAGGGGTTAACCCTGCTTCTTAGAGGGAGGGAGTTCTATAGAGCCAATATTCGGTAAAAATGGCGGAGGAAATACTCCATCCTGGGGGCCAGTACAAGAACTGACCATGGGGATTCCCACCCCTCCTGAGCTTCACTGGGAAGTTAGCAGTTCCTTTTTCTGGGTAAGTTCAGTCTTATAATCCCTGACTCCTATCCCTTTGGAGGCAACCCATCCCTCGCCTGTCACTCGCAACTCATGCTTTTTACTTCATCTTCTTAATTTAGATTTTTTATTTAGAGTCCTCTCACTACCCTCTAAATCTATGGTGTCCATTTTTGAAATTGAGAAGTGTTTCATATCAGAGTGAACTCCAAATCCTAGTGCTGATGATGGGAATTTATATTTTTCCTTGTAGGGATTCTGTCCACATTTGGAAACGGGTATGTCCTTTATATGTCTTCTAGACGAAAGAAGAAGCTGAGACCTGCGGAAATAATGACTATCAATTTAGCAATCTGTGATCTGGGCATTTCAGGTAATGCAGCCATTTCTTCTTTGGGGGGTTTGAGCTGTGCTCCATTCTAAAGTCCTCACTGGCTCAGAGATCATCCCTCCCCTGCCTCCTTTCACTCCTCCCTTCACCAGTCATCTTTACAGAGGTTGTGGTAAGCCAACGGAGTGTCGTCAGGTTAAAGATCTCATCCATTTGCCATTCGTTGAGTCTTTTCTGTGTGCTGAGCATGTTAGATACCAAGGAGACAATTTGGAATGATGAATGATAACTTTTAATGCTGAGCCTCAAAGTGTACCTGCTAAATGACTGAGAAGACAGAAACTTACAGATCACAGTGTTGGGCTCCTTTACACCCCTGCCACACACAGGGGACTCCGTTAAAATAAACACCAAGGGGCTAGGTCTTGAAGCTTAAATGATGGGCAAAGACAGTCTGAGAGGTGAGTTTAGGAAGATGGGAGAGCTGACCTGCTGGTACATTGAAGTGTGACTTCAGGACTAATTGCAAGCATAGGAAGCCTCCAGGTCAGTCGTTCTTGGTATTGGATGCACAAAAAAGCCACTTGGGGAACTTAAGCACAAAACAAAACAATAACAGAAAAGCAAAAAACTTCATGGCTGGGTTTTATACCCAGAAATGTTTATTGAATTGGTTGAGACTATTACCTGGGCATCAGGATATTTAAAGTTGGTATTATCAGGTAAGTTAATGTGCAGGCAAAATTGGAAACCACTGGTTTATTTCTTGCTTCTTTGGCTTCTCTGATAACCCCGCCAAGGAGGAATTGGAATAAAATTTCTCTTTACTTGTAATTCATTTTTATAAATATAAATGATTTTGGATAAGTAGCCTCCCTTTGCTTTCATCTATAAAGTCCCAAGGTTGTCTAAATACAATCAAACTTGCCTTTGAATCCCAAATCCTGTTGTTTGGAGTATGGTCTTAAGTTACTAGAATTGGGGAAACTGAGTGTGAACAGTGCACAGCAACTCCTCTTTCCACTGGAAACTTTTTAGCAGTTTCCCATCTAAAACGTCTCTTTTAAAATGTTTTTTGACATTTGTTTCTCCCTTTATAAGTGGATTTTTCTGCCAATGCCAGTCTCCAAAAACAAGGCTCAATAAAGAAGCCTCTACCTATGGAATCACTGTTTATCACCAGCAGATGTGTTGCCCTTGAGGGTCTGCGTGGTCTTCGTTACTTGGGGAGGCTTTACTCAGTATGGACAGGCTTAAATATCAAGAGCTCCTATCGGAAATGCACATTGACATTAAGAGAAGCATATTGTGTCAGGCCTCCGGGGATGAAAGGAACCGCAGGCAATTTGCAAGGCGGCACAACGACTGCCATTTTAGAAATGGCCACACGATGGTGGTGTCGCAACATGAATAATTGCTTTCCGGGTTCCCCTCTTCCGGCTGAGCCCGGACGGCTCTCTCCCTGGTACTGAACGTAAAGTGCTCGACTGAAACCTGCCATTTCCATCCACATCCTTCACCAGAGAATAATACTAGGTTCATGTTTAAGGCTGAATTAGTCTATGCTTGAATAAAAATGTCTTTAGTTGGTCTGATACACTGAAAATGCTTTCCACCAAGCAAACCTGCTCTAGAGTTGCACAAACCACATCCTTACTCTGCCTATGTCTTCAGAGTAATTCAGCAAGAAGGCATTTTCTTCCATGTGATAGCTTTTGCTGATGAACCCAGATCATTTCTCAACTATGAGTATCTCTAATACATTTTCCAGTCCAATAAACCTTAAACATTTTCGTCTATTTTGTTTTTTTTTTCTTGGTCAACTATATTCCATTTTAAGCACCTTGAAGTACATGGTAGAGACCAGGTGTATTTCATCTATATATCTAATATTTGTTGTTTATATACCAGTAGCTTGCAATTATGTATATGTATTAGAATCACCTGGGGAGCTTAAAAAAAAAAGTATATTGCAATATATTGATGCCTGAGCTCGTTCCAGATAAATTATATCAGATTTTCTGGAAGTTAGAGTCCTGGAAATTGATATTTAAAGTAAAATAAAAACAAAGGAGAACAAAACAACTCTTCCAGTGATTTTGGTGTGCAGCCGGGTTCAGAACCATTCTATTAAGTGAAGAAGGGAGAGGCATTCTAAATGACATTCCAAAGGTTTACCAAAGGTTCCATTCCAGAAGGAAGCTTAAAATAGTCCCAGGCACAACAGACACAAATTTCACTCCATCCCAGTCACTTTCACTTGTCTCTTGCTGCTTTTAGCACCCACACAGCTGACACTTAGCTCAAGCTTTGAGTTTGTGTCTCCTCTGCCTAGAATATTTCCCCTCTAGACATTTGTTTGTGATCTCTACCGGTGATTTAGACATCTCCCTAGATGTCACATTCTCACAGAGGTCTTCCCTGATCCCCTTATATAAAACAACAATTACTATCTATCTCCTTCTGCTTCATTTTTCCTCTCAGGACTAATGACTATCATGCCATAGTATCATATTTTATATTATAAATTATATATTTCTCTTATCTACCCTCTACTATAAAATACATTTGTCAGTCTCGACTTCCACTTTGTCCTCTATCACTTTGCTCTGTGGTTGTTACATAAGAGGCACTGAATAATTATTTGCTGAATAAGAAATAGTCCTTTTATACTCAGTTTCCTCACTGACAATCGGGCTAGGCCACTGGGATTAAGGAGCCCTAATAGGGGGGTGCACAGTCCAGCAAGATGGAGTGTGAAACGTGCTATCTAGACAACTAAACAAATGAGGGGAGATGTGTGTCTGGCTTACAGAAGGCACTTGAGAAATACATGTTACCTGACTGCACTAATAGGAACTTGTACCTCTGTCTGTTGAAGAAGGGACACACCTAGGAGGGATGGGGCAGGGCTGGCACCTCTGAGTATCAGTTCCTTGGTTTTCCTAAGGAAATAAATTTAAGGAGCCTTATGATAGATAGATAGATAGATTGATCAATCACAGAGCTCATGAAGAGCTTCCTCAGCGTGTTCCCTTCCAGGAGAGTGAAGATTAAATATAATAGCTGAATATGAAGGGTGCAGGGCTTGAATTAGAGTAGAAGAATGTTTTCTAGAAAGTAAAAAACACAAAAACACTAACAGAAGCTGAGGAATAGTTTATTTTTATTATTCATTACTCATTTATTTATTTCCAATTCAATATTTTTAAATTTAAATTAAATTAATTAACATATAATGTATTATTGGTTTCAGAGGTAGAGGCCAGTGATTTGTCAGTCTTATATAACACCCAGTGCTCATCACATCACGTGCCCTCCTTAATGTTCGTCACCCCATTACCCCATCCCCCACCTCCTACCTCCCTTCCCCTCCAGCAACCCTCAGTTTATTTCTTATGATGAATAGTCTCTTATGGTTTGTCTCCCTGTCTGACTTTGTCTTGTTTTATTGTTTTGAGGAATAGTTTAAATCCCAGAAATCTGGGTCTGGTTGCAATCAGATTAAACCTAACATTAACTAAAATAGCTATGTCTTGTCTGAATAGAATATGACTCAACAGTGAGTTGAGGCAGGTGCGTAATTTTAACTAGAGGGAATTTCCCTTGACAAATTGCTTGGCGCTCTAGTTGTAGGCAAACCGTTCACGATCATCTCTTGCTTCTGTCACCGCTGGGTGTTTGGCT
This sequence comes from Enhydra lutris kenyoni, assembly GCF_002288905.1. NCBI lineage: Eukaryota > Metazoa > Chordata > Mammalia > Carnivora > Mustelidae > Enhydra > Enhydra lutris. Next base: position 1,202,404 of record NW_019154101.1, on the reverse strand, counting down.
GGATTGGCTGCCGTTGGTACGGATGGGCTGGATTTTTCTTTGGCTGTGGAAGTCTCATCACCATGACTGCTGTCAGCCTGGATCGGTATCTGAAAATCTGCTATTTATCGTATGGTAAGTATGAAGGCTTCTCATTCCCTGATAGTCAAAACTAGTGGATTGCCAGACTGTAAATATTGCACCGAGAGGTAATGAACAAAGATCGCTAAGAACTTAAGGACCAAGAGTATTTCTAATTAGAGCCTATTTTGTTCTAACTTAAGTTTAAAAATTTGAACCTGTGTCGATGTAGGTTTCTTTTAATACTACTTTTATAGGAATGTCTGGTGTTTGGCTACAATGATTTTGGCAAGCATCATTTCCTTGTATAATCTGTGTAAGCTTCTACCATATTTTGCCATGCAAACAAAGAAATAAGATGCACTGAAAGGATGTCAGGCCCCAGATATTTTAGCTTGTTCCCCACATGGTAAGTGTAATTATAACAAAGATGTTTCTGATCCTCCTTTAGGCCTCAGGTTCCCTGTGATTTCAGAGGTGAGGAATTCCAAAAATTCCAGCTCTAAGCTAGAGAGCCGTGCAGGTGCTGGCAAGAAAGGACACATGCAGAAATATCAGTCAACACACTCATTGTAGTATTGTAGGTAGGAAGATGAGTAACTAGAAGCATTGATGAGGGGAGAGCCAGCTATAAAAAAGTTTTCAGGCTCAAGGTTTTTTTTTTGTTTTATAATAACAACATGTTAAAAATAAACTTTGATTACATTTGTTTCTTGGGGTTTTGGGAACTTACTGAATCCCAAAGAGAAGACTTTGGGTCCCTCTGTTTCATACTGAGAACCAGGTGCGCCCAGGGAAAAGTATCCGCTCCCTCTGGAAAACGCTGCTCTGTTTGTTAATCTATCAATCAGAACAGTTGTGACCGTGGAGATGGAGGATGGCCTGGAGCCTGAGGTGGGAAGCATCAAGTCAACTTCATACTCTCAATGTGGTGGAATTTTCCTTTATATTTTAAAGCATTTTTTTTTAAAAAAAAATTCCATTTATTTATTTGAGAGAGAGAGCAAGAGAGTACCAGCAGGGGGAGGGACAGAGAGAAAGGGAGAAGCAGACCCTCCACTGAGCAGGGAGTCTGATGTGGGGCTCAATCCCAGGACCCCAGGACCCCAGGAGCATGACCTGAGCTGAAGGCAGATGCTTAACTGATAGAGACACCCAGACATCCCTTTTCCTTTATATTTAAAAGTTTATAGTCCCAGACTCCAAGGAAACCATGCAGGAGAGGGTAAGGTCATGGACTATCATCTTCGCAAACTAGCACTCATTTTTTTTCTTTTTAAATTTGCATCTCTTTTTCTAAACAGCTTAACACTTCCAATGGAAATAACTGAAATCAGAATTTCCAAAAATATAAAAAAATATTCAGTTATGTATATCCTGGATGACTTCAGAGTCCTATACTTACTACCAACTTATTTTTGGTCACATCAAGTAGATCATAAATGTAGATTTTATAGATGAGAAGGCAGAATTTCAGCTTCCTGGGGATATTTGAGGAATACCTTGATGTCACTGATTTTTAAATATTGCCTTGAATTTAGGCTTGGTGTCCATTAAAGAGGTGATACTGCCCACCCCCAGAATCGCTGTGGGGCATCACTCTCTACGGGAACTGTATATATATTTCCATCTTCTTTTAAGATTGAACCTCAGTAGAATGGTTTCACCATTTGATTTGACTCATGATTCAACCCTCTACACAGTGTCTTAAAATGTTGGAATTAGAAGACCGCTTGGGAACATGGAGACCTTTCTCCCATTAATGTGATAAATTGTTTTAAGGCATCCCTGACAGACGGCCAGTTGGCCTCTTCTTGAATAATTCCAGTGACCAGTGACGGGGAGCTTACTACTGTACAAGGCAGCCCATGCTCTGATTGGTCTGCTCTCATTGTTACAATGTTATTCCTTATATTGAGACAAAACTGCCTCCCAGTAACCTCCACCCATTGGTCCTAGTTCTGACTTCTGGAGCAACACAGAACCAATCTACTAATCTACTCCCTCCTGTACTTGACAGCATTTCACCATACTCGAATGTAAGTATACAACACCTCACCAAGTAACCCTAACCATAAATGCTTATACGTATGCGTATGCACATTCCCCTAAATATATGTGATTATCCGTGCCAATGTTTTATCCGTTATAATGGATAATCAGGAGCTGATATCTATTGTGGCTACATGATTGTTACCTCTCTCTGGTTGGGCTTGAGAAATTGGAATTTTCTGATACAAAATGCCATGTATTTGAAAAAAAAAAAAAAGAGAGACCATAGAGCATAGATACAATCTATATTTCTTGTTAGTGCTGAGACAAACATAGGAGTAAAAATTTGTTTTAATGTAGTCCTTTGTAGTTTGCAAATCAGGCCTTGCATTATTTCTTTGAACCCTTATCAAAACCTGTAAGCAATGTATTATTATTTCCTCCATTTTACTGCTAAGAATGTGGGCATCTAGAAAGGGTACATGAAGAAGGTCAAACACTAGAAACAAGAAGAAGTAGACCCTACTGACTTCCTAAACTGCATATGGCTCTGAGCAGAAGCAGGCCTTGTGTCTGTGTTGAAGAGTCCATTTGGCTTTTGTTGACTGTGTCCTGATATTTCTTGTCTGCTACTCTAAAACCAAGGCAGTAAGGATTTGCTTCTCTGGCCCTTTCTCTTTGAGATGATAAGTGGAATATGGAGGTAATTCCACAAGCAGGCTGTAGCACTAGATCAGGCTTCCCTGTCTTGGGTGGTTATGGTAAACTTTGGAAAGTGATCACTAGTGTTCTATAGCTTTTTTTAGATGACTACACCAGTTCTTCTTGGAATTCTCTTTTGGTTGATGGAAACTAGTTCTGAAAAACCTAGACCTCATTTTTTGTTTTCCTGAAAGTATTTTCACAGAATTACTTTTGCAGAACATGATGCAACCTACCTAGATTCTCTACCTCTCTTGGTATGGCTGTGTGAGCTTGACTGCTGTGTTTGTCATGTTTGAAGATTCAAAACCTGCTCCCACGAAGCAGGGTCAGTCACTTTAATATCTCAGCACTCAGTCATGGTTGTGGCCCACTGACCCCCACTGACAAGCGTTTAGGAAGATGAATGAGATGAGAGGCATGAAAGCTTTTAGGGAGAAGGGTATTGAAAGATGCAAGCAATGTGTCATCAGTTCTCACCTTCCCCAAAGGAATCCACCTTGGATGAACCAATAATACATGCTTTTGGGGGCTTGGTCGTTCTGCTCTACCAATTGGCCTTGTATTGGATAGGATCTCAAAGGTCATACTGGATGCTTTCTTAAGATCCTTCCTTCATTGTCTTTGGCATCCTTCTTTCTACTGTCCCCTTTCCTCAGCTCTTATCACTTACCCCTCCCAAGGCTCCTGCGTGCCTATGGAAACCTTCCCTATGAAAGCACTTCTGATTTTATTCACTTGGAAAAAGGCCCATGCTCTGGAACTTTTCTCCCTTCACTCCACTCTCCCTCAGAATTCAGTTGTCTGACCACTTCTCCCAGAATCCAATGGAATAACTCTTTGGATGTGGAATTTGACATATCGAGGGGAGGTATTTGGGTGTAGGGCAGATTACATCCCGGTAATGCTTTTCTTCTACCTCCAGGGGTTTGGCTGAAAAGAAAGCACGCCTACATCTGCCTGGCAGTCATCTGGGCCTATGCTTCCTTCTGGACCACCATGCCCTTGGTAGGTCTGGGGGACTACGCACCTGAGCCCTTCGGAACCTCGTGCACACTGGACTGGTGGCTGGCCCAGGCCTCCGTGGGTGGCCAGATTTTCATCCTGAACATCCTCTTCTTCTGCCTCTTACTCCCAACGGCTGTGATCGTGTTCTCCTATGTGAAGATCATTGCTAAGGTTAAGTCCTCCTCTAAAGAAGTAGCTCATTTCGACAGTCGGATACATAGCAGCCATGTGCTGGAAATGAAACTGACCAAGGTAATTACAGTAATAATTTACAGAGGGGTTTTCTAATCAATTAAAACCTCATAGGGCAAAGAGGATAGGGAATATTGGGGACTGGGTGAACTTCGAATCTCTATTCTTTATGTATTTCTGCGCTTTGCTATTATTTATCTAAACCTTTGTAATATTTCTTTTCACTGTTTCTCTCTCTCATTTACACACACACACACACACACACACACACACTTTTAATATCTACTGAATTTGTATGGTGGATCTACTGGAAGCTTATTCTCTCTATTGAATAAGATATTCTTGGTTCTCAAAAATTATTTAAGTCATAAAAATAGTAACTTTTATGCATCATAAAATGCCTCACAGTATTTGTACTGTTTTGTATGGACTTTGGTGGGTGTGGTTAGGAACATTCTGTCAGCTACGTTACAGAGTAAGAGCTTACCACATCTACTATCCTATGGGAAACTTGTCTTAATACGAGAGAAGTTTCTGCAGGGTCGAGTTCCTTGGTCAATGCTAGTTTCAGAATTTACAGCTCCTTAGAGACCGTTATGTGAGGAAAGGAACACACAATTTGAGAATAGACTAGGGTTCTCATTCCATCCACCAACACTTGCCAGTTTGTGATCCAGACCTAGATACTGAACTTCTTTGAATCTCTATTTTTCTCACTTGTGCAACAAGAATAGTAACATCTATCTCCTTGGATTGTGGTGGAGATTCGATGAGATAAAATATGTTATTCTATCATTTGGTGCATAGAAGGTGTTAAATAAACTGTAGTTCCTTCATTCTCTTGTAACTTTTAGAAATTCTGGGAAAGTCTGAGACAGTGGTCTTTCCACCATCATCTTGTCTTACCCTTACATTGAAAAAAAAAAATTTTTCCAGGGTATACCTCAACATAAGTGACATGCAGCTAATACCATCAAACTGTTTCCTAATATTAATATTCGCATGCCCTAACTTCTACTTTACTTTTAAAGATTAAAAAGAAAAAATGTAGATCGATGTTCTAACCATTCCTTCTGGTATCTAAATCAATCATACCATTGATATCCCACCTTCACGCTACTTCCTACTTTGAAGACCACTTGTCTCAGGACCTATAGTAACAGTTCCCTTCAGACCTGAGATCACTTCTAGTAAGTCAGGGCCTTCGTTCTAGTAATATTCCTCTCTGCACAGTGCAGATGTTTTGAGATGGTACAAGGATCTCTTGGTTGTACAGGGTGAGCTACAGAGTCTTGATGGTTCCAGTTGACCTTATGCTGAGTAAAAGAAAGCTCCAAGGAAGTCTTCAGTACTCTAAATCTATACTCATAATCTAATAATAGAGCAGTTCTACCTGGACAAAAACCCAAGAAAAAACATTCTATAAAATCCAAGGTCATGAATTAAGCTCATTTCTAGCTCTCTTTTTAGCTTTTATCTGTGACTTAAAAAAAATATTAATCCAAATAAATCAGTCCAAGTTAAATTTGGATTACATTTAACCCAAATCTTACTCAGAACCAGATACTGCTCTAGGAACAGGGTGAATGCAAAAATAATAAAAATATTCCTTCTCAATACTTTATGGAAGTGTGTCCAGGCAAAGGATGTGATGTCCATCACACTGGTAGGTGGATTTGAATTTACCTGGTCGTCCTGCAGTTTGGCATACCAGGAAGCTGCTGAGATGTCATATGACTTCCTCTCCCTTGCTGCCTCCAATGGTGTTAGCCTCAAGACATTTTGATGGTCTTGATCAATGAGTCCAGATCCTTATTTCCATGAGGCGTTCTCCAGTTTCTCTGAGTGTTATTCATCACCTGCGCTCCTGTTAGTTGAATTGCCTAATTCAACCCACAGCTAGCTTTTATAAATACCTAAGCAGCTGGTTCTTTGTGTATTCTGGACAGTGGGTAATTTGTTTAGTGAGTGAATCTAAAGCTCATTATGCATACAAGGTGAAACTTGGCACACACCATTTAACTTGCTTTGTGGTTATCAGTCTCCTTGACACAGACTGGACTGTATAGGTCAAATAGCAAGGCTCACCCAGTCCAGATTAACCAGAGATGTTAAATGAAAAGTATAGGCATTTATATGTATGATTTCATTTTATACACATCTTCTTCTGACATATACTAAATGACATTATATTATATATAATGTCTATGGCATATTATATGTTATATATTATACAATATGTCTGTATCTCATTTGTATATATAAAACTTATATTAAAATAACCTGAATATAAAACGCTTCTAATAATTAACACTTATGCAAAAAACATAAATCAAAATTCAACACACATTGATAAACACAACTTTCTATTTTGGCATCTTCTTTGCTAAATTTAAAATGTTTTCAATTACCATTTAATTTTGGTCTTGATTTTTTTCCTACTGAGTAAAAATAAGTAAAAACAACCTCACACTGGACCTTTTCATAGTCTTAGGAAGTTTTTTCTCCATTCAGCTACCTCTCAGGATTGACAGTTTGCTTATTCACTTGGTGCTTCTGATCTTTTAGAATAGCCTGGTCTAAAAGCTTATTACTTAAAGGTCACCTCCTTGGATTCTGGGGTCAAAATCATTTACTTTTCTGGGTACTCTAATGATTTCCAGCTGGGTTATTATCTGGCCTGTAATTTGCTAGTCTGGTCTTATTCATGGAAAACTGACATCCCACCTACAAATAGCTTTCTGCTTTGTAGTTTCCCTTGAATTAATATTTTAAGAATGATGGTTTTGTAAACTTTTGTACCCGGCTGAAACTTCACAGATTGCCAACAGAGGAATGCAAAAAAAGCCCAAGAAATAAAGACCAACACGCAAGGAAAAATTCTCTTTGTGTTTCTATGACTCAGTATCATCTCATTTTCATTTGCCTGCATTTAACTTTGTAAAACAAACTTAATATTAGACAATCAGGATGAATTTGGTTGAATTGGGGTCTTCCTTGTCCTCCCAGAGCTATGTATAAATTCTAGGAGGCTTTTATAACCCCATGGTGCCAGTGGATGGGGGTTCCTGGTTTGATTGCTGTCATGTTTTGCCCCTGATATTCCTGAGATACTTAAGTTTCTTCCCAGTCTCAGTCACCAGTTGTCATGGGTCCCTTTGCATCCTTTTTGTTCCAACCAGAAACCCTCTTCAGGTTCATCAGCAATTCCAGCTACTTCCCTGTCCTTTGACTGCAACTCATCATCAATATGTTGGGAGCTTGGCTGGGACCCTGTGAAGCAAGGCATAAGTTTTTGCTCTGAGATCCCCAAATGCATTCAGGTCTCTTGTTCCCTCAGCACCATCCCTGGCCCCCGGTGCTCTGCTCCATGGAGTAGCAACAAGGCAGTTTCTTAAGGTCAGTTACCAGCTCCTCTGAGGTCCCCTCACCTTCGAGCTGTAGACCCTTTTACCTATCTAGGGTGGGAAACCTGTAATCATGTGCATCCCTCTAAAATTGTTCCCATTGAGTAAGATTAATTAAACGGTCCACTTCATGTTTCTGGCTCTGGGTATTCAATGTCATTTTTTGTATACTCAAAACACCTTTCTCTCAAATATTCTCCCTCCTGTAAGTTTCAGATTTCTATTTTAAAACTCACAAGGCTGAGAAATAAATGTTTTACATTTTTGGGTATTTCTGCTTGAAAAAACCTTCACACAATGCAGTGAACACTCTTCCTTCTGCTTTGATGAGGAGGGCGGTGGAGTCACAGGAAGAAAATACCAGAAGCATAGACTAATTTTTCCAAATATTATGATGTTGTATGGATTAGTACCCAAGACTTACTCATTTAGCACAAATAGATTATCTATGAGTTCCATGTCTACAAGCAGTGTCTAGATCCTTTGGGCATCTGGATTTCTCTTAATTTCCTTTATTTCCACCAAAAAGCCTTCCTGATCGCCCCTGGCTAGTTTAAGTCCCTCTGCAATAGGTCCTCAGAGCCCTTGATACGTTCACTTTATTGAGCCACACCCTTGTCCTTCTTTGCAAGTCGTAGGTAGGTGAACTCAAGTGTTACACGTCCTGTTTGCTTCTGAGCCTCGCTGCTTGGTGCCTAGTGGACGCTTAATCAAGATTGCTATAATGAATACATAATTGGGTAGATTAAGTTAATCTAATTACCTTGATGAGTGTTAAGTGGTCCCTTGACCCCTGGCTCGAGTTCCTCTGTCCCTTTTATAACTGGCAGGCATTTTGTTTTGCTTTGTTCTTTCACATCGGTGGTGAAGCCTTTTTAAAAACTATAAATGTAAATCTCTGCTTTCCTCCTGTGATTCCTCTCTTTGACTGCCATCCGGTCAATTTATCATTGGAGGTTCATCTTCAGAGAACCCCCTGGGAGGACTCTAAGGGCAGTTTGTGAGAAAGCTGAACTGCATTGCTTTTTTATTTTTTAAACCAATTAATTCATTTCCTCTGGTTCTTCATAAGTGTTCTTAGCTTAAATGCCACTTCCCAGAAAAGCGTTCCCCAAATTGAATTCAGAGCTTCCTATCATCATGGGGCAATCCTGTCTTTATAATTTCTTCTTAGAAGTGGCCATAACTTATAATTAATTTATAATTACACCCTTATTTTTGTGATTATTTGCCCAGTGTCTGGCTTTAGCCTTGGTTAGTAAGGCCTGTGGAGTGACAACCATCATTTCACTCATTTTGTGTCCCTAGGACATAGCACAGTTTCAAACATGATCCATTAAACATTATAATATGAAATAAATCATATACTATATAATTAATTATGTTAACATAAACTAAATATAAAAAATCTATAAAATAAATATACATATTACATCTATATTTGTTGAAGGAAAGAGTTTCAAATTGGGATAAATACCACTTTTGCCACGAGCCCACTGAGAGTCTCACCTAGCTGACATTTGTTATTTATTTTGGCTGTCAGTGGCTGAACCCCTTTCCGTGTTTGGAATTTCTGTGTTGAGGAATTGCCAACATTTTGAGTTTGGGGAAGTGGAGCGGAGGGGCAATATGTCTGAGCAAAGGCTGACTCCTAATTTAAAAGGGACAGAAGGACCAGTCATTGACTTTCCAAGATTCCCATGTAGGTGGAGTATGGCTGTGACCCCAGGCTCCAGCCAGTGGGTCTCAGGGATAGTAATACCAGCAGAGGGGCAGGGAGATGTCTCCCAGGGGCATGGCTGCAGCACAGTGGTTTCTGCATCAGAGCTGGTTTGGGACATCGGTTTGGGCATCATTTCTGTCTGCTTGGTCTCAGTCCTGAGTCCAGTGTTCCCAAGGATGCTCTGTCCTAACCAACCAATTCCTTTTCTGTTTTACTTGGCTAAACTCAGTTTCTGTTACTTGCAACTCCGAATATTGACTGATTCACCTTGGATGAACCACTTTACCTTGCTGGGTCTTGGTTTTCTCACCTGTGAGAGGAGGTGGGGGAAGGGAACTAAATGCTGTCTAAGTTACCTTCTAAAACTCTCAGGTTGTATAAAAATGGCTAGATTGGTTGGATCGTTTGAGGGTTGGTGGCAAAGCTCTTACTGCTAAAATCTCCTGGTCTATTTACCTGAGTACGTTTCCCCACTGAGTGGCAATTTCCTCACTTTAAGGGCTTGGTTCAGTTATAATGAACAGTGAAGTCTCCCTCATTTTTTGAGCCAGATACTTATAGATTTGTATCTCCTGTTCTTTAAGCCAGCCACTGCCTCACTGAGGAATGCTGTGTTCAGTTTTAGACCCAAACCCTGCAACACAGATGTACAGAGTGACACGACCTAATTTACATCTTCTCCTTTCAATCACAGCTTTTGCTTGTTTATAGAAGAGTGGTATTTTAAGATTCGAGAAAATTTCAGCGGGAAAGTGCAGACCCCTCCTTCTTCCAGGTCTCTTTTTTTTCCAAATACAAATTAATATTTTCTACTTGGATCACCCCCAGGGCTCACATGATAGTAGACACAACAAAGCTCTCTGAATTGTTTTCTTTCTAAGTGCATGATGAGGGGTCTGGGGCAGTTGGCCTTAGCTGTCATTCTATTGATAAAACAGAAGGAAGGAAGAAACTCAAATTAGACTTGCTTTGAGTTGTCAAATTACTTTATTTCTTCAAAGGTGGTGTGGAGGCTAAATATCACCCTTATTTTTATACATATCAGGAACTGAGGGCCAACGAAGGTAGGTCACTGTTGCTAAGTCACGCCCTTCCTCCTTGCCATTGGTAAAGTCAGTCAGTGGCAGGCTGTCTGCATGTGGGGGGTAGTGGCCTCATGACTGGCCTTTACTCTTGCATTATCATCTTTTCATATCTTTTTCTTTCCTTTTTCTTTCTTTCTTTCTTTTTTTTTTATTCGCTGGGAGCAAATCTGTGTGCTTGCCAGCTAGACTCAAGATGGGAAAAACAGTTCTCCTTATCCCTATGTTCTGGTCCATTGCATGTCCCTTGCCATTTTCTCAATGCACACATGTAGTGATTTTGCTTCCTGTGACTTTGTCTTATCCCAGCCACTGCAATATTCTTGTTTTCAGTAGTCTAGCTACTGATTTGGTGACTCTTGTTACTGGTGGGGAATTTAATCCATCTTGTTGGCTCTCCTTGTAAGCTTCACTTCTACATCAATTCCATGTCCTTTTCTCATCCACTTCATTATCCAAGGTAGTGCACATCTCCGAACATCGGCTGAAGACCTACTCATAGCTGAGCAAAGGAGCCTGATGCAAGGAACTGAAAGTCCAGCTCTTAGAGAATCAGGGGTTCTGTCTCACTCACACTGGTCAGTGGAGTTGAACCATAGTTGGGATCCAAACCCAAGTAACTCTACCCATGATGTTTGTACTATTCCATGCTATCTCAGCACAGAGAGAGGGAAGGACTTTGTTTCTTGGAAACCGTATCTGCTGGAATGGTTCAGATGAACTGGGCCCAAAGACAGAGCCTTACGTAATTTGGAGAATTTACTTTCAGTCCCATTGTTCTATTATGGCTTTAATTGATCAATTCACTAGAATTGATCAGTTATGAACAATATTGCCTATGCGACGCTTAAATTAGTGCCAGCTTGAACTGTAGCTGGAACTTACAGATATCCCTTAGTGCTCTGCTGCAAGATATATTTAAAGTTAACTGGGTTGCAGATGTGTGATTCTTTTGTAGAAGCAAAGCGCATATTCTGTGAATTTCCTCCCACAAAAATTGCCTAATTTAAGAATTGAAGTTTTCCTGCTTTTCCAGTAAACCAAAAGGCAGTGGTACAAGTGAAGCGATTAAAAAATAAACAACTTAGAAGGACGCCTGGGTGGCTCAGTTGGTTAAGCAGCTGCCTTCGGCTCAGGTCATGATCTCAGCGTCCTGGGATCGAGTCCCACATCGGGCTCCTTGCTCGTCAGGGAGCCTGCTTCTCCCTCTGCCTCTGCCTGCCATTCTGTCTGCCTGTGCTCGCTCTCTCTCCCTCTCTCTCTCTGACAAATAAATAAATAAAATCTTTAAAAACAAACAAACAAACAAACAAAAAAAACAACTTAGAAAAAAGTTGACAGGTACAGGTGTCTGTGCTAGAACTGGTTTAAAGATACCTGGAATAGAAATTTTGGAAAATGAAAATGAGGACACACTCAGAAATGAAGAAAGAACAGACTGATGAAAGATTAAACACGTTCCACTTTGACTAGAAAGCACTGGGAAAATGAGTGTAACATGTAAGTTTTGTAACTTCTATGGAGTTTATCTTAAAATGCCTTTCATATTTAATATTTTAATGTTTTACGGAGTATATTTTAACAGGAGAAGATTGTAAAAAATAAATGAATCTCATGTTAACTTTGTATTCTCTTCAAATACATAAGTAATATTCTGCAGTGCTTTTAGATCTAAGCTTTTATCTCTCTTTCTGCTCTAAACTTGATTTCTAATCATTCAGTTTAAGGCATTTAGTTTTATCCTACTCGGAAAAACCACGATTATTCATTTGCCATGTGTTTAAAAACCATAGCATGGTTAATTCTCTGATGTCCTTTTATTTAAAAAACATTTTAAAGATTTTATTTATTTACTTGTCAGAGAGAGAGCACAAGCAGGGGGAACAGCAGGCAGAGCAGGCAGAAGGAGAAGCAGGCTCCCCGCTGAGCAGGGAGCCCGATGTGGGCTCTATCCCAGGACCCTGGGATCATGAGCTGAGCTGAAGGCAGATGCTTAATCCACTGAGCCACCCAGGCATTCCTCTGATATCCTTTTAAAAAGGATAATGTAATACAAATGCTTGAAGTCCTTCCTCTTCCCATTGCACACTCTCATAAAAGTAGAAAATATGTAGAACATTAGAAAATATTTTGGACTGGGGCACCTGGGTGGCTCAGTGGGTTAAGCCGCTGCCTTCGGCTCAGGTCATGATCCCAGGTCCTGGGTTCAGGCCCCACATTGGGCTTTCTGCTCAGCAGGGAGCCTGCTTCCTCCTCTCTCTCTGCCTGTCTCTCTGCCTACTTGTGATTTCTCTCTGTCAAATAAATAATATATAAAATCTTAAAAAAAAAAAAAGAAAATATTTTGGACTAAGTTCTATTCTATTTTTTGTCAATGACTTTGACAGCAACACAGAAAACAGCTTTTGAGATACTGTGAAATCATCACATGAGTCACCAAAGAGAAAGGATGGTGCTATGTTAAGTTCCCAGACATCTGTTAAAGCGAGTTTTATTTATACAATTATTGTTTATTTGGGGATTTAGAAAAAAGACCCTCATTTTGAGCCTTGAGGCATCCATTCCATTTACAAACAAAAGTCACACAGACCAAATGAAATACAATTTCTCCTGCATAACCCTCTGCAGAGAGGCAGAAAAGCAAGCAAGCGAATGGGAGTAATGCATGTGTGGTCTGGGTCTGGTTGATAGCTACTAAGCACAGGTAAGAATTTTGGCTCAGGACTGTAAAGCAGGGCTGCAGGGCCCTGACACAGGGCATCAAGACTAGAAGGAGATCTGCAGGGCCCTGACACAGAGCATCAAGACTGGAAGGAGATCTGGGCTCACTTCATTGATCTCTTTGAGGTTTAGACTCTATTTGGAAAATGGAGTGAAATGGGTATAATTGAGGTGTGTCTCAGCTGCAGTTAATTTTTAGAGATGAGCCTAGACTTCTTCGGTGGAATTTCATAACCCGAGACACATGGTGGATTTTCCAAGCTTCTTTCTTGACACAGTCCACACATGTGGGGTTCTCAGGGTAAGCACCCTCCTGATAGGCTGTTCCGCAATGGACCATTCCCTGCATGCAATAGCTTGCTTTCACGGAAGCAAATTGGAATGCACATGCATAGAAATGACTTTGTTATAAAAGAACTCAGCCACTTGGATTTCTAAGACAAAAAAGCATGAATAAATATTGTTGCTTTGTTACTAATAAAACATTCCTTATCCTTGATCCTCTACACCAGCGTGTCATGACCCTTACGTTGGGAAGACTGTTCTTTTCTTTCTTAAATAAGAGGATAGGGGAAGAGGAAGTGGTGCCTGTCTCAGATAGCTTCATCTTTTCATCTTTCCTGGATTTTGGGGAACTCAGAGATAAAAGGAAACTCCCTCTTTCCTCCAAATCCCTTATAAAATCCCAAAGATGAGTCCGATGCTCTTTCTAGTCATATGCCCATCCCTGTTCTTGTTCTTGTAGCTAGAGGCATGAGGTCCTTTGGTCAGGCTTGGGTCAGGTGATGCTGGCTCCACACAGCAGCTCAGAGTAGAAGGGTTGCTGTGGATGCTAAAGTTTAGGAGGAAATGAAAGACATATGGTGGATTTGCAAAAGCAGATGTCCACTACATGGAGTGCTAATCTGAATGTCATTTCATTATTTATCTTACAGAAAAATAATAGATAATGGTATAAAGATACTTCGAAGTTAGTACATTCTTTCTTAACAAGGATCTGAAAGAGCTCATGTTTAAAATAAACACCAAAGCTTAGACTTCATTTGCCAGTGTCAGTACTCAAAGGAAGAACCCTTTCATTTCTTGTTTAGACTGTTGCCTAAACAAACCTAAACAACCTGTGTCTGCTTTGTTCATTGCTTTAGCCTTGACACAAAGTGCATAGGAGATGCTCCATAATGCTTTGTTGATTGAATGAATGAACAGTGATTTTTCTACCTCCAATTTACAGGTAAATCTTCCTAAACATGGCTCTCATTAAGTCTTCTGCTCGGAAACTTACTAGTGCCTCAAAACATAAGGAATTAAGTACAAGTCTGATCACAAGTTATACAAAACCCTGAATACATGGATATTATCTTTCCTTCTAGCCTTATCACGTATGCCAAAATAAATTGCTTGCTAATTTCTTTTCTTTTTCTCAAAAATATGGAGCACTTCACAAATTAGCATGTCATCCTTGCACGGGCGCCATGCTAATCTCTGTAGTGTCCCAGTTATAGCGTATGTGCTACTGGAGCAAGCATTTGCTAGTTTCTATACAAACCTCACACATACCTGTGCCTTTGCTCATGCTGATCTTGCTACTATTCCATTATTTCTACTTGTAACATGCAGATTGTATGCCATGTCCCTCATGAAACTGTTCTGAATTTGCCCTGTACCATGGAATTTGGTCCTCCTCTGCTGGTACTTAAATTCTATTCTTCCTTTTACTGTAGTTGTTTGTATTCCAGGAGGCTACAGCCGGATACTAAGGTGTCTTGGTGTCCCCAACAGTACTTGGCATTGTGTCTGGCACCGAGCACTTGGTAAAAAGGAATTGTTGAATTCAAATGAGATAATCTGTAGGGCAGGTATGTAGTTACAGAGCACTAATTAGGGCTACATTTGTAGAGGGACTGGTTTGCAGATGGTAAGAAACCAGTGAGGGTGTTTAAAATCCTCTTTCTAATTATTCTTTGATTTGAAAGTTAAGAGGGTCCTAAGGTAATTATAATTTTGTGTGAGAGAAAAGCGTTTTCTGGAAAAGTCTTGCTTTATGCCACTGTGTCACTATAGTTAAATCTTGGTGATTCTATTTTACTTTATATCTAGTGAATTTCCACTATCCAAGCCTCACACTTGAGAAAATGAGCCAGAAGAAGTAACACTTAATAGAAATCTCTGAAGAAGATTCATATTAAAATTTCCAGTAAGGGCAGAGCTTCTGTTTTCCGAGGCAAATGAGTGTTTTAAAATTTCTTCATGGTGAACATGTTTTCTATCTAGTACCAAATATGATGGAACATATTTTCCAACAACATGGGTTGGGAAGTCTAGAAATTTCAGGAGCACAGATGTCTTCTTAGCATCTTTTCCTACCCAATGTAAAATCTGACAGCTTTTTTAGGGTTAAACTTTGGGTCTTTTGATACTTTCAACTTCTGGAGTGAAGAATGGATGGGATGTGGTAAATTGGATAAGTCATTGTAATAACTTCTTCTGGCTAAACATCTCTGAAGTCCACATAGAAAATGTCTCCTACAGGCAAGATAAATGGACAAATAATAGACTTAATAAATGGGCTACTGCTCCTCCTCCCACCCATCATTTCCACCAGGAGTCTTGACTCTGTTCTATTGATTTCCCTCGCCAGGTAGCAATGCTGATTTGCGCTGGCTTCCTGATTGCCTGGATTCCTTACGCGGTGGTCTCTGTGTGGTCAGCTTTTGGAAGGCCAGACTCCATCCCTATACAACTCTCTGTGGTGCCAACCCTCCTTGCAAAATCAGCAGCAATGTACAACCCCATCATTTACCAGGTCATTGATTACAAATTTGCCTGTTGCCAAACTGGTGGTTTGAAAGCAACTAAGAAGAAATCTTTGGAAGACTTCAGGTAAAATTTCAGAAGCCAGAAATGAATAATATTGTTTCAGAATCCTGTGGGGTTCAAGCCATTCTGATGTACTATCTTTTTAGGGTTAGAGCTCATCACTTAGGAGTAGCCTAAAGAGAATTTTCTGTTCATCAATATTCCTGAAATCAAGTCATCAGATATGTTGGGTTGGGAGTCATGTAGATAATGAGAAAATTAATTCCATTTTTAATTGTGGAGTGCCTAAGATAGGAAGCTATGTCCATTTTTGAGTGGCCACTATTTCTCACTCTTCCTTATCTGGGACCAAATCCATTTTACTCAAAGAGCATGGCTCCACATGGCATTGATTCAAAATTAAGTTCTCACAACAGAAAAGATTCTCCTGTTTGGGATGTTTCTACCATTAACTATGAGTATAGGATTTGGGCAGGCAAAGGAAGGAGAGAAAGGAGGTGACATTTTTACTCTCTGTCAGGTTCTTTATGTTATTTTCACAGGGGCCCCTATTGTACCTTCTCTTTGTCAGATAAGGAAATGGAGGTGCAAGTGAGGTTAGGTGAGCTGTTTGTGCTTACACAACCAGGAAGTACCAGGGCAGAGATTTAAACAGGTCTATTGGGTTTTGAAACAATCTACACTCTTTCTGCTATAAAATGAAAAAGTGAGTTTGGGGAGCCACAATTTTTCCTATAGGCAAGGGTGAGTAAAGAGTTGAGGATGATGTGTGGGCTTTGTGTCCATGCAGGGCCAGTCTTAGTGGTGGAATGTGGATCAGACACCTGGGTGCATGGTCTGAGGTGAGGGGTGTGGAAAAGGTCCAGATTCTCTGATTTCTATTAATTCTTACTCAGTAGATATGTAGTTATTTTTCCATGCTATTTTTCTTCATTAAGCAGGAAACAGAAGAGAACAAAAGGTAGAACTAGCTGGGAGAAGATGTTCTTTCACTATGCTTGAGCAATTGACAAATATTTTGACCTTTAGGTTCCTCACCATCTAGGGTACAGGATCAAATGAAAAAAAAAAAAAAAGAAAAAGGCATAAAGAAAAATATCTTTGTTATTGTGGTACAGGGGAAGAAATATACAATTTGGAGGTACAAGACCAGTGTTTGGTTTATTTTTCCATATCTTTGGGAAAATGAACACTAAGAGCCTAGAATTGAGAAGAACTGATTGCAACACCCATCTTTTGAAACTCTAAGAATTACACCAACTGCGTGTTTGGAAAGGGCTAGCTAACAAATGTTATTGGGTTTTTTTAGTTCCACATTGTTGGTGGTTAATGCCTTTTCTGTTGAATTGAATAAATTCAAATTCTAGGGACGCCTGGGTGGCTCAGTTGGTTAAGCAGCTGCCTTCGGCTCAGGTCATGATCCCAGCGTCCTGGGATCGAGTCCCACATCGGGCTCCTTGTTCTGTGGGGAGCCTGCTTCTCCCTCTGCCTCTGCCTGCCACTCTGTCTGCCTGTGCTCGCTCTCTCTCTCTCTGACAAATTAAAAAAAAAAAAATCTTTAAATTCAAATTCTAAAATGCATCTATTTTGGCAGTAATAACACTTTGCCCTTATCAACTATTAATACTTTATTTTGAATGCAGTTTAAAGAGAGTATTTTTAATAGAGCAGTTGTGGGAGAAAATAATGGGCATTTCTTCCTCTGAAAGAGGTGATGGGAATTTGACAGGAATGGCTGACGGCAAATTCTACCTACCTCATAATTTTGCCTTGGACCGATTCTGTGTTCTGTACATTAACTCTCAAGTGTGAGCAGCACATAAATATTCAACGCTCAATAATGAAAAGGAGAAATTTATGAGGAAGTCAGTGACTTGGGGCCGCGGACCTTTGGAGAAGCCAGCCAGGCAAGAATCAGTTCAGTTCTTCTGCTCCCATTAGCCATTTCTGTGAAATACAACAATTACTTTGCTGGAGGAAGACAAGTGCTGTTTCCTTACTCCAGAGTCTTGAAGCTTTCAGTGTAAAAAGCAGGCAGGTGGTAGGGCTTAAATAGGAAGGAGCCCTTGGATTTTCAAATTTGGAGTGTTGAAGAGGTGTGATGAGTTGCTGATTTTTGGAAGGATCTTTTTCAGGGAAGAACTTTGCAAAGAAGCAAAAAAACATTTTTTTGTTGTTGTTTATCTTCGCAGTTATTAAAGAGCTAAGAAAGTGGGTAGTATTGAGCGGATAGAATGAGGCAAAGTGGTCTGAAGCCAGTCCAGAGTTGTTAATGCACTACCAGAACAATTCAATCAAATTAACCTAGATTAATTGATATCCTTGTTTTTTCCTCTTCTGAGCTCTGAAATGAATTTGCTTATAATGGGAGACCCCCTTGGGAAGTATTCTGAATTCAGATAAAAAAGCTAATGTGTTGAATATGAGATTGTGGAAATATATTTTGAGTAATTTTTATAGTTCATTAAAAGTTAACTCATATTTTCCCCCTAAATTGGGTCCCTTGAGATTTTAGTAAAAGCTGGTGAGCTGCAGCAAAAAATATGGCCAAGAGCCCATCTTGAAATGCTATTATTCATCATATTTGGGTATCCAGATATAGTCTCCAGTATTTTCATAAACAGTGCTTCTCCACCCTGACTGTGGGTTAGAGTCAAGTAGGGAACCTTGAAAAACTGCCGCAGAGACCCCACTTGCAGGGATTTTGCTTCAGCTGGTCTGGACTGGCCCAAGCTTCATTCGTTTGTTTCATTGGTTAATTCTCCCAGGTGGTTCTCATACCCAGCCGTTGTTGAAAGCCAATGAACCAGAACCTGGGAAAGAAAAACATTGGGAGTGCTGCTCAGAGGCCTCTCCCCCAACCTACACAGAGACCACTGAGTGATAAGGGAACCAGACTTCAGGTGCTAGACCAATCTTAGATGCAATATAAGTGATCAAATGATACTGGGGGTACATAGTGAAGGACCAAGACATTTTTACTCTCCTGGTATTTTAGTAACAATATAGAACAGAAAACAGAGCCCTAAATTCTGGCATTGCCATTCTAATAAACCTCTCCTGACTACCTTAGTTTGAATGCTGTCATTCCAAAGAACACTCTTTGTAGGTAACTTACGGGGCCAACTGACTGGCAGGTCGATAGGGAGGCAATGAATTTTGTTCTAAGGAATGGGAAACCCACTGGGGCATAGGAAATGTGCCATGAACAAGTGACTTGTTTTTGGAAAGCTCCACTCAAGGGATTTCTTGATTTTGAATATTTTAAAGTGAATTATTATTATTTTCTTTTCTAATTCAAGTCTTGTGTATATAATCTTCTTGGTAGATGTGCCTACTATGATATACATACACAGTATGTGTGTGTGTGTGTGTGTGTGTGTGTGTGTATATATTAAGTTACATTTTCCTTCTCCTGTGTCTAGGCTGCACACTGTAACCACAGTCAGGAAGTCTTCTGCTGTGTTGGAAATCCATCAAGAGGTATGAAGATGGACACAGCATCACTCATGGACACAATTATTCACTTGTTTGCCTCTTCACTGCTGTTGATGTTTGATTGTGACTACACTTTTCTCTTTATATTATATTTTTATATTTTGTACAATTTCCCTCTTTTCCCTTCAGCCAGGATTTGCTGGGAAATTCCAGTGGCCAAATGGAAATTACATTATAGGATACTATTTAAGAAATATTACTAGGATAAGCCTCCCTGGAATTTTTCTTTTATTATATTTTAAAACCTAATTGTCATGCCCCAAAGTATTAAGTCCAAGATACTAAGAAAAATGTTTCAAAATTTTATTTATTAAGATGTTACTTAATTTCATTATATCATAATTATTATTTTTTAATGTAGGGCCAGGATGGCAGTTTTGGGGTCCATTCAAATGGGTGGGTGATTGTTGGGTGGTTCTTTGACTGGTGGATCTTCTGATTCTTGCAGCCATTCTTCTTTCATGCTGACAGAGGGTCACACTCTAATGGTAGTGATTCTAAAAAGCAGTCCTCTAGGGAAATCAATTTTGCCTTAAATCCCTAATGGAAAACTTGTTATCTCAGAATTTGAGAGCAAAAACAATTCCCACTAATGATAATTTTACCTACATGGATTTTTCCCTTTAAGTTATACCTACTAACATAGTGGATGGCATTAATTACTAGCTATAATTACTCAAGAAACAAATTTAGTGAAAATAGTTATATATAAGTATTTTTTTATTTGTTTATTCTTTGTTACCTTTGTTCTTGCTTTTGTTCATCGGTTGTTTTCAACAAACACCATGTGAGGTGTACAGGTGAAGAAATGCAGATAAGGATGGGATAGAATGATTTCAAAAGGCAGATGTCTGCCCCTTAAGAACTAATGAAAGGGGCAGGCATGTAAATACTAGGTCCAAATTGGCCTTCAAGACATGTCTATCTGATCTTTCCTAATACAAGGAATACGGCCATCTTCCTTGCAGTTCTTTTCATTCCAGTTCTAGGCAGATGTCCCCCATGCTCCCTGCTCCATTCATCTCCTCCTTCTGCTATGACCCTAAATCCTGATCAACAATTCTGATCCTACCTTTCTAGTAACAGCTGGTGAGAGAAGAGGGAAAAGGAAGGGAGAGGTCCCTCCAATGCCCTTGATAATTTCTCCACTCCTTCCTTCTGAGGATGTATAGAGATCAGATCCTCCTCCAAGGCTCAGCCCTTGGTATATGGTCTTGGGTTTTTGCCTGTTAGTTTTCTCCGGAGTTGGAGTGAAGAGGGAGTTGATGTGCATCCCTGGTTTATGATAAGGGCTCAGTAGATGTGTGTATAAAACAGTTTCTGATTAAAGCAAAAGAAGTGATGACTCTGCCTGGGGCTTGGAACTGGTTACTCAAGTGGGGACAAAAGAGGTAGGATTACCATTAGAATAGAACAGCAAGGGACTTATAGGCAAATGAGTAAAATACAGAGAAAGAGTGTGCTATCTCAGGTAGAGGGAGTCACAGGTTCAGAGCATAGTCAGACTGCCTGTGCCTGCAGCTCACCACCCTTCAGCAAACCTGTAAAACAGGGATAGTAACAACATGTTCACAGGGTCCTGTGTAACAACAGGTTCACAGGTCCCTGTGAGGCTTAGATGAGAAAATATGCATGTAAATCACTTAGCACCATGACGGCAATGGAGGAAGTAGCCTTACCTATGAGCAGTTCCTATAATTATTATGAACATGCATGGCGGTGGTCAGAATTGAGGCACGAATTTATGGTCAGGCCGGGACCTTATTGTTGACACTAATGTGAATCTCAACTCAAAGGGGATAGGAACCCTGTGGGATTTTAGGCAGGGAAAAGAAGTAACTAGTTTGAGGGAAGAGTGGAGGGTGGATTGTTTTGCATGGGGATAGGGTTCAAGAGGTTGGGAGACCAATCAGGCAGCTTTATAAAGAAATGGCAGTTTATGCGGGTCTGAATTAAGTAAGGACTGGTAACAGACATGGAGATGAGAATACAGGTTTAAAATATTTTAAGTGGGAGATCTTGACAGTTGATTGGGTGGGAGGTGGAGGAACCAAGGATGACAGGGAGGCATCTGCTTAGGAAACAGTGAGGTTAGTGGTGTCTGCAAAGGGGCAGTGTGCAGGAGGGGAGAGGGATGGGGGCAGACGACAAATCATATTTGTGTTATTTGTCCACAAGACAGATGAAGAAATTTAAAATAATAGGTAAACATAATCTAAAATTGTACCTGATGTGTGGGGATTAGAATTTGCAAGTTAAGCAGGTAGGAAAAGAATGAACATTAAAGGATAAATTGCTGGTTTCTAAGTCCTCAAGAAAATGAAGAATGTTTTGTTCTGTTTTTGAAGGAATAATTATGGAAGTGAATGATGGAGGGAAGTAGAAAAGAACATTCAGATTAGTATCTAGAAAGTACAATTTGACACTGACATTGTACAGAGGTCCCTGAAAGTAGAACACCTCCTGTCATTCATTGACTGTTTAACTAGGGTGTGGTCTTTTACACAGCTGGGAAAAGGACGTACAAGAAAGGATTAGTATAGTCGTGGGGGGCAGAGGGAAGAGTGTAAACACTAGGAGCTTTGGGGGAAGATCTGAAAATTGACTTCTGCTTCCATTTGAAAAATATGATTTAAAAAGTGATTCTACACGCTCTGGTTCTACATCTTTTGAGTGACACTTTGGGAGCTGGGAGACACCAGAATTGTTACCAGTATTGATAGGGAAGGAGAAAGTCCTTAGGGTAGAATGGAGAAGAAAAAGAATGAGCTCTTGAGGGTTGGCTTGAATATACCAGGCTGTTGGTGGATAATTGCCCCTTCCCCTGGGGATTCCAATGATTTGAGAAAGCTCTATGTAGTCCCCAAACACGTCTACAAATTCAATTTAAGCTTACTTTAGCTTAGAAAAAAGACATATCACATTTTGTGCTGGCGAGGCTGTATGTAAGAAACTCTGAAACCTTGAGCATACACAATGCCTCGTCTCCTTTAGGTCTAGTAACGGTCCGGTGCCTGCCATGGGAAGGGCCCTGGGAAACTGAATGGTGGAAATCAAATCAAAAGAGTAGCTCTCAGGTTTGAATCGGGAGAGATGTGGGAGTATGGAATAGAGTACCTTATCTAGAGTGAAAAATTCTAGATCCTTAATTTATGCTTTATTTTAAATTCACTTGCTTTTTTAGCTTAGAATTGGAATTATTAATGACTCATTAATAAATGAATAAATAAATGATTGTGAAATGGGGATTAAGAATAGAAATGCCCAATTACCTTCAAAGGTTGGATTTCAAGAATCATAATTAAATCCAAAAATATTTTGATTCTTTTTCCAAGTAGAGTGAGGGAATAGGAATATATTATACAGCAAAACCCAATTATTTAACTCTCAAGAAATGCAGTTGTTTCAAGAATCAAGCCTTATACTTATTTAGAACTGAAATGGTAACTAGAATTTTTGTCTCATTTATGCTATCCTGGAAAAACACAGTATCATCTTTAATGATTTTTAGTAATATGATCCCCAAATCTGCCAATGGGAGTGCTTCTCCATTTAAGTTAGTGCAAATGAGGAAGGAACAAGAAGGGGGATGGAGAGAAGAAGAGGTGGAGAGTGAGTGGGATATTGAAGGGATTGCTGATGCTTGCAGAATAAAATGTCTTAAATTCTGCTGAAATGTCAGAGGATGATTTATCCAGGGTGAGGATATATGCCATTATCGAAAAAAGGTTAGTGAAGGTAGCATGAGCTTTTGATAATAACTAATTTTGTAGAAAGTGAAGCAGGCCTGTTGCCCAGAAGGCCAAAGGATTGACTTTTCTGCACTCCATTTGTGAAAAGGAGCAAATGGCAAGAAATATAAGGGCTGTAAGGGATTTGGTAAGAAAACATTGGCAGGATGCCCAATGTCAAGCCATAAGCCCACATAGCAAAGCCACCAGTCACCACTGTGACCTTGAATGATTTTTCAAAGATTTTACAACTTTCAATATTCATTAGGTTGTGGAACTCTCAGGAAGATATACTTGAAATAATTTTATCCAAGAGATTTAAATCAGAATAAGCATTGGCTTTTAAAGTACTTTTCTTGATTGCTTTGAACCTGGTTTTCTTAACCATGCCAGAAAGATGAGACGCTATAGTCATTGTATATAGGGACCTTTCCAATTTGGTCATAGACTATATATATATATATATATATATACATATATATATGCACATGTGCACAAACATGTATGTATACTCTCACATGTACCAAAGGCTCTAGAAAAGACAAACACACATTATATACATTACATGAAACATATTTGAGAGCAAAAATTATTCTAAATTATATATTTGCATTATTATTGCTTTTGCTCTAAATACTGTATTTACTTATTCAGCTTTGAATTCTGGAAGCTTTTATTAAGTGTCTGCAATGTACACAGTCTTGAATGTTTTGAGAGATACAAAAGAAGGGGAGGATGTGTTTTTTAAGAATTTGGAGGTTTGGCAAAGTCTTGACTTCTATTTATATTGCAAATGATTTTAACAGTAATAATTTTTATTTTTATTTATTTTTTCACTATATCATTTTAATCCCAGATCCAGCTTTGCCATGAAAATCTCACTTATTAAAACAACTAAATTTCAGTTTTTGCTTAAGCTAGTTTGAGTTGTCTCCTGCAACACAGTTTTGACCAACAACTGTACTATATTTGTGGAGGAATAAATATAGATGGGAATCCATAGACACCAATAGGTTTTATTTTGATGGGATACTTTGAGAAACTGTAAAATGTCAGGACAAATCCTGGGAACTGATTTGTATATATGCCTCTGTGCCCTGGTTGAGGAGAGAAATATGGAGCTTCCGCCAAGTCCTCCAGATACAAATTCATTCATTGCTGGGTCAAGGATCTCCTGTAATCTCTAGGAGTTTGAATGATTGGTTTGAGCAAAGGGAAAGTTCACAAATCTATTTTCTTTCCAGAATACAACAAAATTGGGCTGGCCAGGTGATTTGGTACACAGAGAGTTGTACATTTGCTCTCAACGACTAGAACATCAGAGAGAGCACATCATGTAGAAGTACAATATAGTCACAGAGTTAGCTAGGCCTGATCTCAAACTCAGGGTCTGTCATTTACCTGCTGTGTGGACATGGGCAAATCCCTTGATCTCTCAGTGTCTTCAATCGCCCAAGCTATAAAATAAGGACAGTCTTACCCTAATTAGGATTTGTTGTGAGTAAATTGAATAAAGTCTGTAAGATTCTTAGGATAGTTTTGACCCATTGATGGAAACTATTATTATCAGCACCAATAGAAGAACCATATAAGTATTCCTAGTGAGTTCTGTAGTGATAGCCGTAAACTCTTTTCTAAAGGTAATATAAATGTGTTCTTCAACATGTCTGGTCACTGTAGATGTGGGAGATGTTTAAGCTATTTGAGAAAGTGAGAAACATGATACCAAGATTCTGTGGGAGGGGCCACTGGTATCTCTGGTACAGGGAGATGCTAATGTTAAGAATTGTCATCTTGGAAAGATGCTGGCCTGTCTGAGCCATGGTTGGGGGCAGCAGGTAGTGGTGTAGACCAAGAGAGTAGAGGTTTGCTCTATTCCAGTGGGAGTCATCTTGGAATAAGGGAGCCAGAGTACCTCTCATGGAAGGATCAAGATGATCAGACTCTTGTAGACACTTCACTGAGGTGAGAACACTATAATTTTCCGCTGTGTTTCTTTGTGGGAAAGAGTCAGGGACAGAAATTCTGGGGTTTGAGCTAGTTATAGAAATTCTCAAATAGTTACCAGACCCCTGGTTTCTAGCTGGAGAGTGTATTTGAAAGCTTACTTAGGATTTTTAACCTACTAATATCTATGTATTATTTGTATATAGTGTGGTCTAAATCCTTGTTGCCCAGAGTGTAGTTTTCAGACCCAGAGCCTGAGTATTTTTGGGAGGCTGGTTAGATACACAAAACTTAGGCCTAAACCCTAATCTATGGAGTCAGAATCTGCGATTTAACAAGGTGATTTGCATGTCCATTAAAGTTGAAGTCAGTGTTAAGGTTAAGACTAACAATGTGGTTATGAGTCTTTCCCCACTGTACATGGTAACAATCAGAACTTGACAGCCAATGGACAGCTGGTGTGAGAGCAGGGAACTGGGATCTTGAAAGTATCCCTGGACACTGGGGTTAGGAATCTTCTGTGAGAAGGACATGCTCTAATCTGTGTTCTATCCCCAGAATAAGGGTATAATATAGCACCAGGTGTGTTGGAGGGAGAAATCTAAGACAACAGCCCTCTGTGGAATGCTGAGTACAAGGCTCCCATTCTCCTCCCCAAGAAACCAGGGGAGGGGAATAATAGGCTGTTGTGTGAGTCAGCATATTCCTCACATACAGCAGTATTAGTAGGGATTAGCTACCCAGAGCTAACTTGTTCACAGAGAAGGATATTTTTTCTTAATACCAGGAGTTACACTTTGGTATTTTCTATTTTGAAAGAGTCATCCACTTGTAACACTCACCCTTCCCACATACACACACACCCAAATGAACAAAATCTAATTTTGTTAGAGGAAAAGAAAAGCATCTGATCCACTTGAAAAATGAGCCAAATTTGGCAGCAAGCATGTGGGATTTATCTAAACTGCCTAGAATTATATTTGAATCTACAAATTTTGACACTCCATCCATGTAGAAGCAAAGCCATGCATGAGCCCAGACTGACAAAAAGCTTTAAAGCATTGGAAGTGAGGAATAATAGTATTAAAGCAGCAAGTCACTCTAAATACTCCCAGTGAGTGGAGAAACTGGCACCCTTCTCTAAATATAGGACCAGGCCTGGAGATTATACAAGTGCAACCAAACTAGTGTTTTGCAGGAACTTTCTGCCAGAGGGGAACTGGCAGGGCAACCATCCAAAAGATAATCCAATTTTGCAGTTGAGTCTGAACGTGGGGGCATATGTGAAGTCCTTGACTCAGGATGGGGATGAAACCAGGCACTCTCCAAAGATGATACCTCTCTGAAGGAGAAGATGGTTCAGTGTAAGAGAAAAGACCCCAGCCACCTCTTTAGCCTTTTACTGCTATTGTTAGCCAAGGTAGCTGGGCATGCACCAATGAAGAGCCTGCAGTGGAAGTGGGTGGGCTGGTAGCATGACAGTTCTGGAAGTCAGTAGTCAGGTTAGCCTGGAAGCCAGAAGACTTGGTAGGCACCTCAGTAAGAAGCAACTGGCTCAAAGTTGTTTGTGGCAAGACTCAAAGCCCCTGAAGTGTGATGGGTTGAGTGGGAAAGACAGAAATGAGAGGGAGAGAGTGGAGGTACACTGAGAGAGTGGATCAGAAGGGGAATTTCCTATCTCAGGACTTGTAGGTGGACACAACCCCTTAGAAGATCTAATTAGCTGATGACTATGTGGGCACAGAGCAACAACTTCTGGGCAAACTCTACAAAACATTTGCTTGCAAAAGTTGATATAGAAAGGAGGCAGATGTGGCTTCTTTAAATTCATAAATTCATTTTTTAAAAAATATTTTATTTATTTGACAGAGAGAGATCACAAATAGACAGAGAGGCAGGCAGAGAGGTGGGGGGGGGGGGGAAGAAGGCTCCCTGCCCAGCAGAGAGCCCGATGCGGGGCTTGATCCCAGGACCCTGAGATCTTGACCTGAGCTGAAGGCAGAGGCTTTAACCCACTGAGCCACCCAAGTGCCCCTTTAAATTCATTGTTTTTCTTTTTTCTTTTTAGCTCCTAAAGAAAATACCAGATGTGTTAAATCACCAGTTAATCACTGTATTCACAATTTAGTTACACAAGCCTCCAGCTAGAACATCTCCTGTTGGCCTCACCTTTTGGGTACTCTACATATTCTAGGTAGTGGCATCAATGCCATGGCTTGCTATTTGGAAATAATTGAATAAATCTGAAGGTTAAGGACATGTATATTTTTGGCACTATAAGTATAAATGTGATACTGGAGTGCAGAAAGGGAGTTATATTTTCCATATTCAATGAGTCTTGATTTAATTTAGTGCAACTATTAATTAAAATAGTTTATCACTCAATATAAGTGATTTCCAAATGAGCAAAATCACTCACATCTGTCAGGCTGCTACTATTGCTGCATGTTTCCTGTTATAGGGTCTTACGAGTTTTTTCAAATTAAGTTCTGTGTTTCAGAATGGTTGAAATTGCAGGGGCAGCTATATTCTCCCAGAAAATACTCTTCTGGTTCTTTTTTTCTTATTGACCAATACAAATGAGTACTGGTGGGAAATCATCGAGGCTTGTGAGTCTCAGGTGGCATACATTTTGTGATGATTCCAATTAATACAAATAGATGAAATGTGTATTCATTATAGTGGGAGCTACACAATTAAGGGTCATATAAAAGGTTAAAATTCAAGTTATTTACCAGGAAGTAAATTTCTCCAAAGGAAATAATAACAGCCAAAATATCATTAAGTTTAACATGTCACTAGCATTGCTCTAGTCTAAAGGTCAGCAAACTACAGCCCTCATGTCAAATCTGGCCCACTGCCTATTTTTGTAAATAAAGTTTTATTAGAACACAACCACTCATTTGTTTACATATTGTTTATAGTTGCTTCCCATTTTGGGGTGTTGAGAGATTGTCTTGAAGAGCCTACGATATGAAAAAATCTACTTCACAGAAAAAAATCTACCCAAATCTGCTTTACTGTTCTACATGTCTTAAAAACTCCAGGGAATGTTCTTTGTTCCCTATGAGGAAACTGATGTGTAGAGAATTTTAGCAACCTGCTCAAAATCACACAGTCGGTGGAAGAGATGGGATTCCAGCTCTCTCAGGCTGCCTCCAGAACTGTTTCTCTTACTGCTTAGGGGCTGACAAAGATTTGTTCTGTGTTTAAAATTTCTCTTTCCGTCTTGCTTGCTTTAAAATCCTACTCTAGGTTTTTTATAATAATTTTACTTCCTTGCTCAATTTACAAAAGTAATGGGGAATTAAAAAACAATTTCCATTCCATTCCCTCAACCAATTCCTGTTCCTTTTCCATTCTATTCCTTTTTATAGAGTCAGGATGTCCCAGAACAAGTGCAAGTCATGACTGTGTTTATATTATAAGGGAATCAGTGGTATGTGGGTGCGTTAAGGTGATAACAGGTGAGGACAAACTCAAGGAAACATTATTTGATGAGCATTTATTACCTCGGAAGCTATGCAAAAAGAATGCATGCTTTTTTATGAAAAGAGGTCATGGTCTGGGGGAAAAACAGATGAGTAAAGGATGATTGCCTTATAGGGTGTACAGTGAGAGAGGCAGCACAGTGAGCTGTATGAGCATAGGAGGGCTCTCCTAATTCAGATTAGTGTGGGAAGGGATGAGACCTGTCCTGGAAGGGAAAATTCTGACAGGAGTTGGTCAGAAGAAATTGCTGGATTCTGCTAAAAATTGACAGAACTTTGTGAGGAAAAGTACACTCTATGTAAAGTCGTGATATATTGCAGCGGCTCTAAGAAATTGGGTAGAGATAGGGAAGGGGTTGTAAAGTCATGACATCAAGGACGATAGCTTCTTTTTTTTCCAGTTGACTGTGGGAAACTTGTGTTTTTAGTACATGACAGTTGTTTTCAGAGTTCCATTTTGGACCATGTACTTTGAGGTCAATGTGGTCTTTGTTCTCTTCAAAACCCAGCAGTTGGAGTACCTGTATCAGAGTTGCCTTGGATGCTTGTTTAAAATGTAAATCACCTCGCCCTACTCCATACCTCCCACACCAGAATCTCTATGGGATGGTACCTATTTAAAACTGTGCAATGTTTAGATGGAGTGGTGTTTATTTAAATGCAAATTAAAATAAATTCACCCCCCAGTGAATTTTATACACTCCACAGTTTGAGAAGCATTGAAGGATGATTTTAAGAAGGAGTAGGGGGAAAATTAATCTAGTTGAGGGCTGAAGAGGGTCTGAGTAGTTGTACCTGGGTTGCAAAGAAACGGATGGATTTTAGAAGTATTTTGAAATTGAAAAATAGCAAGTGTTGCTAATAAATTGGATGTGGATAATAGGTGGCAAAGGCAAAGGAAATGTCCTTCCTGATTAAAAAATTCTGACTTAAGTAATTAAAATGAGACAGAGAATTTTTTTCTCCCACTTAAATTTGCACCTCCTTCTGCCTTTTCTTCCAAGTCAATTCTGATACTTGCTTAGCAGCTTCACTCTTTTTCACTCTGAAAATGAGCCAGAATGTCTGGATATGAGCACTCAGTTTAATTTCCCCAAACACAAAACTATGTCCCGAGTAGTTAGTTGTATGTGTATTTATTGGAATGGAGATCCAATAATTGGGTTATTGGAATAATAATAATCCAATGTTGGATTATTGGAAGTTGGGATGTCTATTTATCGGAATGGAGATCCTGATGCATAATATGTTTTATTTTTTGTAGTTGTCATGCTAATGTGAAGGATGTGGAGCCTGGCAAGAAGAGCGGTTTAATTAAATTAAGGAGTCTGATCTGTGGGCAGATTGGCCCCAAGAGAACTAGTGAAGGCTTGTTTATAAACTAACATTATACTAGTTTCTTTCTTTCTTTTTTTTTTTTTTTGAGAAAATTTTGATTGATGGTTTTTATCACCCCACACTTCTATTGATCAGATACTCCAAATGAAATTCTCAAACTTCACAAATCCACAAGCTGATCTGCCATAGATAATCCAGAAGTGATATAAGAAATCTCCCCTATGTATGTGAGGAAGACACTTTCCAAGGTGTAGTTTGCTTTGGTTGTTCTGAATAGCATAAGAGAATAGCACATGTTCCCAGCAAAGCTCCCAAGCAACATGCTTATAGAAAGAACATTGCAAGAACTGGGGTCTCCTCCAGTTATTTGTGAGACCTTGGGCCAGCACAAGCAGGGTAGTGATGTTGAATAACATACAAATTCAACCCTCAAGGAACTTATTTTCTAACAGGAAAAGCAGAATCAGGGGATGGGTAGACAGTTTGGCTTCAAGGAGGAAGTAGAGTTTGAGCATAAACTTAGAGGTTAGGTTAGTTGTTCAGACCCAAGAGGAGGTGGAGGGGCTGGTCCCTGCAGAGGCATGCCTGGAGGATAGAGAATAGTTTGTATTAGTTGGATCAAAGAGGGTGTAGGAGAAAATTAGGTTGTGCAGGTGATTAGGGAGCACATCCTAGAGGGCCTCCTGGGTTAGTCTTGGGATGTCGCATTTCAGTCTAGGTGATGTGTAGCAGTAGAATGCAAGGAAATGAGTCGGGAGACTATGGAGGTGGATGGATAAGAAAAAGGGCCAGAACTAAAATAGAATGTCCAGGAAGTGAACAGGATGATATGCATCCAGAAAGCTTGAATGTCCAGTATTAATTGCATCTTGGAGGAAGGGGAATGGAATGCACTGAGTAGCTAGCTGTTCTTGATGATAATCCCCAATCTTTGTCCTGGTGTGTGTATGTTAGTGGGGGCAGGGGGAATGGGTAGAGATTAGGGTCTGAATTTAGTTTTGGAATCTGTCCACTTACCAGTGTATGCTTCTCCCTGAAACTCAATATTTTCTTCTCTATAAGAGAATGACACACTTCCTGGATATGAAAAGTGCATCTAATGTGCTCCCATATGGTCTGGCACTTACAGAGAGGTTCGCTTACAAATGTTAGCTCTCTGGCCTCCCAATCTCACCCTATTTACTTTGTCAGGAGAAAGTAATTAACAAGAAATACTCAATTAACGATGCACCCTATGAATATTGAAGTCAAATATATTAGCTGAATGATCCCATTCTATGGCAGAGTCATCAACTACAGAGTGCTGGAAACTTGTGCTTCCAATGTCCTCTGATGCCCACATCAGTCTAGTCTGTAAGGGACTCATTTCCTACTGAACTGGAGCTTGGGAAAGCAGTTGGTCAGGATATGGTGCAGGTTAGAGGAGGTCGGTTTGAACCTCTACCTGGGGCAGCTTCACTCCACACCTGTAATTTGACTTGTTCTCTTGCAGATGAGGTGCTGGGCAGAAGTGAGTGTAGAGTGGTGAAAAAAATATCTTTATAAATGAAAAAGCAGTGCAAAGGCTCTTCTGTTGATAGGAAGGGTCACCAGATTAGGGAGGCAGGGTGTGGTCCTGATCATTTTAGGCCCTGATGATTTTACCACAGTATCTGATCACCTCTCTGGGGCTTTGGACCAACTCCATTTTCAGTGAGAATAGCGTGGGCCTCCTATGCTCATAGTGTGCCTACTCATTATAGTTTCTGTGTAGGTTAGTGCCCAGTCCCAGCTGCAGTTTTCAAAATGTGGATCCCATGTAGGCAAAAATGGTCTGATTCTTACAACCGAATTCCTTCCTCCTCTTTTTCTTCCTGCTGAAGGATCTTGGGAACGTCTCTAGTTAGAACTCTTTGGAGGATAAGAAATGAAACCAGGGTAACCTGAATCAATTTTTTGGTAAAAAGCAAAATGGAGGTCCCTTATTCCTATAACTCAGTAGGATAGCTTTTGTTTTTTGTTTCTTTTCTTCCCCTCTCTCTCTCTCTCTCTCTCTCTTTGGACTACACAATAGAAACAAAATAAGAATAGTTATCCTTAAGTTCAAAGGTAACTCTTAGGTAAGGAGGAAAGTCATTATGCCTGACCAGAGGAAGAGCGGAAACAGGAAATTTAGAGGATCGAAACAAATTTAAGCACCTTATAAATTTTGAGTGGACTGTAAACACAGAAGAGATGAATAAAAAGGCCTGCCAGGAGGCTGTGAAATGGTCTAGTTGGGAAATGACTAATGCATGAACACAAATCTTGGTGACAAGTGGGGCAGCTCTCTGTGGACTCTCTAAAGGTTAAATGAACAATAATAGGATTTTGTTAATGCCCCAAAGTGAACTTGAACCATTAACTGCATGATGCAAATATTCAAGTAACTTTAATTGAGCATGACTAAAAATAATGGGGTAGGTTTAAAATAATGACATTTAGAACAAGAGAGCAATTAGGGAAAATTTGTCTCAAAAGCCAAAAATACTGATAGTTGCTTAGTGGTTTCATTGTTATCAGTAGAGATAATTATCTTAATATAAAAAACTGGGCACTTTGGCAAGTGAAACAGGTGCTAGGCCAACTCTTAGTCCCTTGAAATTCCCTGGCAGCTAAAACCTTGGTATTCCCAAAAGACAGCTTTTGTGAAAATGAGAGATGCTCATGAGTCTGTAAGTCAAGCCTATGAATGATTGCACCAGGTCAATTGAATGTTTGACATATTCAATTCTCTGTCATCTGGGGGCTGATTCTAGCACTTCTGGTAGGCATATGAGAGTAAAAATTAAGCTAGCTAGATTCCCCTTGACTCCTGTCGCCATAGGTGACCTCTCTGAATTGTATCAGGTACATAAAGAGCTTCATCTCCAAGTAAGTGAGAGAAGCAAAGAACTTACTTTTGCTTGAGTGAATCTGTGAACCTCAGAAGATTAACCATTCCTCTTAGACTTTGTGTATGTATATACATATTTTGAAGGGATTGCTTAATAGCTTTTCAAAAATTTTATGGAATTTTTCATACATAGATGGAATAGAAAGAATAGTATTGATCAACTATGTACCCATCTCCCCCATTTTCAATACTGATCAGTACATGGCTCATCTTGTATCACGTACACCCATATCCACTTCCTTCCCTTCCCCTCTCTGCTTGGAGCAACTAACACCCTGGGATTTCACCACAATTTTATGAGTATCTGATTTGTGAGAACAAAATTTCCCAAGATATGATCTATAAAAATACTGTCCTGCATACATTAACACAGTAATTGTTCTAAGAAGTTTGCATGTTAGAACTCATTTAAGCCAGTATCTTCCAAACTTGTTTGAGTCTGGAACTCTATTTCCAGCAGATCCTATTTACATCATATGGAAGAAATGTTAAGAGATAATATTTACATTTCTTAGACACTTGCTATGTGCCAAGTTTTCTGTAAAATATTTTTATATGCATTCCCTTATTTAATCTTTATAATAATCCTTTGAAATAAGATTTGTAGCTGAATATATTACCCCATTTTCAGTCAAAGAAATTAAAGCTCAGAAATATAAAATAACTTGACAGTGGTCACACAGTAAGGAAGAGATGGGGCTGAATTTACTCCTAGTTCTGTGTGACCCCTGGAACCTGAGCTCTCAGCCCCTGTGTTACATATACACTTGAAAATGAAGTGTCAGTTATGACTGATGATGGGAACATCCTCTAGTAGCATTGATATGTTCCTGTTCTTTTGTAGTGACAAGGGAAACAAAAGTATGGGAAAATGCATTTGGTCAGAATCACTAGGCTAAGGATGTTGTTTAATATTTTCTATTTCCATTGTGCTTTGTACTTTTAGATTATTCACACATCTGTTGTCCTATAAAAACTTCCCAATACCTTGCAAAAAGGGTAGTATTAGTATTATTCCTCTTCAGCCAATGAAGCACAGAGAAGGTCCATGTATTGGCCAATGTTGCAGATTCATTACAGGTTGGAATTAGATCCTAGATATTATGTCCTGGACATTTTATTTTGACTGTGCCACAGATACTGCATTGACACTTGGAGTATGTATGACCTTGACTCCTGGCTTGTTCTAGTTGGTTTAAACTGTGGAGGCAAAGGAGTGGGGTATCTGAGGAGACTGCCTCAATCCAGAAATACTTGAGGGAGAAGAGTGAACTAGTGATAATGCTCTTTTCAAAATACTCTATAGGCAAGGTCTGGTGCTTCCCTCAGTATCTAGATCATAGTTTTCAAGTTTTAGAGTAGGGAAGGAGGAATCTAAAGATTTAGTTTTCCTAGGAAAACCTATGACTATCAAAACCCTTTGCTCCTTTAGAACGAGGAGAACTCCACCAGTGCTCCTTGTGATACCCTCACTCCTCTGACCCCAGGCTGTTTTGGAAACTCTGGCCAATGTCTTGTCAGTGATGGGAGAGACTCTTTGGAACCGTAACATTTCCTTCACAGAGGTGTCCACAATATAGCTGGCAGAGCAGCTACTTATCATCGATCTCACTTTCCTCATCAAGATCAAAGTATTGTCTTCTAGAGTATATGTTTTATATATTCTTCCCTGAGTACAAAATTATGCAGAGAAATTTAAAAATTATGTGATTGTTTTCAAATGTATCATGGGAAATAGGACAGTTGTATAATGGTTACACAGAATTAAGTACCAACATTATTTGAGCTTTACTGAGATAAACTAAAACACTCTGATTATCTGGACATTTATTCTGGCTAAGACATACCT
This sequence comes from Enhydra lutris kenyoni, assembly GCF_002288905.1. NCBI lineage: Eukaryota > Metazoa > Chordata > Mammalia > Carnivora > Mustelidae > Enhydra > Enhydra lutris. The sequence goes on along the minus strand of NW_019154101.1, from coordinate 1,167,932 downwards.
ACATGGAGGTAGGGAATTTGGATGTGTGGTTGCTAATACTGAACATTATCACTTCATTAAAGTAGGTCGAACAAAAATGAGAGGTTTTTCTCCCATGCTATAATTACCAAGGATGAGTCAGTAAATTTTAGTCCTGTCTCTAGACTACAAAATAACAAACAATCATTCATTGCAGGTAATTAAAGTATATGTCTCTGGACAGATTAAAAAGGGAGAGATACAGAGTAAAGAACCATGATCTCATTATCCATTATATTCCCCTCTCATGATTAAGGAAGGTGTAAATTTAAAATATGGAGACATCATGATTTAACAACAACAACAAAAAAGCTTTGGTCCCTGGATTAGATAACCAACGTTAAAGAATCAACTCTTTGACAATATGGCCTTAGGAAAATCATTTCATTTGTTTGAGTCTTGGTTGCTTATTTGAAAATGAAGATAATAATAAACTCTTAACATGTTTTTCTTGGGACCAAATACTATGATATATAGACCTACAAATTCTGAAACTAATTACTACTAATAATAATGGTTAAAAAATGGAGCAATAAAGCCAGAAGAGAAAGGCAGCAGAAAATGACAACAGAGCCCCCTGTAAAAGGTATATTATCTGGGGGGTATGCAAGCAGGAGACCCACTCTTCTGAAACAGGAGCCCATTAGGCTGCCTCCAATTTCATCAGTGAAAGGAAGGTCAGCCAGTCCTAGAGCAATAAGCCAGAGACTAACAGAAGATCCAATCACATAGTACCAACCTACAAGAAGTAGTAAGTATTGACTTTGGGATCTGTGATACAAAGACGATAGAAAGCTGCTTTTTGTTTTCCTGTCCTGACTATCTTGTTCCTGGTTCCGAGAATGCGTAACAGTAGTCAGTGGTTATTGTGACGTGAGAGTATAAATCTTATTTATTTTCTGGTTGGTTTAATTAGGTTGCAATAATCTGGAATGAAAACTCTCCATCCTGTGCTCTTAGGGAGTTCCCTGCTAACACCAAACTTTCAAATCAGTGCATGTTTAAAGCATCCAGTTGCCCTCAAAGTCAGCCATCCATCCATGCTTCACTCCTGGAGCCGCTGAGACTCAGAGAGTCCCAGAGATTACTTTGAAGGCACAGGAAGCTAGTGATAGAGCTAGAAAAGCCTTTGTGAATCAGGGTTCTTCCACCGGCTTTAACTATTGGAAGTTAAATGTGTGTTTTGTACAATATCCTGAGCATGGCGGTTACTTTGCAAAAATAATATTGTTAAAGAAAAGAGACCTTAAAACATCACAAGCATGTGTACAAGTGTCTGGGATATGCTGAGAGTAACTTTCCAAGGGATTTGTGGAGCTTTGGTAAAAGAAATGAGAAAATCTGCAGGAACTGAATCCTAGATAAGAAGGTCGTGTATATCATCTTTCCAAATTAAAAAGGAGTGGAGTATCGTTGGAAGTCCCAGGGAGCACATGAGGTTAGCAGTGGGAGAGTGCGTCCTATCATCTGAGCCTGGAGAGGAATGGCTGCCTCAATTCCAGACATGTAGCTACCTCTGCCTAGTGATTTGACACAGGGAAGTGCTGGAATGAAAACTAATTTCTCATGCAGAGATAAATTTTAATCTGAATCCAATGGAGTATAATTCCGTTATGCCTGAGTTATTTGGGGCTTTTGACTTACAATGTGCTATCCAAATTGTGAGATGAAAAATACCATTAAAGCGACAAAATGTATCTGTCTACTCCATGGTAGAGTTTGAGGAAACAACCTTTCTCTTCCTCCTCCCTTTTTTCTTTCTTCCTTTCTTCCCTCTCTTTCCTTCCTACCTTCCTTCCTTCCTTCCTCCTTTTCATTCATCTATTTATATAACCCTATGTATGTATATACAACTTTATATACAAATAGGTACACCTGCATCCAATAAGCCTATCTCTCATCCAAATTTTTTTGTAAGGACATTGTGGTGAGTAATAATTGCATTATTTCTGGATTTCTTTGAAATGGAAAAGTTGCATATTTCTTAGAATTGTGACAATTGGTTTTATTTACAGAAAATTTAACAGTCCTTTCTATCTTAAAACTTCTACACATTTGTTAGTGGGAAACAATACAATAGGCTATTCTGGCTATAAATTCAATGGGGTTCAGAAATTACCCTTGGAGATTTATTTCTCTCTCCTGTTGGGGTTTCATCCTCAGGACCTACCTAAATTTACCTAGGCAGGCATTAAATGTGCTGGTTTGTAAAATATCAAACAACACACCATCTTTACCCCAGTGTTCATTGCTGAGATGTATGTAAATAAATAGATAAACAAGATTCTGGCCTCAGAAAGTATGGCTCAGGTACTATGGTGTCCATATTGTTCTGTCCTCTGTGAATAGACATGGAAATCTCTTGAATAGATGATAAAATCGATGGATTCATTGCATCTCAAAAATGTTGTCATCCTCTAAACAGAGCAGGTACAAATTTACTAGTACTTGTGATCTTGAGGGAAGGAGTCATGGTAATAATAATGACTGTGACAAGAAACAGGAAGCTATGTTCTGAGACCAAAGTAGCTTACACCTGTTCACCAGAGTTTCAGGAAGAATATCAAGTTCTAATATACGTTTTTTTGAAATTCTAAAAAGTATTTAGTGTGTTATTTGCATTTATTTTAAAGCTTGAGATAATACATGGCAAATGCCAACTGAAGTGTTGTTACTGAAGTTGAATCATCAGTATGTATTGTATATTGTTACATGCTCACTCTTCAATATCCAGAGATGACGAAAAAATAATGACACAAGGGGGAAAGGACATTCTAAGGAATGGGAAGGCAATGGGTAACTTAAGCTTTTCATTCATTGTGACAGCAGTTGAGCTTCTTGATGCATTTATTATTGTAAAGATGTCCTTGAAACCACCAATTATTTCTTCCTTTAGATGGTTAGAAATCTGAATATTATCTGGAATATTCTAGAAGCATAATCTGTCAAGTCAACTTGTACAAAGCATTTGTAAGTGCTCTCTGTGAGAATATTCAGAAGATATTTTAGTTTCTGATTCATTATCTCTAACCCAGTTGTGTGTTGAATTGAAGAGCACTTTTGGCTCCTGCACTAAAAAAAAAAAAAAAAAAAAAATGGGTTAATTCTTCTCATCTCTGTCATTTTATCTTTATCCATACATTTAAAATAATTTCTCTCTTTTCTTTTTAAGCCACAGCTGTGTTAGTCAAGTGTATTTTTTTCAATAAAGAAAATATACTGCACTGACACTCTGAATCATTTTGGTTTTATTGGTATTGTTTATTTTAAATCTAAAGATTCAGTAGCACAGTAGGTAACAATTGAGAGGCTTTGACAGAACTGAAATAAAGTTACCTCACCTTAAAGGCACCAGCTGAATTGGACTGTTTGGTAACTTTCTATGTGCCCATTATGGTGATTTGTGTGAACTTTTCTAAAACTGCAAAATTTAAGTAAAAATGCTCACTGGTTAGGAATTTTTCTAAACATTTGGTAGCACTGGCAGTTATCTAAGCAACTTAGATTATCTCCGGGAATTGTATAGTGATTTCCTCACCCAGAAGTTATCTAAGCAACTTAGATTTTTTCTGGGAATTATATCAGTGATTTCCTCATATAGCAGTTATCTAAGCAACTTAGAATATCTCTGGGAATTATATCAGTGATTTCCTCACCTAAACAAAAGTAAATCCCCCAAGATCATCCTCTTAAAATTGGAACAATGAATAAATATACTGTTGTAACTTTTCTGCCTTTGTCTTGGGAAGCAGCATTGTCTAGTTTAGAAAAGCTGGTTCTCCCACTGACAAGAAGTAGAGAGGTGATTGCATATTGCAAGAGGGGTCCCTGGAGTTTGGAAAGACATACTATCCAATAAACTCAATACTATAGCAAACATCTCAGTCCTATGTTATGGCTATTTAAGAAAGAAACAAAAAACATGGGAAAGAATATTGAAGAAAAGGATAAAAGAGCAGATGCATGAGAGAGAGAGAGAAAGGGTATAGAGTCTAGGGGACAGAAAGATGTGTACACAAATAAGAGGGATTAACACAGACATTAATCAGCTCTTATGTAGTGACAGCCCCATTTTAAAATCTTCGAAAGTATTGCTGCTAAGTTTTATTAAAACAAAACCTATGCTATGTCCTAGTAATGACACACATGAACAAACCCAAACAAAGCAAAAAAAAACCCCCAAACACCCTCCACCCCACCTCAGTAGTTTAACATAATACACATTCATTTCATGGCACAACTCAGGGCCAATGGGCAGAGGGACCCTGCTCCACACAGTCCTTCAGAGTCAGGCTCCTTCCATTTGGTGACATCTCCATCTTCAGGGGCGGTCTCCAACGTCACTGCAAAAGGAGGAAGTGAGAGTGGAAACTCAAGTGGTGAGATGTTATATGGGTCATGCCAGGAAGTGTTATACATCACTTCCCTCCACTTTCCATTGACCAAAATGGAGTTGTGTGGACTCAGTGGTTTCTGAGAGACCCGACCTGTTCAGTACCAACAGCCAGTGAAGGGAATTAGCAGTTGTCACTTCTAGGAATGTTTGAGTTCTCATCAATGTTTATGTCTTTTTAAAAAATCTCTTGTTAGACCGTAAGAGACTCTTAATCTCAGGAAACAAACTGAGGGTTGCTGGAGGGGAGGGGAGTGGGAAGGATGGGTGATGGACATTGGGGAGGGTATGTGTTATGGTGAGCGCTGTGAATTGTGTAAGACTGATGAATCACAGACCTGTACCCCTGAAGCAAATAATACATTATATGTTAATTTAAAAAAATCTCTTGTTCGTTAAAGTAGAAAAGTACATCATCTCTTGCATTTATACTGTATTCCAAAGTAGTTCGTGTCATTTAAGCCTACCCCTACTCACTACAAGCCCCGGCCCCTGACCCCACAATCTAGGAGACAGGGCATTTTCCTCTCCCAACCTGACTTTGAGCTTCATTCCTAAAAATCCTTATCAGATAGGGAACTATAGTGCACTCCCTTCTCTGAAAGGAGGAAATTGTCTCAGTTCCAGGACTAGATGGTCATTAGTCACAGACCCTGAAGCAAAGGTCCCCTGTTGTGTGTAAACATGTGTGTGTGTGGCGGTGGAGGGAGGGGAGTTTTGTGGGGGCATTTGCGTATTTTGAAAAATGTCACCAACACAGTTTCTGACACACTGTTCTAACACTGCCTGGTTTAAACATGATGGATTTTGAAAGAGCTTCCAGGGTGTATCTGATGTTTATTCTTCAAGTCCAAGGTGTCAATCCAAAGCGCTCACACACACACACACACACACACACACACACACACAACATATAAAACAGTTTGAAGTCTTGCCACAGACTAAGGAGGTTGCTAAACATTTCCACATAATGGAAACTCAAGCCAAGATGAAAATTTGTTAGAAGACTGAATTAGGTTCCTATTGCTGGTGTAATTAATTACCACAAACCTAGTGCCTTAAAACAGCACAAAGTTATTATTTCATAATTCCAGAGGTTGACAGTCTGAAATGGGTCTCATTGGGCTAAAATCAGGATGTCACCTAGGCTGCATTACTTTCTAGAAGCTGTAGGGGAAAATTTGTTTTCTTACCTTTTCCAACTTCCAGTACTGACCACAGTCCTTGGCTCTTGGACCTTGTCTTCCATCTTCAAAGCCAGCAATGGATGGTTGAATATTTCTCATGATGCCCTCTCTCTAGTTCTGACCTTTTTGTCTCCCTCTTCCCCATTTAATCTCCATGTTATTATATTGGGGTCATATGGATCATTTGGGATAATTACCTTAAGGTCTGCTGATTCACAAGCTTAATTCCATCTGTAATATTAGTTCTCCCTTGCTATATAATGTGTCATATGCATAGGTTCCAAGACATGGACATCTTTAGGGGCCATGATTCTGCCTATCACAGATACCAGGAGTTGGGGAGAGAGAACTGGCAGGAGATAGCATTTTTAAGTTAAGTATTAGATATGAAGTTATTTAGTTCATTCACACATTTATTTATTTAGGAAATATATATTGTGAGCCTGTTGTGTATTTGGGGTTGAGCCAGTCTCCAAGGATAAATGTCTGGAAAATAAAACAAACAAACAACCCGGTTTCTTTTTCTTATGGGCCTTCGACTCTACTGGGGGAAACAGTGAGCAAGTCTGCAGCAACACAGGCCAGAATCTACTGCTTCAGGGGCACGAACGAGCAGCCTCAAACCCAGGAGTGTGGAGAGTGCACAGCGAGAGCAGCTGGGTGGGGGATGGGAGTCTGGGGTGGAAAACCCAAGATGTATCAGGGAGAGAGAAGATAAGTGATTTGCTGCTCCATATATGTGAATAATTAAAAATAACATTCAGAATTGTGGAAGATAGGGATAGAATCTGGGGGATGGGAAAATTAGGAGCTGGAGCTGGAACATGAGGAGGCCAGACTAGGTGCTTTGTAAGTGATTTTGAGGCATTGGCCCTTATATTGTTGGTGTTGGGGTACTAGAGGCTCAGAGGGGCAGAGTTGTCTTGTATAAAAGTCATTGCGTAGAGCCACATGAGGAGAAGGGTGATGGTACTGGAAAAGGAAGAGAGGGGTATGTGTGGGACATATTTAAAAACATAGGAGAGATTATCTTTGTGTACGGTGTAAGAGAATGGTCGAGTTTCATTCTTCTACATATAGCTGCCCAGTTTTCCCAGCACCATTTATTGAAGAGACTGTCTTTTTTCCACTGTATATTTTTTCCTGTTTTGTCGAAGATTAACTGACCATAGAGTTGAGGGTCCATATCTGGGCTCTCTACTCTGTTCCACTGGTCTATGTGTCTGTTTTTATGCCAGTACCATGCTGTCTTGGTGATCACAGCTTTGTAGTAAGGCTTGAAATCAGGTAACATGATGCCCCCAGTTTTATTTTTGTTTTTCAACATTTCCTTAGCGATTTGGGGTCTCTTCTGGTTCCATACAAATTTTTGGATTATTTGCTCCAGCTCTTCAAAGAATACCGGTGGAATTTTGATCGGAATGGCATTAAAAGTATAGATTGCTCTAGGCAGTATAGACATTTTTAACAATGTTTATTCTTCTGATCCAAGAGCATGGAATGGTCTTCCATCTTTTTGTGTCTTCTTCAATTTCTTTCATGAGTGTTCTGTAGTTCCTCGAGTACAGATCCTTTACCTCTTTGGTTAGGTTTATCCCAGGTATCTTATGGTTCTTGGTGCTATAGCAACGTGAGACAGGAATCCATCAGAATCCTAGAGGAGAACATAGACAGTAATCTCTTCGATATCAGCCACAGCAACTTCTCTCAAGATATGTCTCCAAAGGCAAAGGAAACAAAAGCCAAAATAAACTTTTGGGACTTCATCAAAATCGCAAGCTTCTGCACAGCAAAGGAAACAGTCAAGAAAACAAAGAGGCAACCCACGGAATGGGAGAAGATATTTGCAAATGACAGTACAGACGAAAGATTGATATCCAGGATCTATTAAGAACTCCTCAAACTCAACACACACAAAACAGATAATCATATCAAAAAATGGGCAGAAGATATTAACAGACACTTCTCCAATGAAGACATACGAATGGCTATCAGACACATGAAAAAATGTTCATCATCACTAGCCATCAGGGAGACTCAAATTAAAACCACATTGAGATATCACCTTACACCAGTTAGAATGGCCAAAATTAGCAAGACAGGAAACAACATGTGTTGGAGGGGATGTGGAGAAAGGGGAACCCTCTTACACTATTGGTGGGAATACAAGCTGGTGCAGCCACTTTGGAGAACAGTGTGGAGATTCCTCAAGAAATTAAAAATAGAACTTCCCTATGACCCTGCAATTGCACTCCTGGGTATTTACCCCAAAGATACAGATGTAGTGAAAAGAAGGGCCATCTGTACCCCAATGTTTATAGCAGCAATGGCCACGGTTGCCAAACTGTAGAAAGAACCAAGATGCCCTTCAATGGATGAATGGATAAGGAAGATGTGGTCCATATACACTATGGAGTATTATGCCTCCATCAGAAAGGATGAATACCCAACTTTTGTAGCAACATGGAGGGGACTGGAAGAGATTATGCTGAGTGAAATAAGTCAAGCAGAGAGAGTCAATTATCATATGGTTTCACTTATTTGTGGAGCATAACAAATAGCATGGAGGACATGGGGAGTTAGGAGAAGGGAGTTGGGGGAAATTGGAAGGGGAGGTGAACAATGAGAGACTATGGACTCTGAAAAACAGTCTGAAGGGTTTGAAGAAGTGGGGGGCGGTGGGAGGTTGGGGGATCCAGGTGGTGGGTATTAGAGAGGGCACGGATTGCATGGAGCACTGGGTGTGGTACAAAAACAATGAATACTGTTATGCTGAAAATAAATTTAAAAAATGATTAAAAAAAAATAGGAGAGAGGGTGCCTGGGTGGCTCAGTGGGTTGGGCCTCTGCCTTAGGCTCAGGTAGTGATCTCGGGGTCCTGGGATCAAGTTCCCCATCGGGCTTTCTGCTCGGCAGGAAGCCTGCTTCCTCCTCTCTTTCTTTTTCCCTGCCTCTCTGCCTACTTGTGATCTCTATCTGTCAAATAAATAAAATCTTAAAAAAAAAAACAATAAAAACATAGGAGAGGACCAGGGACTGGCTGGAAATGCTGACTAAAGATGACTTTAAACTCAATGACACTGAGATGTTGAACTTGGTGACAAAGCAAAAAGAAGGCGAATTTGAAGTGGGGTTGATATGTGTGAAATGTGGGGGATTCTGAAAGATAATCAGAAACATATAGCTCTCCACAGAGGGAGTTTTGATAGAGTTTGGCAAATATCAAATGAAAATATTAGTTTAAAAATATAGAACTGTCTGTAGTCAATAAAATTGCCACCTCCTTATTTTTTTATTATAAAATGTAGGTAATATGGATTTCACATAATTTGAAGATCAAGTTGAAAGTGAAATATAACAAGCTTCCCTTATAAAAAAGATCCGAGCATTTTCTCTTTTTCTATGTCCAATCTAAAGTTTCAGTGATGGGAAATTACTTTATCTCACTAGGAGAAGTGACAGGGGATGTCTTATGAAAATCTATTTACAGTAGTACATCTTCAGCCCCATAACAGTAAAGCAGCAGCACACCTCTGGAGGATTTTACACTTTAGTAATTCATTATGTTACAGGTTTCTCTTGGTGTGAAATTATTCTGATTAAGAAGAGCTGACAGAGGCAGGAGAAAGAAGTGATTCTTTTCTCCTCCCCTCTAAACAAGTCATCCTCAATATTTCTTCAAGGTCAAGTTCAACTGAAAATAGGACAGGGTGATAGCTCCTTAGATTTGTACTAATAACTGGGTGTTCTCAGCAGAAGCCTTTTGGCAGGAGAGCAAAGTTAACTTATCAAAATGCTTAAGAAAGCAAAATTGCCTGCCAGGTAGGAGATCCAAAAGTTTCAGGGCCCGTCATGGCTAGATTTCTCTTTGTTTCCCGCTAACAAGAATGAGACTGATGCACGAAGAGTAATGCCTTGGAGAGTATGATCTCAGAGGCAGAGCAAAATTGTTCTTCCTAGGATTCTGTAATTTTATTTTAGGTGTTACTTTCCAAATGGCTTTAGAATATATTAGCAAAATTATGAGAGAGGCCAGTGCTCTTCAGCTGGTGACTGTTGCTGAGCGACACCTTACAGCGTATATTCAAAAGCCCAAGGGGCTCCTCCATCAACTTTCCTCAACTAACCCTTCAATCATCCCAGTCCCCTGTTGTGATCTATTTGTCAAAGCCTGGAAGATCTGGAAAATTTATCCGGACTGCCTTAGTTTCCCAAGCATGTTCATGCATTCACCTTCACTCATAAGTGTCAGGCAGGCACTTGCATTTTCACAACTGGTACTGATTCTCAAACCGTACAGTGTGGTTAAGAGGATAGGCTCAGTCATCAGCCCTGGGTTCAAGACTCAGCTCCAAACGTTTCCAGCTGTGTGACCGTGGGAAAAGTTACTTAACTTCTGTGAACCTCAATTTCTTGACCAGGAAAATGAGAGTAAGAGTGGTATTTACTTGGTGACTTGTTTGTGGAGATTAAATGAGGTGGGATGTGGAAAGCATTTCACCCAGTGCCTGGCACAGGGTGAGATTGAAAGAGAGAGCCAGTTACTTTAATTTAATCATGAGCTCCAAAGAGAGCAAGACGAAAAGAGATTCTCAAGTTTTAGAAAGAAATATTTGCAGATTTTGGGGGGCTTTTATAGCCTCTGATTGTTTTAGAATTTGAAACCAAGTGTCCGTCTGTAATAAGTACAGCACCAAACCCTATTAATGCATGAATAGAAAATGTATATCTAAAAAGAAATAAATGAAAAGAGGGGCTATGGATAAAAAGAATGATGTGTGAGAAAGAACTTTCTTGGTAGATGTTTGGATGTTCAAAGAGAGCACAGAGAAAAGCCTTTTTGGTTTTGAAGTGCTGAACTAATTAGATCTGAAGATTAGATGTAGAGAAAAGGTGGAAATCATAAAAGAGAGCATCATTCCAAGGCACTCAGATGAAAGAACAGCATGTAAGAGGGCTCAAAAGTTCATCATTAGTTCTCAAAAAGTGAGTAGCAAAGAGAATAAAGAAATTTGCAGATTAGTTTACAGGTAATGTTCTTTCTTCTCTCTCTCTATACTAATCTCTCCCTGTTTTCTGGCCCTGGGTCAGTTTTTACCTCATGTGGGAACCATCACCATCAGAAGACACCAATGCTCTTCTTGCCTTCTCTTTTCTCTGAAGGTCCTTGGCCCTTGGATATTGTTGTAGAATTTGAAACTTGATTCTATCTTAACATTTGTCTCAAATAGTTTTGATTTGGGTGATTAGGGTGCCCATATTTGCTTCTATGCTACCCCTCATGGAAGTTTCATTTAATTTTCACATCTGCATGTGTAATGGAGTGCATATATACATTCCACTTTCCCTGAGCCTGAATTACAGAAGTAATTCAGGCTCAGGGATTTAAGTGGTCTGGGGAGGTCATGCCCTCATGCCTTCTCTGTCATCAGTTATCGACTGGATGCTCATCTCCTGCTACTCTCTTCAGCCCCAAAACTGATCCTACCTTCAGCCTCCTCTCTTCACTGGTCTGTGACTTGCTGATTTCTCTTATATTCAGATTGTTCTCTGAATGCTCCTTCCACATCCCTGCTTTTTCTCTAACCTGGCTTTTCTGTGATCACAGGGTTTCTCCTGTGGCACTCTCAAATAAAGACTCCACTTCTCTCTCACATCCTACCTTAAGGCCAGAAAATGGTGTAGATGTATCCCTGACTGCTGCTTCCAAGCCATATCTCTTCTTTCTTTCCTCAGAAGAAACTAACAATACCCCCCACCCCAAACCAAAAACCCAGTTCCTTTGAAATTGAGTGCATTCAATATTCTATCTCCTTTCTTATCCTTGCTGCTGACTACTGGCTCCCTGTCTCTCCTCTCTTCCCATGGAACCTTCAATTCCTCATTTTTATCTTATCCTGTCAACACTTATGATAACATGAGATCCATATAAATGAACCAGTCTCACCCCGAGCTATCACTTCTTTAGTGTCCACACACCCAGTGATCATTTCTTCCATCCCACCTCCCAATCCTTGGCATCAACACTCTTAAAATCCTCACCTCCAGCTGTAGAATAATTCTATGCTTCATGTTGGGAGAAAGTTAGTTAATGATGATCCGGCCATGAAAGAGCTTTTTAGCTAGAGGTCTGGGACAATGTTATAGTGATTTGTGTGAACTCAACACTTAAAAACAGAAATAGAAACATCTTTGTGGATGCCAGAATGGTTTCCATTACTATTCACACCCCTCATGCTCCCTCACTATTTAAATCCCAGCCCATCTGAGAAATTTAATTCACATCCCTCATGCCCCCTCACTATTAAAATCCCAGCCCATCTGAGAAACCAAATGTAAACATCAGGAAGAGTAAGAACCAGAACTAATAGTGAGGTCCAGTCACCTAGTGGAGTGGGGTCCTAGGTCAGAGATTAAATTCCATTGCAGAAGATTATAGGAAGTTGCATTTCCTCTACAACAGTGCTGTGAGATGAGAGTTGTACCCATGTTATTCACTTTTCCACTTTTTAAAAATGACAGTTTCATATTTTCTTCTCCTCGAACTTTCCATTTCTGCTCATCTCTTACTGTACATTCTTCACAGAGGAAATGTGAACCAAAAGAGAAACTTCCTTATATTTCAAGCCAGGTCTACACTTACATATTTCTGTGCACATATTCTTAGTTGTTCCTTCAATTTTACAATGTGTGAAATGCCTCTGTGTCTATTTTCTTCTCAATGATACGTCATTGGAGTTGTACTCACTCTTCTTGAGCATCATCACCTTCTCTCTCTCTACTGGAAATTCCCCACCAGCAAGAAATTTGGCACTTATATGTCCTTCTTCCCAGAATCCACCCCACCTGGAGCTACTGCCTCGTTTCTCTGCTCTTTGTTACAGTCAAAGATTTTGAAAGGCTTCTCCCTTGATTGCTGCCACTTCCTTACTTCCCAGTCACTGGTCAAGTCCAGTGCCATCTGGTTGCTTCCCCCCAGTCCACTCAAGGAGCTGTTTTCATATCTTCCAGTGACTTTGCTTTTGCCAAATCTTGCAATAAACATGTTTCTGTCTTCATTCCATTCAAGATTTTTGACTGCATTACACCCAAAAAGAAATTCTCTTTCTTCCCTTGGCTTTGTCTTTGGACACCTTGCTCTTTTCACTTTCCACACATTTCCTGGACTATCCCTTTACATTTCCTTTTCTGGCCATTTTCTTTTTCCTCCTTTGCCCAGTTATTTAATATTTTTTAAAAAGGAGTATGTTAATCATCAACATAAAACTTGTCGGTGGATTTCTACAGTATTTAGAAGAATAATATCCACGTTCCTTATGGTATCTGCTTCCCCAACATTCCTGAATTCCTGAGACTCCAGCAACCCTGGTGTCTTTTCTGGCATTTTCCTCCCCCACAGCCTTTGCCTCTGCTCTACTCTTTGCCTGCAACTCTCTTCCCTAATATTTTGTGAGACTGGTTCCCTCAGGGGCCAGGTCAATTGTCATCTTTACAAAGAGGACTTTCCCAGTTCCTAAATTCCTCTTTCACACCACTCAATTTCCATTATGATGATTATGATGATTAATTTTATAAAAATAAATTTCCTCACTTATTGTCTCTCTCTCTCTGAGTCTAAGCTTGATGAAGGGAGGGACCTCGTCTACCTTTTCACTGCTACATCCCAAGTGTCTGGCACAGTACCTGACACATAGTAGGTACTCATTAAATGTTTACGAGCAAATGAATGAAGAAGTAGGTGGTATCAGAGCTGACATTAAAACTAGTTTTAAGGATTCCAACCTCCATGCTTGCTTTGAAATACAAAACTATAATAATTTAAATAATGTAATTCTTGGATCAGAGACTCTTTCTGATCTGCAGGAGAAGTTGTTAGCATTTTTTGGAGTAGGGATAGTAAAAAATAATTAGATTAGAGGTCTCAAACTTGGTGTTTTTGCTTTCCAGTCCTACCGCTTTCCTACTAATTTGTGGTGGATGCATCAGTGTCTGTGTGAGAGCTACAGAGTTGGGGATTAATGAGCAGCTCTCATCTGTGCAAATGGATGCAGTAGAAGTTTGATAAATCATTTTACCAAATGATTCAAGCTAGTATCTTGAAACACTACAAAATCAAAAGCCTGGGGATTGTGTCTTGTACATCTAACTTATTTGTTTTTTTTCCATACCACAGAAGAGTGTCAGGTAGGTCTTGGGAGGGTGTCCCACAAGGATACTTCATCCTTCCCTCTCTCTGTGTTCTTCCCAGTCCTCATGGCTTCCTTACAGTTCTTTCTTTTATCCCTGTTCCCACCTTCCCATTTCTTCCTACCTCCCATAGCCTTCCATCCCACAAGACCAAAAACCCTTTCAATCTGGTCTGGGGTCTGCAGACTCAGGTCTTACTGGTTTCAGCTCCAGCTGGCCCCGTGCTGGGGGAAAGGAAGCACTAGGCTACTGGAGAATGACTGGGTATGGATGACTAGCTCAACTTTCATTTTTGACCCACTCACAACACCAGCTTGCATTATCTGCTTCTTCAATCCTTAAACTGTCTGGAGTTCCATGGCAAAAATCAGTGTGCTTCCTCTTAGTGGTCTTCCTTACAGTCTTGGTTTCCCATCTTACTGTGTCTCCTAAATCAGCTATCGAATTTCCATCTGTTTTTAAGCTTCCAAAATTTTGTTGACATTCTTATCTGTCATTGTTATCTGTCTGGTCCTATTTGCCCTTATGGATATATGCCTTTTTTATATCTTAAATGTCTTCTTCATTTGCTTTTAGGTTTTTAGGTTTCATGAAGAATAATTTATAAGTCAGTATAAACCAGTATAAACCACATGTTTTGCTTATTCTGAAGTATGATCTTTCATTGTATCTGATCTTTCTTTTTCTTTTCTTTTCTTTTCTTTTTTTTTTTTTTGGAGAGAGTGCATGTGTGTGCTCATGTACAAGGATCATGACCTGTGCTGAAATCAAGAGTTGGATGCTTAACTAACTGAGCCACCCAGGCCATCCCTGATCTTTTTTGAGTTCATGTCTCACTATAAAGCAGAATACATTGACTCAATAAGTTAGCCTTTTATGACTGATGTAGCCTATTGGGGTCAAATGTCTAGTAATTTAAATGTAACTCCTTATCAGTGAGATTTGAAAAATCTCTTTGGGATCATTTGGTTTCTTTTGGTTAAATGCTCAGTGTTGAGTGTTTCTTTCTCCTTCCTGGCAATGTGGCCTCAGAATATATGATGAGAGAGAGGACTGTGGACTCATACAGCAACCTTGGATTTTCTTGAATCCTTGCTAGTTGCAGCTGGTCTGGTTTGGCTCTTGGACTAGTGACTGGTGCGGTGAAAGTTGTCCCATCTGATACCAATTGCTGAAGGCTGTGGTCCTGGCCATTTGCTATAAATAGTGAATTCTCTAGTTATTTGGACCTAGTTGGTTCCATCAGACCATCAGTTTCCATCAGACTACTACTGGTTCTTTCAATGGCTCCTTCCTCCATCCTCAAGATAATCAAGAGCTTCACTATCTCCACATGCCCTGTGCAGGCTGTGGGAAACAAGGAATATATTTCTCTAGTCATTTCCCTGAGGTGCTCTGTTGTGCTATAGTGCCTCATATTGGCTTTGAGTCAATCATCCCTGCAAACTCTTCCCAAGGTTTCAAAGTAGAACAGAAAAAACTCCTTTGCTTTCAGTTTTCCCTAAGCCTATATAAAATGCTTTCCCCAGCTGGGATACTGCTACAAAGAAGGGAAGTTGAGATACATATTTCTATGACCTTCCTTAACTTTTGCTTCTCTTCACACTTCAATTAGCCTAGAAATAGCAGGATTTCCCTGCTTCTCACTTTCTGACAGGGTGTTTTCCCTTTGTCATAATTCTTTCTTGGGAACATTAAGCTTCATGGCTTTGCCTTAAGGATGAAAAAGTATTGACTTGAAACTATGTGAAAATAACTTCTGCCAGTTTTGGCTTTATTATAGGTGGTACAGAACAGGTTGTAGCTTTGGATCACTGAGGTTAAAAAAAGAAAACCCAAATATGTATATAATGAATGTTTTCCCTTTTACAAATGTTTAACTAGAATCAAAACATACCTTGAATTATTTTAGGAAGGAGATATTAAATAAGTGAAAACCATTCCAGAATACCAGAGGGGAAAAGAATGGAGACAGCCAAAGAAAAGGTCCTAAATCATGGAAAGGAAATAAAAATTGTATGTTCTAATTGAGTAATTTCTATTGTCTTAACAATAGGCAAGTCACTCAATTTCTTTGGGCCTAGTAATTCTATTTCTAAAAAGCAAAAGTCTACCCAGATAGCTTCCAGAGTGTTTTTCAATACTGGTATTCTGCCTTATATGATTTTAGATATTATAGTATAATGGTGTGCTGGTTATTTATTACTGCACAGCAACCAGTCCAAAACTTAGTGGTTTAAAAAACAATAATTTTTTTTTTTTCTCCTCAGGAATCTGCCATCTGGGCTTGCATCCATGGAGAAAGCTAATTTTTGGCTCCAGCTGCATTATCTGGGCTGGCTCAATAGGTGTAATGAAAAGATGAAGTTGAAAGAAAGGAAAATTCAGAGTGACCTTTGGGATTACTTAAATCATTACCCATCACATGAATTGATAAAATATTTTATTTCCTGAAAATTAATGGACAATAAAATCAGTCAGTCTGTAGTATAATCAGTGAGATACTTCAACTCCCATATCTCCACAACACAGTGATATTTGGATTTTGGCTTATGACTTCAAGGTACTGAAGAAAAATCACTCTATAATTAGTGGAGCATATCAATGCTCCATATTAAATGAAGGTCATTATCTCCTAACTCTGAAAATATGAGTTAACAAATTCAAGAAGTCATAAAGTTCAATATACCTTGTTTTCTCAAGATTGAGCCTGGGATGAACAGAAGAGGAAAAACAGAAGGCAAATTGATTGAGTGAATACAAGTTCAAAGATCAACAAGAATGGATTTTTCAAAGTAATGGAAATTTTTATAAACCCTATAGTAATAACAACAATGGCTTATTCAACAGTTATATGATAAACTCTGTATTAAAACTTTTGCATTAATTATGCCAAATAAACTTATGAATATCAGTAAGTATATATGGAATACATTGTTGATGAATAAGTGAAAAAACAAATAGTAGATATTAATCTCTTAATATATATTTGTTGAAATAATGCATTTGCATTTTAAGAGACTAGGAAACCAAAGCAGAGGAGGTTAAATATCTCTCCCAAGATTACACTCAAGTAGGTGAGTGGCTGATGCAAGATTTGAAATGAATCCAGATAGAGGTATGTCCACTTTGTGAGTGTTCGTGTTATGCCACTTGCTTTTTTTTTTTTCCTTTATGCCACTTTGCTTTTATGAAAGACTTAAAATAGTACCTGTTTTCACTACCTGAAAGAAATCTTTAACAGGACTTTTGTTTCTACAAAAAAGTGCAGAAAGTGAAAATGGTATTCAGCATTGGTTTTCCATATAGCCTTTGTAGAGGCAGTGTGTACCCCAAGTGGTGGGAATGGCACCACAAAGCTCCTTCTCCAGGAACCACACTCAGCATCTCAGCATCAAGGCACCATAGCTTTGGACTGTGTCTGGGAACGTCCTTGCGTTATTTCCATTTATTTTGTGCAGCCTTTAGCAAGGTGTGTCCTAAAGCATCAGAGAAACCCAAGAGATGTTATTTTTGGGGTCTGAGAATGCTAAAAGAATTTTCCATACACATTAATGGTGATTGCTTCTTTACTTTACACCATTTTGGCTTCTGAAAGCTTTCAAAGGAATGTTCTACTTCCAGATAGCAGGGGAAACCTGTATTTCAAATTCTTAACTTCATATACCTAATCATATGCCTCAGAGAGACATACTGCAGTGGTGTAAGAAGGGTAAATATTGGAAATATGGAAATGAGAAATGCTGAAAAAAGAAACTTCCATCAGACAAATTTTCAGTGTTATTCAGCAGCATACAATAAAGGAAACACACATTTCTTGCGAATGTTATTTATAAACTTCCTTCTGAGGTAGGTAGGCCCAGGTAGCCAAGAGGTTCCTTATGGGTCCATGCTTGAGTGAGAGCAGGTGAATTTGGAGGACATGGCATAGAAATAAATCAGTGCTCGCTGAAAAAAGAAGCAAAGGGTTGAAAAGCCCTGAGAGAAGACCACAATTTGGGAGGGGGCTCCTTAGGGAATGGCTGAGGAAAAACTCCAGGTGAACAGCATAAATATTGCTCAGAGCATCACAGGGTCCTGTGCTATGGTGGTTTGAGTGTAAAAAAATCTTCATCCCCTTTTCTAAATCTCCCCTCGATCCTACTACTCACTAATGTTTTAGATGTGAGCAGATTTTGTTTCTTCTGAGGAATGGAAAGATGTGCCGGTCCTACTTGGGACTTGGTCTGAGAGAGAACAAAGGACACATGCAGGGGCGGCTGACATCCAGGTAGTACTCGGTTCTATGTTGAGTGGCAGATGATGGCCAACTAGATTTTGTCATAACCTGAGGGAAATATCCCTCAGGCCACATAATTTCCTTACCTCTGTATCCAAACTTACCAAAGAAAACTTGTTTTCTGGAGGTATCCCTTGCCAAGGGGCAAGGTGGTGAGGGTTGAGAGTAGGATTGGTGTCAGTAGCTACAGAAGGGTTATTCTAACTAAAGCCTGACGTTAGAAAATTTCCCAGATTCTCCTTATGAAAAGATTTGCAAACTCCGTGTCTTCTGGTAAGCCTCTTTTTCTCTTTCCTTATAACTTTGCCTGGAACTGTAGAAAAAATCTATGTCTCAATCTTCTTTGGTACCTGAAAGTTCTGCTAGGTTCCTGGGAGAAAATAGCAAATGGGACAAATAGATCTCTCTCCTCAGAATACATGGTCTAGTCCAGAATCATTTTCTATGAAGTCCTTGTCATACCCCACTTCCAATCGGGTAGAACTGAACATTTTTTCCTTAGTACTTTTCCATAGTTTTGTGCAGACTTCAACCAAATAATAAATTATTCCTTTTAGCACATTAGACTCCTCCTGCTAACATGTATGCTACTTAGGGCAGAGTCTTCATAGCTTTGGTGCTTATACCAGAACCTATGATGAAGTAGGTGCTCAATTAATGACTGGTGAGTGTAATGGCTGGATAAAAGATTAAACAAACATTTTGGTATGGTAGCTCCATGGACCAAGGGAAGAAGGAGCAGTTCTGGAAGTTGGCCTACTGATGGTTGTAGGGTTTCTACACACACCCTACAGCCCTGCCATGTCCAGGAAAAGCTGCAGCAGGGTTGTGATGGGAATGTTTGAAAGTGAGATATTGTGTCTTTAGGTTATGAAGCCCATAATGAGGTAGGTACATCACCTGGTTAAACTTCACTGAGAAAGAAAATTCCAGGTAGCAGAAAGGAAGAAAGAAGTCAAAGAATACTGAGTTCTAGGTATGTAATTATTAAAAACCAATTTTTATGTGTGAAGTAAAAGAAATTCAGAGAGGTTAGGCAACTTGCCATCTATCCCATGACTTGCAAATTATAGAGTTAGGATATGCCCCAAGGTCTGGGGGAATCAGAAGGCCAATACCTTCCAGAAAGCTGACACCATTATGAACAAAGTCTATAATGAGAAGCTTTTCACATATGAGATAGGAGATGACTTCTTTCAGTATCTCATAACAAATACTTCAGAACCTACCTTTTATGTTTTAGATGCAGCAGGCATGATATGTAATGACTATTCCCATTAACAAGATAGCAAGGGGAACATATAGTCTTGTTTTACAGAGAACTGGTTGGATGTACTGTGATTTTGTAAACATATAATAGAAACAGAAGGTGGGACTTTTCTAGTGCTCATTTTCTTCTATATAGAAATTATGAAAGCATTTGTTCAAATCAGGAATTAACACTCCAAATGTGGAACGTGGGTGGGGATGTCCAATAAATGTTGGCTGCCTCAATAAATGAATGACTCATTCCTGATAGAGCTGTGGGCACTGCAACTGCTCTGAGCTGAATCTTTGAAGGACGTTACATAGGCTCTGAGTCAGGGAAGCTGGCAGGGAATAGTTTCTCTCCTGTGGCTGGAGTTGTTTTCTCCAGAAATTAGGAGCTCACCACAGCATGGCCACCCAGGGCTTTCCCTGTCCCATTTCCTAACAGTAAATCACAGAGGAGTGGGTTCCCAGAATCTAATTAGTAAGGAGGTCACTGAAGAGCTTTGAGAAGTAATAGTGCTCTGCTCATATGATAAGGTGCCATGCCTGTGCCAATAGTGTGGTGTGGCTGCTGAGGCAGCTAATGTAACCTTAGGCTGCATGCATGAGGTAATATATGGCCCCCTTTACCGTGTAATAAATGGTCTCTCACACTGCAGCTGAATTCTGTGTCCAGTTACAGATGAGCAAGGACATGTTCAAATAGGGAAGCTACCATGTGGCAAATCATGCCATAAGAGCAGTACTTGAAAGGGCTGGGTATTTCGTCTTATTTTTCTGGAAGGTGAGAGTCCCTAGGGGGAACAAAGACGATCTCTCCAAATATTTGAGGATCTGTTATATGAAAGATTGGCTGGGTTTATTCTGATTGGGCCAAAAGGTGGACACAGATAACAGATCAATGTAAAGAGAAGCTTTCTAATAATTATCTAAAGATAGAAGGTATTGGCTTACAAGGGAACCATTATAAGAATTGTGTGAACAAAGGCTAGATGTTTGTAGAAAGGATTGTTAAGTTTGTGTAGGAAGTCAAACAATAGAGAGTGTAGAGTGGCTAGTGCAGAGTGCAGGTTGAAGAAAAATGTCTCTGTTTTTGGCATAGTTCAGTCAGTAAGAGTTAAGGTAGAATATGATGATTTCCATTTGCCAAATGTGCAGAGGCCATACCTGTAGGGACCTAAAATGGAAGGTGCCCTAGATAACATTAATGTAATGCACCCCCTTTGTAGATGAGGCTAGAGCTCATGACCACATGTTGTCTTGACCACATGAGGCAGAGCTCAAGGAAGGTCTCTGTGTTTTCATCTAGCCACGGCCTTCAAAGTTTTTCCAGTAGACTTGAGTGCTTAGAAGCAGAGTGGAATGTGTGCCAGGCTCCTGGCTTCAGAGCTGCTCTACTCATCTGCTCTAGGAATGTGGTGTTTGCACTGATCTTGAAGAGAGGATTCCACAACTAAAAATTCAGAAACCTTGGTTGTTGCCAAATAGTGTCTTCTTTCTCCCCCAGTTCTCATAGTAGAGATAATAAAATCACTCTCTGCCTTTAGAAACACCATCAGTTGCTTTTTTAAGCAACCGTCACCATGAGAACTGCCCAAGAGTGAACAAGTGGGACATATTTTGGGCTTACTGGCTCAGATCTATTATTTTCCTCCCAATTTCCATCACCACTGTGTGTCACTGCTGTATTTTTCCTGAGCCACAGCTTATTTCGGTAAGTGTTCCTCTAATTGCTTCCAATCTTTCCTCTCACTACTGATCCTTCCAATTGGTCCTAATCATTTTTGGGATTGAAAATGGCCAATCCTCCCATTTCAGTGGTATATAAAAACTATTTTCATCTCTCAATTTCATACTGCATGTCATTTCAAATAGCACTGGCCTATTTATTTATTTATTTTTTTTATAAATACAACACATGTAGTCTCATTTTGCTTTCTCATACCTGTGTTGATTTATCTCTGTTGGTTTCTCTCTCTCTCTCTTTTTAATGTTTCTCCAAACCCACCTCCAAACCCAAGTTTCTGGTGAATTTCCCTGTGTGTTTCTCCACTAAATTCATTTGAGCTCTTTAATGCTTGTATCTTTAGCATCTTTATGCCTCTATTTCTTGACTTTCTTCCCTCATGAGATTCAGGAACACTGACTGCTTTATCATCAGTTGCAGATTCGGTTTATCAGTTGTTCTGAATCAATAATGAAGATGTAAAACAATGCTTGACTCTAAGGGCTGCAGATGATACCTCCCTTCAGCAAGATTCATTTCTGTTCATTTGTTGACGCTGTCAGGCTTCCAACCATGGGAATGTGCCGAGCCCAAGCAATTTGCAAGTAAGATTTGGGGAATGTTATCTAAAATGTTTTCTGCAAGTCTGACTATAGGGGCACATTGCTTATACATTCATTTTCTCTTTCATCCTGATTTTAATCATTTTTATCAATGCGTGGTCCCCACAGCTTACCATTTTATTATTAATTAATTAATATTGAAATGTAGTTGGCACACAGTGTTATATTACCTTCAGTTGCACAACATAATGGTTTGACAAGTCTATGTGTATGCTATGCTCACAAGTGTAGCTCCCATCAGTCACCATACATGCTATTACAATACCATTGACTATATTCCCCATGCTGTGCCTTTTATTCCCATGACTTATGCAATCCATAACTGGAAGCTTGTGCCGCTCACTCTCCCTTACCTCTTTAGACCATCCCCCTGACCCCTCATGGCTCTTTTTTGAGATAGCTTAGATATTCATTAATTTTCTCTTTACTACTAGATTTATATTTCACCAAGCTTTAATAGCTACTTTACCAAATAGCAATTACCAAGATCTTTTTTCACCAATAAGTCCATTTTTCCCCTGTGCTACCAGCTCTCCAAGGAGGAATTCCACTGGTCCTGAATAGAGATTATAGTAAGCCCAGTTTAGCCTAACTAAGCACTCACTGCTGGTGATGCATGGGCTGTTTAGTGTATAAGGGATGATGTATGGACCTAAAGGTTATACACTGAGAATAGAAGTCTGGAAGAACAACTCAGTTTTTATGTAAGGTAGGTAGTAGTCGGCTAATAGCTTGAGTAGTGTTTTCTGTATTCAAATAATTACCTTGTGGACCACTGTGGCATATAATCAAGCAGACCTGGTTATTTGAGACAGATAACTTGTGTTGAAAATATAATTAATTGACTTAAAAAAAAAAAAGGAATTCCAGACTTTGGTAAACAAAAGAGGGAGGTGAAATGTAACTCTCCTTAAGTTTTCTTTTTTTTTTCTTTCTTTTTTTTTTTTAGAGAGAGAGAGAGAGAGAGAGCACAGGCAGACAGAGTGGCAGGCAGAGGCAGAGGAAGAAGCAGGCTCCCCACAGAACAAGGAGCCCGATGTGGGACTCGATCCCAGGACGCCGGGATCATGACCTGAGCCGAAGGCAGCTGCTTAACCAACTGAGCCACCCAGGCGTCCCAAGTTTTCTTTTTCTTCCAGTTAGAACTGTAACACATCATCCCTCAAATATTTACAAAAAAAAAAAAAAAAAAAAAGGAACTCCCACTTTTGCTGACCCTTGCTAAGGTGCTAATGAGTAAAGGGATAACCAAGCTGTTACTGTAGATCATTACTGAGCTACAATATCACCGTCTCCAGAGACTTTCGCATGGGGAACTCCTAAAGTGGCAAGTTTTCAAGATGAAAGGTCAAAGGTGTGAAATTACAATGGTACCTGGTCCTGAAATTGATAATTTTGGAGACAGTTTTCTTGGTTGTCTGCCCTATGACTTATCTCATACAATTTGCTCCCAACAACTCAGTAAGGCACACTCCTTGGAGAAGAAAGGTTTCAACTGAAAGTTCTATCTGATAATATTTTCCTTTTTAGTTATCTGTTTCATGGGAAGTTTGGCAATGGCAATGCTGATGTGTGTGATGTCATGCTTGTCTTTTCTTACAGTTTAGTTGCTCTTATTATTTCTTGGACTAACAGGGATTTGAGATGCAGTAATTGTATTTCCAATTACAGTGGATTTCTTCATTTGGGGTTGGGAATGGAATAATTAAGGCTTACAAATGTAGAAATTTGTCCATTTTGTTTGAGGGAAGGGTGATAATGTTTAAGACAACGTGTTAGCTCTTTCTCCAAGCTGGAAGTAGATAGGAAAAAGTGACTTGTAAGTTAATGTGGTCAGGCCTTGGATAGGATTGCCTTTGAATTACATGGACTTCCCGGTTTTAGCTTTTTCTGATGGTATTCGGATATGCATGAGAGTATTTTGGTTTGTTTTTCCCTGTGATGGGAATTTAAAATAGTCTTAAGCTGGGTGTGTTGGCTGCATACAGTTTCATTTGCATACCACACCGAGGAGGAGAGAAACCTGGACAATATTTTTGGCATTTTAATAATATGCCTCCAAAGAAGGAAGAGCCATACAATTCATTTTCTTTGACAAAACTTTAATTAGAAAACCAGACTCCTCTGATTATAAAAATTACACAAGCTGATAAATCTTGGTAAGTTATAGAGAGAATAATTTTATGAACATTTTATACCTAATAAAAAAGTTAAAATAATTAACAGCATTCATCTGATTAATTTTGTTTTCACATGGTTTTCTAATATAAAAAAGCATATAGTCATCAACCTTTATATAAATCCATACATGTTTGTAATAGTTTTTTCATAATGAGAAGGGACAATATTCATATTTAAATAATGATCTTAGTAATCAGTGATGAATCAAAACTGCCAAAAGCTGAAGCATGACAAAATTTATGATCAAAGTTGCTTAGGGAAATTTTGAGTCTTCTGGATCCAGCAAAAATGACCTTTTGGAGAAAACCTAGACACAAGAATTTGTATGATTGTAGTATTGTCCCATCTGGAAAAAAATCCCATATGATCAGTGTTATTTCATCTGTTTCCAGAACAATAACTTTTTCTCTTCTTTCAATAGTTTTGTACCAGAGTGGTGCTAACCAGGTGCTGGTGTATTGTGCTGCCTACAGGAAATGGGATGTGATCAACAGGAAACTGTAAATCTTTTTTTCTCCCCCAGACTAGTAAGAACAGAAACACGTTGACAATACAGTTTTACCTGAACGTGAAGTTCCTGTGAGGGCTAACCTCTGTCCTGCAATACTACATCGTTTAAAAATACCTTACTTCTTAAAACTTCTGTCCTTGAGCAAGACAGCATCACATTGACTTCTGATTGCCTTTTGGCAAGATAAAAGAATAGTTCTCGTGTCCAAACAATAAATGAGGAGTCTGGGTAGCGTGAAGTAGTCGCATGTGATATCTACATTTCTTTATTGCCTTCTAATTTTTTCAATATTGCATGGCAATGTTGATCCAATTTCACACCATCATCAAACCACGTATCAGTGAAATGTGCTTCTGTGTCTCTTCAATAGTGTCCAAATATAAGAGCTGTAAACTGTTAACAAATGACTTAGTTTCATTTGGAGAATGGCAAAGAAAACGTGAAGTAAATCTTCTAGGAAAGATGGCACTGTGTTGAGCACGCAGATATTCAACACACTAATAGTTGTCATTAAGTATTCCTTTACAAGCTGGTACTTAAACACATCCCAAAGTTAATTTAATTATACTAGTTTTGCAGCAAACTGTAATTAGAAACAATTTGGTATCAGTCCCTTGAGGACCGAAGATGATACCTTTAAGAATATCATTTGTTTCACATATTGTACTCAAATCCAAGCATGGAGATTTTTGAAACATTTTAGGTCATCTAGCTCGTGAGCTAACGAGAGGCAGAACAGACAGTCTATGGACATTTAAACTTGAGTGTTGTCCATGCACTCTCTCTTTGCTTCCCTAGAAAGTTTTTGCTGGAAGTTTTCCTAAGTGAGAGCCCTGAACGAATGCCCCATAAATTATAGGAGAGGAAAGATCCTCAGATAGAAATAGACTCAATTTTGTGGTAGGCATTCCCAATTTTAGATTGAGAGGCAGAAATAAGAAGAAAACCTGATTTTAGTTTCTAATATTCATAACCTTCCTTTGTAAATAATTTCATCCTGGAGGACAAAGTGATGTGTCTGAAATCAAATTGGGTATATTCAGCTTACCTCAACTTCAAGTTCAAGTGGATAAGAATATAAGTAGCAAGTTCAGCTGAGAACAAGGCAGAGATGAAAGCAGTAATGAAAATAAAAGAGCTATCACATCTCACATGCAACAAGCATTTACAAAACTCAAAGAAAACTTTGCAGATGCTGAAACCTATGTGGTATAATTAATAAAGCATTTTCTGGCCCAAATACTGAAATGGTGCTTCACCAACATAAAGTATGTTATTTTGGGAAACCCTAATAAGGATAAACTAAGTCACAAACAAAAAGCAGTAAGAAATGTGGACAAGCAACAAGCCACCTGAGTCAGAATTTCTGTGGTTGGGATGGCACAATAAAGATTTCTAACAGAAAGGAAAACAAAACAGCAAATATCACAATTGTACAGAAAATGCTTCCTATATTCCTTCCTGAATTGATCAGTGTAAACTACAAAATTTCTTCTGAATTCTTTCAGCTATTAGAGGACTAGTTAATGTTCTTACAGAACCTGTGACTTAATGATGAGCATCTGTTTTCAAGACTAATCAATGAATCATTAATGTGAGCTTGGAAACAGCAGATAGAATACCAATAAATTATTCATTTTGGGAGAAGAATGAAATGTTCTTTTCCAGGCATCAGATGATATATTTTACTTGTGTTCATGTCAGGTTGGCTTTGGGTGCTTGTGTAAACCTAAAGTTCCCACTGAAAATAGCTTGGGGCAATGTCTTTGAGTTTCTTAGCCAGGAAGAAATAGCACAGCAATTATCCCCACTCAAATTTGTGGTTGCCAGGATGGTCTTTCATGTTTTCAGCTGTATCCTTCCTCCCTTCCTTCTTTCTTCCCTCCCTTCCTTCTTCTGTACCCCTCTTCCTTCCCATCCTTCTCTTCTTTTCCTTTTCCTCCCTCCCTCCCTTCCCTCCTCTCTCTCTTTCTTTCTATTGACAAGTAAGGACAAGCTATGACAGTCTTTGCTGAGTCAAAGGAAATCATGGTTTTTAAACTATTTAAACTACAGGTAAATAATTTAAAAAAAATCAAAAACTAGATGTTAATATTACCTGGTAAGACATTCACAGGCAGGGAACTTTTAAATTTGTAAGTTTACCCTGAATTGCTCACTGGACATGAGATACATCCAATGGCTTCAACTTTACAATTGAAATGCATGAAGCTTTCAGGATTCTCCTGGAACTGGCCCACACTTTGATCTTATTTCTTCCATTGCTTCCCCAGCATTTACTGAATGCCTAATATATGCCAGGCACTATTCTAGACTATGGGGTTTTAGTAGTTTAAAGATCAACCATAAAAAAATCTCTGTCCTCACAGAGTTTTCAATCTACTAAGGACGGACAGACAATAAATACCATTGTAAGGAAGGGAGGAGGGTAGGAGGCTTTCTGTACGGTTATAGAAGTATTTCTAATGATCTGACAATTAAGAAGAAATATCATGAAAAGAAGTGAAGAAGACTAATGGCTATTGGTGGGGGGGTTAGGGAGAAGAACTTTCAGGGTGATAAGAGCAGCAAGTGCAGGAGGACAAAGGGGACTGTGGCAGGAGAGGAAATAATAAGGAGACAGGGGGACAGATTTGCTAGGGTTTCCCTTTATCACATGTCTATCACAGAGGTAATGACTGTAGAGAGCTGGATCCTTCACTCGAACAGATCCAATGCATTCTTCAAGGACTATGTGAAGTAGCATTTCCTTCCTGCAGTGTTCCCCTGATACCCAGATTTTCTTAACTCTTAAGTATGAACCATGCAAATTATCATCAACAATTTTCTGCATTTTATCACCTATGATTTTTTCCTCTGTTAGCTTCTTCAAATAGATCCCAAGGAACTAAATGGTAGAAACCACATATTACATTTTCTCTACCCCATACAGTGCATAACGCTGAGTTCTTGGTAATTAAATTAAATAAATAGATAAAATTATGTTACTTAAGAAAAAAACAAAGAAATCCACAACTCAAAAATAAATTCAAGGACTTTTGAGAATGTTGCCATGAAAACAAAAACAACAACAATATGTTAGAACTCAGTGTATAATACACATTATCTTCTGATTTGTCTGTTGATTTATGTCATTGTTCATCCTAATTTAGAGATCATCTCTGTATATTTGTAGACTCCTTCTTCCTGTCCTGCAGAAAATGGGGACTCTATCTATGTAGGCTTCTTTTTTATTTTCTTACGATAGTACTACTACGCACTCCCCTTCATGTCTGCCTTCATTCATGAGCTTTCTCTCTGATTTTATGTCTCCATTTTCCCAGCATATTATTACCTAGTAGGGTCAGGACTATGTGTGAAGTGACAGGTTATAAATATATCAGAGACATAAAATACAGGGTAAACCACTAGGCCACTCATTTATTGGAACCATTTGTTTGAGGTCACCTAGTGAAGAAGCGCTCATGGATGGACCATAGTGATAGAACACTTTCATAAAAATTATTTCTCCTGCGGTAAGATCTTTATAATGTTTAGACTAGAAATAATCTTTACACATTGTTTATTGGTTCTCTGCAGAAGACAGTACAGTCCAACTAAAGAATAAATGTTGATGGGCTCCATGCTAAATGGAACAAACAAGAACAGAAGATGCCACTTGATGCCTCTCCAATTGTTATTTTAGTGAAAGATGTCCATTTCAGGCCATTGGGTGAGATCTCACAATTCCTACAGTGTTATACTTCACACTGGACAAACCCTTGGGACCCTAATGTGAAGAAGGAGCAAGTTTGTATTCTTCCATCCATAGATGACTCTTTTTCTTTTCCAAATTAGTCATGATTTTTCCTTCCTTTAAGCCAACCTTTTGAATATGCCTTAGTCACTGCCATGCTAAATAAAAGTGAGTGGAGGAGGCAACTGGCAGGAAATGACTGCTTATTAGCATTCTTTACTGACGTTCTTTCATAAAATGATTTTTCCTCCCTCCCACCCCATGATCGGTCTCAATCCTAGCCTGAATGGTTTATTAATCAGTATTTCTTCCTTTGGGTCAAATGATGAGTTTTGGCACTTGCTTATACTTGTAGTCACTAACTTGTTTTAGAATATTAGTATCAAGCAAAATGATTTCCACCCTTAAGGTTTTATCTTCTGCATTATTAGTAACACTAATCAATTGATCACCTGCTCTTCCTTCCTACCTTACCATTTTGTTCAAAACACACCTAGTACTCATTAGGACCCATTTCCAGCAAACAAAAAAATTAATAGAGTAGCTGTTATTTATTATAACAAAAATATTAATTAAAAACTTAGAACAGTTTTTAGATTAGGTTAAAAGCTGGCAAATAATAACGCTAGTCTTGCCAATGTTTCATAACATAATTGTTTCAGTTAAAGCACATAATTACTTCCGTCTTTTTATGCAGTTCCTCTGAATTATTTGAACATTGCTGTGTTTCAAGTATAATACTTGGTCCATTACTTGGCACATTATAAGTGCTTAATAAATGGTGGAGTGATGGATTAGGGAAGGAATGATATGGCTGGTTTCTTATGCCATTTTGCCTTCCCAGTTCCTAGGTAAGTGCCCATATTTTTAGTTGAAAAATTTCTCCCAATCAAAATTATTCTCTACATTGTCAACCTTTAGTTGGGGGTTCTTATTACTGAAAAAAACTGGGTGCTCTAAGTATTTAGATATAACACATAAAGAAAAACAATTGGAATATTTGGTAAGAGATCTGTGACCCCTAGAGGCATTTTGTGTGTGACTCTAATATAAGTTTTAGTAGTCCCTTATTCTTTATAGAACAAGGTGGCCTTTTGGGGATCTGGTGGTGAATTTTATTTTATCAAATTATGGGTTCATCAACCATTGCTTTTGCCAGACTCTGCCTTGCTTTTGTTTTTGTTTTGTTTTGTTTTGTTTTAAACAATGTCTTCAGTCTGGCATACATCACAGTGTGATAGCTGGGATACTGAGAATAGAGATGGCTTACAACCATTTTCAACACATAATACTTTTTTTTTTTTTTTGGTTGATAACTTTTCCCTTTCTTTATGCAGTTTTTAAGAAATAACTTTCACATTTTATTTACAACCAAAACTTCCTAGTTATGCTAGAATGCTATATTGCAACTTTCAAAAGGCTAAAAAAATAAAATAACCCATTCTTCTAAGGCATTTTGGTAAAGTTTTTCCTTTATATTTCCCTCTTTTCAGTCTTTTTCAACTTAGTTTCCATATATTTACTTTGACTTCTCTGAATTTCTACTAAAACCGAAGGGTATTGTTTTAACTAAAACCCAGGCTCTGAATACATTGCCCCTGTAGATGAGTCATTTTTCCTGAAGTATTCTACTCTTCTGTGAGGACGTAAATCACTTGATTATCTAGAAAACAGTAATATTATTTAGGAAATAAGAACTGGTTTCTATACAGGCCTATGAATTCTGCTTCTTTTAGAATTTTAATGACTATTCATCTGCACACTGCTAACACATATGAACTTCTCTAACAGGATATTTTCCAAAGTTTGCTCCATGGAACTCAAGTTTTTAACGGTGCTCCGTAAGCATAGAGTCACATGGTCAAATATATTTGGGAAATCTCCTGTTGTCTCTACCCCACCGGGAAATTGGTTGCACGCATCTAGGGTAGTTGAAAAGTAGGCTTCACATTTGCCAGCATTGAAGCCATTTGGACTTTGGCTAGCCCCTTTTGAAAAGATGGAACAAAAACCTCCAAACAGTCTGGACTTTGATTGTACTTGGTATTTTCACCTTAGAGTTAATATTTGCCACCATCCTTCTGTTTTATTTGATATTGTGATAGTCCCACATGCAGAGGCAGATCCATATTTTGCGAGGCCTGAAGTGTATACAGTTTTGGAGTCCTTTGTAAGTAAAAGAATAGAAAATTATCCTACTTTTCCAAACTTTTTATAAACCTATGACAATGTGAATTCACTGCTGGGGACTGTCCCAGGGACTTGGAAAGTCTTGTGCAAGCAAAGGGCCCTGAAATTTAAGCTTCATTAGTTATGTGCTAAATCTGCATCATCCCACATGGAAAACAATATTATATTTCATGATATTGTTTCAGCCTTACTCCATTCAGTCCTTCTGACAACCTGACATACATCTTACATTCTCAGATTTGACAGATTTAACAAATAAAAATATGGGATGACCACTTATATTTGAATTTCAGATAAATCATAAATTTTTAAGTATAAATATAGCTCAAATGTTGCATGGGACATACTTATACTAAAAAATTGTTTATTGTTTATCTGAAATTCAAACTTAAATGATATCTTATATTTTGCCTGGCAACCTACGTCTTCTAATCAAAACACTCTATATTAGGACTTTCTGAAAATGATACAGTCTTTTGTACTCTATGACTTAGTTCAATGTTTCTTAAAGTTTCTTCATGAGAAGGCCCTCATGGGGCAATGGTTACAAACATAGATTCCTAAACCCGATTCCTAAAGAGTTTAAAAATTTTCCCAGGTGAGTCTCATCAACAGTCAAACTTGGCAAACATGGCCTTAATTCAGGTACTTTGATTTCCTCAGCCTGGGATGTTCTTGCCCACTCTAATCATCCAGATTTCCAGCCCTGTTGGTAAAATGCTGTCCCTCATCGTTACCCTCTTCCCTGGGCAGATTTAATCCAGCTACTCTCAGAATGCCTACTGTTGTTTACAGACTTTTACTGTAGCACTTTTCAAAGTGAAACCATAGTTCCCCACACCAGTAACATCAGCATCACCTGGGAACTTGTAAGAAACAAAAATTTAGGCCTCATTCCAAACCTACCAAATCAGAAAACACAATTGGTGGGTTTTTTTGTGTGTGTGTGATTAAAAAAAAAAATTAACATATAATGTATAATTTGCCCCAGGGGTACAGGTCTATGAATCATGAGGCTTACACATTTCACAGCACTCACCATAGCACATACCCTCTCCAATGTCCATAAGCCAGCCACCCTATCCCTACACAATGGGTGTTTTCACAAGCCTTCCAAAGTGACTTTGATGTATCCTTAAGTTCGAGAATAATTACTCTTTGTTAACACCCATCACTTGTTATAGGTAACTATAGCTGTCATATCTCTAGTTCGTTGGTCTAAATTCCTTAATGGGTGGTAGCTGCTTGGATTTCTCTTTGTATTCATTCTCAGTGCCTAGCGCATAGAGAGTATTTAAAATTTTTGTTGAATGAAAGATTTGGTGAGTAAATGAGTCAATGGATAATTATGGTTATTTTTCCTGTTTCTTTCCTTTCCTTTCCTTCCCTTCCCTCTCTTCTCCTTTCCTTTTTTTCCTTCCTTCCCTCTTCTCTCTTTCTTTCTTTCTTTCTTTTTTTCTTCCTTCCTTCCTCCTTCCTTTCTTTCTTTCTTAAATTGATGTTTCCATCTGTAGATTGATCTAGATATTGTTGTGGATTCTTTAGGTATGATGCACACATACTGATAAATATCATATACTTGAACATCCAGCAACCTAACATAAAGAAAAGCACAAAAGATCAGATATACCTATTTATTTTCCTAAAATTTTTGTTTTTTCTTCTTTGACACATCTTTTATTTACTGTACTTAAATTCTATGAATAAGGTGGACCAATTAAATTTTTTTGCATGCCAGAAATGTGGAGAACAAAATCAACCATTCTGTAAAGACTGATTTCCTGGGGAACCTGGGTGGATCAGTGGGTTAAGCCTCTGCCTTCAGCTCAGGTCATGATCTCAGCGTCCTGGGATTGAGCCCCACGTTGGGTTCTCTGCTCAGTGGGGAGCCTGCTTCCCCCTCTCTCTCTGCCTGCCTCTTTGCCTACTTGTGATCTCTGTCTGTCAAATGAATAAATAAAATCTTTAAAAAAAAAGAATGCTTAAAAGACTGATTTCCTGATATTTTGTGGTAACAACGGCTAATTCTGTCTATAAAAACCACAGGGATATGATTATTAAAATATGAATTAGAGTGTTAGAATGAATAGATCATGCAAAGAATGAATGACTGGCTACTGCAATATTTTCTCAAACCCACTAAATATAGGGTACCATTTGCTGGTGCTTGGGAAACTCAAAAGTTTCTTGGGTGTCCAGGCTACACTATGGATTCAGATTTGTGTGCTACAGAATTAATTGCATTCATTTAAAAAAATTAAAAATTGAATTCATTTCTTCCCTTTTTTGTCTTCAGTGCTACAATCCTATTTTATGTCATTGTTACCTTTATCTGTGGTGACTATATCATCCTCTTAATACTTCTTTTGGTCCAGGTTTCTCATCTCCAATCTATCCTATACTTACATCATTGCAGACTAATATTTCTAAATCCTGACTATAATAATAAGAATAATCCAAAAGTCTATCAAATTAAATATGAATTCTCCAGGATGACATTCGTGGGTTCCTCTACTAAACTTTCTGCTTGTACAAATTCAGATCCTGTCCTGGAAATGTGCACTCAAGCTAAATTGAGTTCATTGATCCAGGAACACAGTCTGTGCTTTTGTTTTTTAATGGCTTTGTTTAGGCTGTTCACACCTCATGGATGCTCAGGCTAAAATCTAACCCCACCTTAAGTGCCATTTTTTTTTTAAAGATGTTATTTATTCATTTGACAGAGAGAGCGAGAGAGGGAACACAGGCAGTGGGAGTGGGAGAGGGAGAAGCAGGCCCCCTGCCGAGCAGGGAGCCCAATGTGGGGCTCAATCCCAGGATCTGGGATCATGACCCGAGCCGAAGGCAGACGCTTAATGACTGAGCCACCCAGGTGCCCTGGTGCTGTCTTAAAAAGAATGTATTTCCACCAGGTTTGGCTCTACTAAAAATAATCTCTCTAAGTATTCTCTGTGGGACTCTGTAAAAGTTCTTTCTTATATCCTAGTTATGACTGTCATACATGCCTTTGTCTTGGGACTTTTTTATCTTCACTCAATTTAAGAGCTCTATCAGCATTTATTTTATTAAATTTGTTGACTTGGTGGTCTAAGCCACTGCCTTTTAAATTTAGCTATACACTGAAATCACTTGTATAGAAATACTGAAACCTGAGTCCCACTTGAAGAGATACTGATACAATTTAGCAAGTGGTCTAGGCATTGAAATTAAAAAAAAAAAAAAAACCCAAAAAACCAAAAACAAACAAAAAAACTCTAGGTCACTCTGTTATGCAGCAAATTTGAGGACCAATGACTCTGTTAATCCTGGAAATACCCAAAATGTCTTTTGGAATGTGTGTGTGCCACAGTCTCTGATGGCTACTCGGTTGGTAGATTTATGTCCATCTCAACTATGTGAACAGATGAGTTCTTCAATCAGCTCCAAAATGTGGCTTCCCCAGACCAACACCAACCTTATCTTTAACTCTAAGCAATATTATTAGGAAATGCTTATTTCAGGTTTAAAAGTTAAAATATATTCCTCCAAACTTTCTTATAATCTCACTTACTAATTTTGGGGGGAGTATCAATCATTATTATAATCTTTTTATTTATTTATTTATTTATTTATTTGTCAGAAAGAGAGAGAGAGAGCGAGCACAGGCAGACAGAGTGGCAGGCAGAGGCAGAGGGAGAAGCAGGCTCCCCACAGAACAAGGAGCCGGATGTGGGACTCGATCCCAGGACGCTGGGATCATGACCTGAGCCGAAGGCAGCTGCTTAACCAACTGAGCCACCCAGGCGTCCCAATCATTATTATAATTAAGACAATTAATTTTAATTACTTAAGATAATTTTTTATAATTATCAAAAAGAAAAGGCTAGTATATAAATTGATCAGTTTAAAACTATGTATACATATTTCACTTTACTTTTTATGCCTGATTTAGGATGAAAAGATGATATCTTGTACTGGAGGACATAGTACTTCTTTATCAATTGTTTTTCTTAAAATAATCTATAAAATAATCTTAAAATAATCTATAAAAATCTATAATCTACAAACAGGGGTAACAATACCTATCTTATTAAGCAACTATTTGAATTGTGAGTAAAACTAATAATTCTGACAGAGATGGTTAGTTTGAGTGTGTTAGTTTGAGTTGTTTTTCTGGAAGGTTTGGATCCCAACTGATCCATGTCCCTCTCACTCTTGCACATTGAAGGACTCCTGATGTTACTCAGGTGACCTGGTGGCCAGGGCATCTATGACAGAATATGGATAGTGTTCTACCATCAGGAGAATCAAACTCATGCCCTACACTGGCTCTTGCAAGCTCTATATTCTGAGAAATAAAGATGAGAAATGTGCATATTCATGCTGAATTTTTGGATCCTTGACTTCAATAGGTAAAACACAGAAAAGGGGACTGTGGTGTTCATACTGTGTAAAAGTTTCATTGTTTTCAAACCCGAGAATATATCTCAGGACAAGTTTCTCTTCATAAACCCACTTCCAAATGCAATTCTGGTTTCTTGCTTTCTAATAGCCAGCCACTAGATAGAGTAACCACTCTCCTCTGGGTTTCAATGATCTCATCTACAGTAGTCTTCACCCAGACAACCTGCTTTGTGGTCTGTGTGTCCTTGTGTATTCCATATTTGCCCAGATAGACTCTCTGTCTCTATCTATTAGAATCGTATCCAAGCTTCAGTGTGGATTTTTGCATGATGCCTTCCTTGAACATCCCAGGCAGAAATTTCTTCAACAGATTATAGATGCCTCAAAGGCAAGGGTATGGACATTGGTATTTTTCTCTGAGCCTAGCACAGAGACTGAGATAGGTGCTCCTAAGTAGTTGCTGAATATGTGAATACAATCCCAGGCAACCTAGAGCCTACTGTGGATAGGCTCCAGAAACCTATCCACAGTAAAGCTTGATCCTGAAACACAAACAACTTTCTGATTCTATTTCTTTAAGGGTTAGCAGCCAACGAACTTTTGGACATTTACCTATGTTAACATTTTTCTGGCCTCTTTCAATGTGTTTGTTATTAAAAAAATGCAAAATAACTAAACAAACTAACAAAAACCAATAAAACCAAGAACTTTTAGTTCAGTTGTTTATTCTCCTTTGCAAAAATTTTGCATTTGGGGGTGCCTGGGTGGCTTAGTCAGTTAAGTGTCCAACTCTTCATTTCAGGTCAGGTCACGATCTCAGGACTGTGAGATTGAGCCTCATGTCAAGCTCTGCCATCACTGGAGAGTCTCCTTGAGGATTCTCTCTCCCTCTGCCCCTCCCCCCATTCATGCATGCACTGTCTTGCTCTTTCTAAAAAATAAAATCCTTAAAAAAAAGTTTTGCATTTTTTTTGTTTTGTTTTTCTTACTGACTTTTTTTTCTTTTTAAAGTCATTCCTGCCCTTTGGTATTTTTTCCATGTCAAATCACATTCCTTCTTATTTCACCATCAAGATGTACATAGTTCTAGGTTCTAGCATTTCAGCTTATTGGAAGGGATATTAGCTTCAATAGAAATTATTATTCTTATTATTCTTATTATTGTTATTTTGTATATGGGACCTTATTCCTGTGAAACTGGTTATAAAAAAGAACTCCAGAAAATAAGATAAAAGAAAACAACAAAAGCATCCAAATATAGGTCTCACTGATTGAGATTGTGAAATGACTAATTTTTCATTAGGTCACAAGCACACAAGTCAGAGGCAGGAGGATTCTTTCATTTATTTCATTGAATAGCTATTTATGAGTGTCTGCTCAGCAAAAGGACCTATACTATATACTGCTTGCCATGTCAGTTGCCATTATTAAAAGCAGTAGGGAATTCCAGCTTGCTGTTCATGTAAATGAGTAATACTTTCCCCAAATTTAAGTGTTGTAAATTTCTTCACCCTTTTAGCTTAATTTTTCCAGGCATTATTTCACCCCTTCCTAGCCATGCTCATTCTTACCTGAAGGAAAAATATGTTTTAGTTACTCTAAAAAATTATTTTAAAAGTGAGGAAGAGTGAACATATTTGAGCAAAGGAATAAAACAAAATAAATTAATGACTCTAAACTTAAATTTAGATAGGAAAATGGCTATCGAGTAAACTCAAACATTTCTATACGAAATTCTGGACACTTTTCTTTTAAAAAAACATAATAAACTATAATAAAATATATTAGAGTTCTTTATTTAGTCATGCAAATAATGTCAATAAAGAAGTCTGAAATGACAGGTTTCTAAAGTAGATTGTGGATTATTAAATTGTTTCTGTATAATTTTGGTATCAGGTGTACTTAAATCTTGTGACTTCTGGTCATCTATGTATTTCTTGTAATCATGCCACGTTATTTGTCAGAATAGATAGTGAACTTGGGTATTCAACGATTTAACATTCTTGGTTTTAGTGACTTAGAGTGGTGCTGACAGCTCATGAATAATTTTGCTTGGACTTGAAACTGTATCATGGGCATACAGGGTGAGGGATGTGCTTTGTGAGTGAGCCTGTGGGCTGCTCAAGAGCCACCAACCTATTCTTTATTGTCTTCATCCCTGTAGCTCTCACAGGATTAAAAAAATTTGTTGGTTCAAGCACCTTTACAATTTATGTTCTTACGGTCATACAATGTAATGCAGTGAGAAGTTAAGCAGAAATTTTTTTGAACTGATTATAAATTGCCTTAGACACGAGTTAATACAATTATTAGGTGTCCTAAAGGGATACCTACATATTTCAGTTACACAATAATTTGTATGTTATAAATATTTGTGAACTTAGAGTTTCAAAAAACTATGCCTCAGAAATGCCAAGGTATTTTGTTTGCTTCAGAATGTCTTATCTGAAATAGTTGGTATATATTATCATGGTATTTCTAAAATGCATGTATTCATGGATTTTAAAGGATAAAATTAATAATTTTTAGAACTTGTGATTCAATGAAGGACTGAAGAAATATAGGTTGTTATGTTACATTGTGATGTCATGAGATATTAGGATTAAGAAGTTTAATTGTAGTTTAGAAGAATCTTTCCCTAAGGAATAGAAAGCCCAAAGATCCCACTGACATTAGATCAAGAAGTCATGTATTATGATATTCCGTGGGGCATTTAATATTAATAGGAAACTACAGGGCATCTATGAATAACGTAGCCTACAGCATTTGGGATTGCAATCTAGAAAGAACTAGCAGTCAACTGACCTTAGAAACTAAAGAGTAACCACCAGTGTCACCTCTCACTATTTTAATACGCTGTTCCTTATTATGACTAATGGACATAGATTTTTGTTGTGGTTATTAAAATAAAAGGTCAACATAGCCAGAAATATTGTAAGTAATTTTGACTAGTGGCATTATAGTAAATATAACTGAGATGACATTTCTGCAAACAGCTAAGATTTTATTGTTAGTTTTCTTTAGGTTTTTATCTTTAGGCTTTAGATCATAAATTTCTTTAACAATGTAATCCTGAGGAATTTAACTAAAATTATTATATCTTCATGTATCCAAAGTATGAAAAGAATAATGAAATTAACAAGGAAGTATTTGCAATGTAATTTTCCTTGAATAGGTTATGAGATTAATTAGAAAATGTATGTTTACATGGGAAAATCTATGGGAAATAATTTGTTAGGTCTTTATTTTTATTATAGTTAGAAAAGCCTAGTTTATAATTTTTTTTTTTTTTTTTTACTTACAGAGAAGAGAGACAAATTTTGATAATGCGCCAAATTTGGGTAATTTGGAAATTTCTGAAGGACTCATATAAGAACATTTGCTTCTTAGTAAGATCTGAAAGAGCACTCAGGCAGTTCTCTCCTTTGAAGGTATCTTGGGATGAAAATATTACTTAGGTAAATTTTTTTCTTGATATTGACATTTTTGTTCAAAATTCTTTTTCAAGTGTTCCTCAATAAGTAGCTTTAATGTTAGAGCACAAGGCACCAAATCACAGAGCAGAGATTTACATGGTGTATAGTGTATTTGCACTATTTTATGAGTAAGAAATGAGGCTCTTTTCATGAACGAGTTGAGGTAAGAAACTATATGTCATAGAATATTAGAAGAAAGAATGTTTTTATGGAGAAAGACAGCTGAAAGTGGTGGTTTGCTATGAGATTTGTAATGATAAGACTCTGGGTCTCATAATATTGTACTTTTCATCATTCCTCTTTGTTATAGAAATTAGTATTCTGCTTAGCAGGAGAATAAGTGGGCTTTTGTTTTAGGAAAGAAAAGGAAATAAAGTGCTCAGCTTCTACTTTCATTTCCAACTTGTCTATGCATGGGTGAAGATTCTTTCCTCCCAGGAGTTTTCTTCTCACTGATTCTAACGTTTCCAAAAGGTGACCTGTGTTTTAGGATCCTAATTTAGGCAAAAATAATAGTGATGGTATCCAGTGGAAAAGAAGACCTAAGTAAAATGCCAAATACCAGTAACTTTGTCTCTTTCTCTTTCTATTTGCTTAGGGTAAATGAACAAACAAACAAATTGAATTTTCCTTCCATGGATAAGAAGTGCACTTGAATTTTTACTGAGTTACTCACAGATTATTTGACCGTGTACCTCCCTAGGTAGACCACTGCCTCAAAGTCAGTGTCAGGGTATTCTCTTTGTGAACCAACTTCCATGTTCTGGAATGTCTGTAGAGAAACAACCAAACAATAGCCCTGAGAGATTTCACATTAAGAACATTGTAATAACCAGAATGCACAAGTAGGACTGCACATGGGAATATTCCCTTTACATTTAGATGGACTGAACTTGGAAAGTGAAAGAGCATCAGGGAGAAGTGATAAGTAATACTGCTTTGTGGCTTTAATATATTGCCATTTAATTAAAGGCTGCATGCCATTTTGTCTTTAAATACCCTTATGAGGTAGACTGGAGAGATCTCTGCCCTTTTCAAACTGTGAGATTTCCTATTTAAGAGCAAGAAAGTCTGTTGCTGGAAAAAAACACATAGTCACCATGAAAGTATAATAAAAGTTGTTGATTAAACTCTGCTAAAACTTTGGGATAATTGCACTGATGAGGTTAAGGTCTAATTTATCAGTACCTAGCACTTGTATGTTTGAGGAGAAAAGATACCAGAATTTCCTGATTCTGCCTCAAAATAGATGTTGCACACTGTGTCAGGGCATGAGGGAATAGGACAGTTTGGTCTTTTTCTAGCTCTCTCACTGTGGCTACCAAATGACCAGTGAATCAACCAAATAGAATGATGGAAGGTATTTCAGTTTCTAGGTGGAGATCCTACTGACTATCTTAAGTTAGGTCACTTAAATGCTCCCCACAACATAGTGTAGGCTGTCTCTGCCCAAGTCCAAGTGAATAGATCTTTATAAGACTGGAAAGCTACACACTCATAGTAAACACCATTTGTCTTTTATCCATGGCAGTCTCTCCTCCTTACTCCTAGAGTTCTTATTTCTCCTCTGGTTTGACAGATCCCTGTGGGTAATGTGGTGGTCTAATAACTATGGAAGCAGAAGGAAAGGAAACCATACCATTCTTCTATCTGGCCATGCCATTAGCCATGGGCAAAACCAGAACACAATTACAAATAATTTCTAAAAACCCCAGATTGGATAAGTACAAACATGTGATGTGGAGCAGGAACCCACATACCTGGTAGATGTTCTCACTCCTCTGTTTCTAAAGTTTCTTTCTGATTTTTAAGACTTCATAATTAGCATGACCTGTGAACATTTTCTTAAGGAAAATTTCAACTGGGAAAAATAGTAGGGACTGACTTGCTATAATTTATAAAAGTGCAAAATTACAATGATTTTTTAATAAATATTTTATTATATTAAAAAATATCTACCTTATAGAGGTTCTTGGTTTAGGATATAAACCCATTTAATTTTTATAACATCTTTAGAGGTGCAGAAGAGATATGCTTATCCACAGACTAGTCATCCGTACTATTCTAGTATATGATTTTTGACTGTATATATTTCTTTCTTTGAATAGTTTTCCATTTTATAAAAAAAGCAAGTGACTTTTCTGTCAGTAACAGAGAGGTCCTCATTAAATACAGAAAAAACATCAAAAAATTACCTGTGATGTCTCAAAGATGCACACAACAAAAGAATGCTAGCAGCCATCTCTGGGAATGAATAATGCTTTTCTGGGTGCTTATTTGAAGCTTCTTTTGAAGGAGTCTCCCTAGTATCCCACTTTCATCCGCAAAATGATCTATGGCTCTGGTTTATGCATGGAAATTCAGGAGCACTTTCCTTGCAAAGATCAGGTTATGAATTTGACATCTGAGAAGACAATCTTCAAGTGAAATATATTTGCATATGATCAATTTTCCTAGCAGTTTAAGAATCTGTAGTTTGAGGCACCATGCAATTCTCTGTCCTATATCCTAAACTCTAAATATGTGGAATTATTCCACCTAGTCTATCACACCTACTTACAGACAGCTTTATTTCTAAGCATGTGGGCTCATTTCTCAGGATTCTTTCAAACTTATTTCAAATGTCATCTGAGCCAACTACACAAAGCTTTAAACACAGAATACCACCACTTCCCCTTCTAACTAAAACATGATGGTGGGTCAACCCTTGGCCATTTAGTTTAGAAATCAAAGAAATTTACTGCTATTAAACCTACAGATAGTTCTTCCCATGGTTGACCTGATGCACAGAGGCTTTGTTGTTTCATTTGTGATTTTGCAGCTTTCACTTGGATAAATACATTTGCAGTCATGATTTTGGAGACAACACAGTAAGAAAAAAATTAGCTCATTTCCGCTATACAATGTATTGGCAGATCATTGCTTAAAAGTGTTGGTGTAAATGCCTGCATCGCAGTGATGATGCTGAATTTTATTTTCAGTTCAAGATGGGGAGATTCCAAGGGCATACCAATTCAGCTATAGACAGGTTTTGAGTCAAAGTCATAAAATTTGTCACAAAATTATTTTGTAACACACGAAAAGCAAGACATATTTTTTGTTCATTTTTCTTTTAACGGGAATAAGAGTGCTTCTAAATCTCTCTTGGGAAAAAAATGACAATTTTCAGGTTCACATTTGAAAGGATTATCAATACCATTGGCAAACACCAACAGAACAGGGATATCTCTCTAGGAAAAGGTTGAGCAAATCATTAAGTTCTCTAATTCACAGGAGACAAGATCCAAATTCCAGTCTCAAGGTATTATATTCTCTTGTTCACTGTGAGACCAGCAAACACAAGACATTAAAGTGTGGGTGATTACTGACTAACACAGAATCTGCTGTCATTTACCTGGAAGCCAGATTTAGCCTCTAGGATTTTCCAGAGGACATTCTAGAAGAGGTTGCTGTTCCAGAGGACATTGACACCCAGGGAAGGCAATTTTTAAATTGTTCCTCTTGGGATGGAACTTTCTGTGGACTTTAGGCCTTTGGGACCAAAACCTACAAGGCATTTATGAATAGTTGATATGAGAATTTTAATAAAAGTTGCAATAACCATGAAAATAGTGTTTTTTAAAAATCTGTGTACTATTAGTAACAGTGCATGCAGAGTGCCAGGCATTCATAACTATTTGGTTATAAAAATATGTGACTGTAATTATGGTATTTACAGTCAACTTATAAAAATACGTGTAATTCTGAATGGCAATAGTTAATCCCTAGCTCTAACCACAAGCCTGAAAGGATTAGAGGATTATTATGGGAAAGTGCATGGATAATTACAAAATGGACAAAGCTCTCACTGTCTCAAATTCAACATTCAAGAATGGCTATTCTAGCATCATAGGAGCTTCATTTGTCAAAATTCTTCTAACCTCACAAGGTAAAACTGAAATTCTGTGGAAATAAGTAGGGATCAAATGGGAAAGGAACATTTACATGACACAACCTTTGTGAAGAATAATTCTTTCATAGAATAGTCATGCACAACTGTCAGAGAGGTTCACTATCCCTGGAAGAATTCATGGGATGACATTTAAGCACACCTTTCATTAAAAAAAAGTTAGGCATGGTCTGGATTAACCAAATCTTTCCATAATTTAGGTGAATACCTCTTTGGAGCTTATTAACCATCATGGAGAGTGGAGTTCTTATGACACTTTCTACTTCAAATTTGTATTCCGATGGAAGGAAATAAATCCATATTGCAGTTTAAATTCAGAAAAGTTGGTTTTTTGTTTTTTGTTTTTTGTTTTTTACAAACTTCTAAAATCTCTCTCTTTAAGGGAAAAACACATTTCAACAAAATACAATATTCTACATAGATGAGATACTTCCCACAGGTTCTTTTCTTCTAGGAGATGATCAGTCATCTTCCAGCAGTAGGTAGGTTCTCAGTTTGAACACTATCAGTATTTCACAAAAGGACAAAATGATGGCAGTGAACTTGAAAAACTAGGGTGAGTTGCCCATAAGCTACACAAAAAAGCAGAGGTCAGGCATTACCTGCAAATCATGATCTCATATGTTAAGATGTATCTTGGCATTTAGTAATTGGGTTTTTGGAGATATCTGCTGCACAGTGAGGTTGGAAGGTTAGATGATGCTTAGTTAGATTCCTTTCAGGCTTAAATTACTTCCTAGGACTGAGCTGGGGCATTTTGGATGGTAAATTAACTCTTCCAGAACAAGAAATTCCATTTCAATGAATTATTGCTACAATTTACTAAAGAGTACCATGGAGTCCTGGAAAAGATAACATCCCTTCCAAAATTCCACCCCTCTAGTCACTCAGATAATGGGAAATTCACATTTATTTTTACTCACTTTGATCCTTGAAGTCAGAACCTAACAAAGAACCATTTTCCCTCATCTAAAAAGAGACTGTCTAGTTGGAGTTACGGTATTGGAACTGCTGTGGTGGTTTGGCAATCTATGCCACCATCCTCACATGTATTTGGCAACTGGCGTGCTTGATTCTTTCCTTATACATAAGCCTGCCACTCTTCTTTGCATGTGGAATTGTCTAAAGTAATAACGAAAAAAATGACCCAAATAAGCAAGCTTTTTAAAACTTGATAAATGAATGGAGAATGGCATACCTCAGAAAGAAATGGAGCAATAGTTGATGGAATGTCTCAGCTGATTACCGCCATCTTTTGAAAGCAATATAAAACAAATCTTCACAAATGGTAAGTAAACTACGAGAGAAGAATCCTCCTCCCTCCCCACAAAACCCAACTCTTCAGAAATTTCTACGTCAGATATGAGATCATGGTCTGCAGGTCTACCAGTGTCAAATACCATTTCATTCTAGCAGAGCCCTTCAGGAGGCAAAAGGCTAGGGTTATCTAATGTATGAACAATATGATAATATTATATTAACAAATAATGAATAAACAATAACTATATGTTTATCACAATTGTATTCCGTACTTGATCAACTGATACTCAGTCTACATGAATACAACTGAAAAGACAAGAATCATTTCTAATAGAAACTCAGTAACCTCAAGGTAGGACAAAACAAACTTTATTTGATAAAATAAAATTTGGTTAAATGGTTTTTATTTTAGAGATCGTTCTTTCCCTTAATATCCTGGTGAACTCCTTATTTGGAAAAGTACACTTGTCTTGTTGTTTTGTCACTTCATTAATCTATCAACGTCATTTCCAAAAACTCAAGCAGAATGGAATGGTTTGTATCTCCTTTCTGAACTTAACTGAGTCCAGGAGTTTTTGTTCGTTTGTTTTTTATTTTTGTTTGTTTTGTTTTCTTTTCCCCACATTTTAATATTTCAAATTCAATTAAAATATACAACCAAAGTTGGCGGGAAACAGTAGCTCTCTTCCAGGTAAAAGAGCTTACTAAAAGACTTTAGAATCACTGGACATTTGTTCAGTCCTACCTGAAAATTAACTTATTTTACTGCTTGGTGTGGGAAAAGGCATTTTCTAGTAATTTTCTGTGACAGGAAGCACAGCATTAATCCAAGTAAGCACCCAACAGACTAAGTCTATCTGCTGGGGAACGGTTTTAAACGTTCATTCAATGAAAACATTTACCTCAGTACTTTTTCTGAGAGAGAACTCAGCAGCAGTTACAGTTCATATGCCACCTGTGGAGAGCCATGAACACCATAGGCGGTAAGCCAATAGAGGAGCACTTTCCAGGTAACAAGAACAGTGATATTGTAAGAAGCTACAAAACAATATTGCAGTAGTTATAGTGACCACTACTACAGTGATCATGGCCTGGGTCAATGTGCCAAATATTAATGCAAGGAGCACACTAGAATTTATAGGGTTAGAATATTTTCCTTATGCTAAGAACCAGTGGGTGGCACATGATGAGTGGTTATGATCCTTTTATTCTGTTTCGTACTACAAGTGCTCCCTAGTTAGAGCTCCTTTATCCTATGTTAAAGATCTATATTCCATGGCAGTATATTTTCATCATCTAAAATGAGAGCACTATAACTGGTATACCCCAACTCTCTCTCACACACACACGCACACTCAGACACACACGTGCACCCTTATACACACATGTATGGACAATATGTATAAAATGCTCATTTGCAGTGGGTAAGCTCTCTGAAAACAGCCAAATCAGCCTTTGCAAGTATAGAGAACCATTCAATGCCGATGAAAAGCCTTATCAATTGTTTAGCTCCAACATGAAATTTTAACCCTTGTCCATATAGTAATTGGTTTAAATGCCTTTCGTATTTTTTGCTAAGTCATCCAAAGCAAGAATCTCAGAGACTGGTGTGATATGTAGAA
The DNA here is from genome assembly GCF_002288905.1 of Enhydra lutris kenyoni. NCBI lineage: Eukaryota > Metazoa > Chordata > Mammalia > Carnivora > Mustelidae > Enhydra > Enhydra lutris. The sequence goes on along the minus strand of NW_019154101.1, from coordinate 1,122,960 downwards.
TCTAATGGACTCACATCTTTATTTTGCCTTTCACACAGTTGGGTAATACTCTTGCTGCTGAAACACAAGTTAATTTTGGATTGCTACTGATGCATCTGTATTTGGCTAAGGCTGATTTGGCTTTCTAGAGAAAGCCTAGCCCATCGGCAAATGGACACCTTCTTCCACACAAACATCAATGTACACTAAAGAAAAATCTCAGTATATGTATATATGACGTATATACATATATATGTACACATAAAATGGATTGGGAAGTCCTTTGGTTTAGATGGGATTAAATATGTACTTCCCAAGTGCATAGGTTTCCTTTGACCAACCTGTTCAAAACAGAAATAAGAAAAGTGCCATGGCAATTTTGACATTTCCTGTCATTTCCCCTATGTAGAGGTTCCCTTTCCTTTTCTTTCTCTCTTTCTTAAGCATTTTATTTTTGAAAGTGTTTAGACCTTTTGGCTGTCTAATACTCCATTGATTCGTCCATTCCTTGGAAGAGCTCTAAGATCACATCCACAAACTTATCTTTAGTGGAGAACAAGGTTGCAAAGAACATTTCCCTCTTCTTTGATTCTCTCTTCCCCCCCGAGAAGCGGACACCTTGATGTGTCATGACAATTCACTCTTGATCTGACTTTCCTTGTTACCCCTGGCCAGCCCAAGCAGCTGAGGTCTGAGCTTTACTCTCCCTGCATCGTTGTGCAATACTGGAAAAGAAAAATAATCCATTTGTCTACCCCCTTCAGACTGTGGTGACATGATCAGGGTTCTCTTGAATTTCTATGCATTCAATTTCCTCTCTCTCCTTTCGTTTGGCACGTTTCTTTTTCTTGTGGTGCTTTTTGGAAGGGGGGAAAAAGGTTAGGAACACAGGTAAGATAACAAAACAGTGCAGAAGTGTGCAACCCCCAGTGAGCAGCAAGCATTTGAACAGTGTGAAGGTCAGGTTCGAAGGCACAAATAGGAGGGGGACCAACCCAATAAGAAAAGAAGTAACATTTTGCAAAATGGCTGTCCCATGCTCTTGTAGGGAGCTTTTTATACATTGTGTTCGGGTGTGCTCAGTTGCTAATACAAATGTGTAAAGCAGTGGTGCACAGTGGTCAATGGCAAAATTTAAAGTGTAGATAAGGCACAAGATAGAAATGCAATCCATGTCGACGTTCCATAATGTCATTAAGCCCAGAACGCCCAGCTCAATTGAGGTGACACTGAGAATCAGCCAGAAGTTTCCCAGAGGGTGGATCACTAGGAAAAAAGTCAGGATTAACACCAGGAGAACACCAAAGCCTGCAATCAGAACAGGCACCGTGACAGATAAGCCGTAATGATCCATGAACACGAAGGAGGGGTTGAACACAATGAATCGGATGCTCTTTGATAGGGACAAGGGCCTCAACTTTTCCAACACTTCTATGACTTCCTTCTGCTTGTCTCTGCTAGTCCTGGCCACCAGATACAAGCGGGAAGCAATAATGTTGTTTTCATCCCCTGCCTTGGAGAAGATGATATCGTTCCGAAAATGCTGGAATTCTGGCTTTTTTAAAAATGAGCTTTGTAGGACACTGATAAAGTCACTCTTGTTATTGGCACTGATGTTGCTAACTTTCAGGAACTGGTAATACTGCTCCACCCAGGACATGGCCGTGAACCCGCTACAGAGTCTCCGTATATCCTCTTGGACGCTGCTGTTCCAGTACTCCAGGGGCTCGTAGATGTAGAACCCTATCACTGGGCTGTAGTTGCTGAAATATTTCTGCTGAACCATGGCATAGGAAACGCTTGGGGAGTCACTGGCTAGCAGATGGATGATGTTGGCTCTGTCACTGATCTGCAAGCACCCCATGAAGGAGAAGGAGGCGTAGATGAGATAGAGGATGACGACAAATGGCTTCACGTAGATATTGGTAATCCATTCATTGTAATGCTCACGGAGGAAGTGCTGAATGAAATGGTGCTGGTAGGGGTTCGTCTCATGATGGGATGTCTGTTGATGCCCATCACTCATCACTGTCTGGAACCACACAGGTTTGCGGTCCAGGTATTCTGCAGAGGGGATCTTACAGCAAAAGATGCTGTGGTAGCGGTTTTGCTCGAGTTGGCCTGCGAAGACCAGACAGGAGCCAAAGAATGAGAAAATGTAGAAGTAGTTCAACAGAATGGAGACACACATGTTCTGACAGAAGACCTTCACAGCCTCTATGTTTGTGAATGGGCTGGCACCCATGCCAAAGGTAATGAAGTACAAGGAGCTGGTCATGGTGTAGGTGACCATCACATCGGAATAGGCATCTGCCACCCTGTCTTTGAAGGGCAAAGTCTCTCTTGTTCTCCGCCATCCAGACAGAAGCTCAAATACTCCTTTAGTTCCATGACCTAGTTTTTTTAAAAAAGAAAGAGAATAATTGTTTTATTATCTATTATCTATGCTAAGCAGTGCTTTATACTCCAAGCTGCAAAATGCTACGATCCTCCTATCAGGGTCTCAAAATTTGAGTTACACAATGGGATATATTTTGTCTGTGTGTCCACTTTAGCAAGGTCCAAATTAATTGGTATTCTGGGTAAAACCAAACCCATGTTGTCTGTCTTATTAATTCAACAAGTCATAAATACAATTGACATTATTATGTGATTTTTTTTTCTTCCCCTGCACACATGTTGTCTCCCTTAATGGGTCATACGTTGTGAATGGCAGGAGCTATTATTCACACAGCTTCAAATGCCCTTCCACACCAACCGAGTGCTTGATCAACTGAGGCATTGACCGATAGTCCCGAACCTCCATTTCAAGCTGACTTACATGCTGATGTAGGAAATCATAAGATGATTTTAAACACTTAAAAATCACTTTACATTTACTTTACGATGTTAATAATCTGCTTGATGGCCAAATGTCTTAGAATCCTGTTCCTGTAGATTTGGTTAATTAACATTAGATGCAAGTTGGAAAACTTTGCCAGGTCACGTAAAAGACAGGGCAAAACCTTCAGGGTGAGAGATCACAGCAAGCATTTCCTTTGGGCTCCTCACAGAGCTTTTATTCACACAGTATGGATGCTGACTAACATTTGCTTCATTAAAGTGGATGGGGAATGGTTCTTTTTAATCAACTTCTGCACACTCTTTAATAAGGGTAAATAAGCAAAAGCTTCATTCAACAAATATTACTTGAGCACCTGCTATGTACCAGAAACAGTTAGATACTGAATGTTCCTCCCACCCCAGGAACTTAACAGCTCTTAAGATACTACAGCTTGCTTCCTTATCAACAAAAGCAGAAAGCAGCTAGGAAAATAAAGGTATTAGGCCATACCTTTAATTTCCCTTTTTCCGCTTCTCTGATTTAGCTCTGTCAATTGCTGTTCACAATGTATCAATTAGTAACTTTCTGACTGAGTGAAAATCTTCATACATCACTCTTGCCCTTGTAGGCAAAGCAATACTACACACAAACATTTTCTATGAATGGATGCAAGCTGTGTTTGGGCTCTTCTCCAAGAGATCCATTAGACACAATGTAGCTTAAAGACACAAAATGACCTAGTTCAAGAAAACTTGGAAAATGGACTTTGTGCAGTACCTAGATATTGGAGGAATTCACTTAGCAATGCTTTAACAAACATATGATAATGGCTGGGGTCCTACAATAATCACTGATTTTGTGTTGTTGATAGAGTTGCTAATTGGTCTCTATACTTTTCCCTCTTCTCTGTTACTTTTTTTTTTGGGGGGGGGGGGGGGGGGGGGGGACTGCAACCGGCACAATTAAAAACTATTTCCCATCCTACCTTTTAAGTAGAGGTGGCTCATGTGACATATTTCTGGGAAGTGTAACTGATAGTCACTTAAAGATGCTTATTAGAAAACCAGAAGGAACTTTGCCCTAACTGGCATCACGGAGCCACCAATAAGAGCCTCAGTCTGCCATCTTCTCTAAGTCTCTTTAAAGAGAGCCAAATCTCCATTTGTCTAAGTCACTGTAAGTAAGGTTATTATATGCAGCTGACCTTATTCCTAACCAACTAAGTTTTGTAGGTGAGTTAATATTACAGAAACCTTTTTTTATGAAGATCTAAGAATTCTTGCTTTATAGTTAACTTGACTATAGTATTTACAGGCCTAAATATATATATAATGCTAATATTTTATTTTAAAGTTACATGGGTTCACCTATCTTGGGAATTTTTATTAATTATTAATTGTTACTGTATTGGAGTTCTTCTTATCCTAAATATAAAGCCTATTGAATTTCCAAAGTTCTCTTTTCTGAGTCCCCAGTCAGAAAAGGTAAGTTTATCCTAACAAGTAGAAAAGGTTAAGCAAATTGCATTTATGTATAAGGTAAGCTTTTTGGGTTTTTTTGTGATTTTTTGGAGGCAATGATCTATTATTCCTTGCATTTAATTACTAGCTCAGCATATATGGGCACTGAGTTAAGTCTAAAACTTTTTTAAAGTCTGATGATTCTTACACATCATTAATTCTTCATTTTTATCTTCTGCAGGACTCCTTGACCAAACAGAATACTTGTTCTTTCACACCCTTGGCAAAAACATAATATTAGGATATTTGCTGAAGTAATTAAAATAATTCTTTAATTAGAGCACTTCTCTTCTGAAATGAGGACTCTTGCTATCTTTGTAGTCATAAGGAGGGAAAAGGCTACATGGGGCTGCAGCTAAATTTGGCTTTCCTTTGCTAATGGTCACTTTTATGGAATAGTAGGTACACTATGTAGGCCAGATTGTTGCTTTATATAGTATAAAGGTCTGTATGTGTGGGAAGACGATGCTAAACCGTATTAGGTTAAATAACCACTCTAAGTGTGATAAAGACTGAACACATAATTTCCAAACTTTGGAGAAGGCATATTTTATCCCATTTATAGGTTTAGATATTTTACAGGCCATTCCTGCTGATACTCACTCCTTTGATTCTCCCCATAATCTAGCTATTTCCTAGAAGTTCAGATCTATTATCTGCACCCCGAATCCAGGGTGGTCTTTCCTCTCTCCGTGAACCTGCCCATGATCAGTATTATCTTCTTAGTTTTATTCATGCTATTTTTCTCTGCCTTACAATACTTTCTCCTCATTGCTGGTCACAAGGAAATTCTGTCCATCCGTCTGGTAAGCATCAGTTCAATTCTCTAATTTGCCTGGAAATCATCTCTGACAATTCCAGACATATTGATTTTTTTCCGTTCCTTAAGGTCTTACTGCACTAATTAATTACTCATTTTGGCATGCAACCATGTGCTGTTTTGCTCTGGAACAAATGGTTTTCTTAGGATATGTTCTATTTCTTTGGTTAGACTGCAAATTCTTCAAGGTCAGGGAATACATTTTATGTTACTCTTATACTCTGCAGAACATCTGGCAAAGGCTAGATGCCCAGAAGACACCCACTAACTTCTCGAATTCATTTAATTCTTGATTCTAGATGGGTTGAAAAAAATGTATCTTTTAACTACTCTTCCTAAAATGTATTGTGCATCTTTATGTCTCCAGTAGAGCTATATACTTTTAATTCAATTCAATCCAATATGTATTTTGATTTGTTAAAAACAAAGACCTATACTAGTCAACATATAAAACATAAAGGTAAGCAAGAAACACAATATTTTCCAACATCTGTCAGGCCAGAAGGCCATTTTTACTTGGGTAATTCTGAGACAGAGATTAAAGCTTCAAATACATATGAATTTTAGAAGCAGTCCCATAGGGTGTTCATAAGGGTTCCTTTCTTCTACTAACTAGATTCTAGTAGCACACTCCACAGTTGTGACTACCAAATATGTCTCCAGACATTGCCTAATGCTGACTGGGGATAAATTGCCCCCAGTTGAGAATTACTGGTAGTCAAAAGAAAAAAGCGTGCGCACACACACACACACACACACACACACAAATTTTAATTACCTTTTTCTGATTATAAAAACAGGACATATTTCCGTTAAAAATTTGGGAAAGATGGAAAAAATAATGGTGAAAAATTATTTCATAGTCCTACAACACAGATAATTGCTGTTAATAATTTCATGTATTTCTTCCAGTTTTGTATGTATGTATTAAACTTATCCATCCATCCATCCATCCATCCATTCATCCAGATTTGTAACTATTTAACTATTTCATGAAACAGAGCTCCTGTAAGGAGAAATTAGAATTTGGAATTTCTCTTGCTGCTGTTCAGTCGGCTCCCAACCACCATGGAGAACCTACTTTCAAACTTCTGTGGTATTTTCTTTCTTGGTTTCTTCCTTTTTACTTTGGCTTCCACTCTGAAGCTGATAACATTTTTTTTTTAAATATCTGCCCACTTGAAAGAAGCCCTAGTGCTCTACCATACCTTTTTGGAAGGGTTATATGCACTCTTTTTCCACCATTACTGAGGGTCCTATTCCAATTCAGACAAGGCACCTGAAATCAAGACATTGGTATTCACCCAAAAGAAAGTGATCTACCATCTCAGATGATGATGATGATAGAACACGTATGAGTGTGACTTGTCCTACTGAACAACGACCTGAACCAATTCCAATATATTTTCTCCTGGTACTTTAGTCCTGATTGTTCTTTGCTTCTGTCTCATTCCTACCAAAATCCTTAATCCTTACCTAAGGCATCAGTTTGTCTCATGAACCACTCTGTTCAAGTTGCTGACTGGTGAGAGACATATATGTCAGCAGTTAACTGACATTAAAGAATCATAGTGTTCTTTCCAAGTAAGAGATGAATGGTACACACTGTGAAAAGACACCTGGTTCTTTCTGAAGGATTAGGGAAAGCACTACAAGTTTCTGATAGGCAGGGGATGATGCGGTCTAGACTGATGGGATAACATGAATTAAGACAACAATTTACCTATAAATTAAGAGGAGGTAGTTGTGGCTTTCATATTTATCATTGATTTCTTTTTCTCTGAGTAGAGATTAGCTTGTTTGGTTTAGTAGGTTAAGGCATTGTTGGAAATATGCATTTAATATTCTAGAAGATGACTGCCAAACTTTGATCATGGTTTCCTTTCATTGTATTAGTATATATTTGCAAACTATATTAGAATGCCATAATAAGTGGTTCAACTGGGACATTATTGGATAAACTTTCTCTTGGCAAAGTTTCACGAAGGAATAGGGAGAGCATTCTTAGGAGTAAAAATGTTTTGGACAGAGTTGGAACTGGGAGAGAAATTCAAGGTGGGAAATGAGTTGAATTAGATTTGTGTGTGTATGTGTGTGTACTGAATGTTCCAAAAGGCTTCAGGGATATTGTTGGAGACCTCTTTCCAAATGAAAGCAAATGGAAGCATTGTTTAATAACAAACAAAACTTACGTGATATCTGGCTAATATACTCTATTTAACAATAATTTAACAAATTCTGTTATTTACAATGGATAAATATGAAAAAAATGAAGATTATATGGATTCTTCTTTTGGTTATGGCATTGCAGTTCAGCCAGAGGGAAAATCATGAATAGTTAAAATTTAAAAACATGTACTTTTGTTACCAAACAAAACTGACTTCAGTCCTAAATGAGCCGAATAATATTCAGAATTGGTTACAATTCCATTGAGCCTGAAGCAATCACTTTACAACAACTGAAGAGGACTTCTAAAGTAAGATAGATCTCTGACAACAGATTCCTTCCCACACTTAACAACATTTCTTTAAAGTTATGCATCCCAGTGTGAACTTCACACTCTGATTGCACCTATGGAGCTGTAGGAAAATTCTGGCGACATGGCTAGACCTGGAGTGACTTCCTTCAAAGCAATGCTGTTCATCTGTGAATTGAATATAAATTTTTCAGTTGCCATTTTAAGCCCAAAACCAATCTCTCCCAAACCCAGAATTCCAAAGAAAATAGTTGTAACAAGGATTAAATCCAATCAAACCTAATTGCAACTGATTCAATTAGTACTCCCTACTGGGCTTCTCTTGATATATTGCTCTAATAAGCACCATCTGTGGGCTTCTAATTCTTTCTAATCAGCTGAATTAGAATTCTCTTCATTTGCTTTGAGAAGATGTACTAATGGTCCTCCCTTTATACTTGAGTATGTCAAGCTTTCTGCAGGTCATGAGAGCTTGACATCTCCCCTTTCAGTGGCATAAGAAACAAAGGTAAAAAATAATAATGTTCCTCCTTATGACCTGCTCCAGAGAAATCTTTTTCCTTTCTCTGAGCATTTATTTCTGCTTTGATTAGCTATGCTTTCAATAATTGTGTTTTGGGAAATCATCCTTGAGCTCAGGTGGAAAAAAGTATTTTGATTTTCTATTGAGTTTTTAGGTTACATGACTTTTCCATACCAATCAAATGAATGAAGAATGAAAAAAAATAATAAAATCCAACCAACTGAACCAGTAAATCAGCTAATACCACTGCCACTACCAGAAACAACAAAATCCAGATATTGAATCAACATTTTGAGTTACCATTCACGTTTTCAGCATTATATGGGATCCTTATCCATTGTTCCTTCTGTTTAGTTGGCTGTTCCTACTTCTATTTTAAAGATACCACTCAAACATGATCTCATTTCTGATACCTTCCACTTGCTCTCTTCATCCCTAACTCAGCCGCTTAGAAGCTTCTCTGCGTTCCAGCACATATGGTAGCACTTGCTACTACACCCAACTAAAATTACCCATTGGTGTGCCTGTTTTTTATGTAAGTCTGAAAGGTCCTCAATGTCTAGGGTAGGCACTGTCATTTCCATTTTTGTATTTCAATTATTTGACACATATCGGTGCTCGGTAATTGTGCAATTGAATTGGTCACGATCTGTGTCTAGTCTTAAAGGTATTTTTAAATGTTCTTGTAATGATTATTACTAACAGCTTTATGGGATCTTCTATCCTATAAAGAGTAAAATTAGTGACAAATTAGGATTTCTGTAACACTGAGATCTGGAGAACGCTTTAAAATTGTCTGGTTCAATCACTGGGAAACATGTTTTAAATGGAAGTAATCTTACTTAGCAAACTTAAATTATGCATAGTTTTAGTTTCCTAATAAATATTGTTCAAAAGAAATCTTCAAAGTTGTAGCATGAATGCTTGATAATGCCTCAAAGGCAAAGTTTTCTGGGAGCATCCTTGAGTGTTTTGCCCCCCCCCCCTTTTTTAACCAGTGAAGATGAAATATAAACATCCTATAGACTGGAATTTTTCTCTGAGCAAAATGGCCTAAAGCCAGTGGAAACTCAATTAACCAGAAAGCTCAGGAATTGGATCATTTGAATAGTCATTAAATTAATCAACCAGAACTTCCTTTTTGATTCAACTTTTATTGGTTGATTAACTTTACTGGAGATCTTTCTAAAATTGCATTAGACTTGTATTTCCTTTCTGTGTCCTGTCCAGAAGGAAGAAAGGAAGAAAGAAAGGAAGAAAGAAAAGGCAAAATGTGTAGCAATTAAAAGGATGTACTCCAGAGTAATACATTTTGGTTTCAGTTCTGGCTTTATAACTTTGTGATGTGTGATGTGGCAAGAATGAATTATTTTAACCACTATATGCCTCACTTTCTTAGTCTAGAAAACAGGAATAAAAATGGCACCTATTTTAAGGGGTTAATGCATAGGTTAAATGAGATAATAATTACAATGAGCCTACAGTGGTGCCTGGCGTACAGGAAGCACTCAATGAATGAGCTATTACTATTTATTGAATAATATTCTTCAGAGTCATTATTACATTATGCACAGATAATCAGGAGTCAATATGGCATATTGGTTAGGTGTTGCATTCTGTGGGTTTATACTTCCTCGTCACCATCAACTGAGTGTATGACCTTGAGCAAAGGAACTCTATGGCTGGATTTGGCAATCTGTAAAACAGAGAATAACAATATTTGCTTCAAGGGATTGCTATGTTAAAGGAAAAACAGATACATGGATCCCTTAAAACAAATATCTGGCACACAGTGAGTGCTCCCACAAATGTTAGCTATTCTCGAATAGTACTATATAGTTGTAGAAGTGTGGGAGTTTGGATGAATGCTTACCAGGCCTAGGGAAAAGTGTTCTCTGATTATTATTTTGAAATTTGTCTTTTTTTTTTTTTTTTTTTTTTGGTCCTTGGAAGTTAATTGTGGAAAAATGCTGATTAATAAAGATTTTAGTTAACTGGATTCAGCTAATTGTGACATTCCTTATGTGAGTGTGCTTATTCAGAATAAGCTAATAGAGTTGCTCTCTTTTAGCAGGAGGGAAGTTGAAAGGAAGCTTTCCAGGTACTGTTTGTTTCTGTGACTCACAGAAGAAACCATAGTCCCTTCCAGGAGAACAAGGGAACTGCTAGGCAGACGACTAAGTTTCATCAGTCCAGAGGGACAAGGAGACCATTTCCACAAGGTCCTTGAAGTGACAGAACTGGTGTTATTTGAATGTATCCCTGATGAATACAGCCTTCAGTTGAGGAGGCCTGTTTCTCACCATATTTTCTAGGACTTTATTCACATTTAGTGGTCCACAGCTTAGCTCGGCTTTATCATAGCATACATTTATAAACAAGAGCTATATCTTTTCTGATACTTATCATAACATTTTCTTGTTAGGTGTTAATTCACAAAGGCATGGGAGAGAGGATAGTCGGTAGTATGGGTAGTAACCTGGCACAGTGGGCCCTGAGTATAGGTTCTTGTGTTCATGCCCAGGCTCAAACTTCAGCTCTATTCCTCCCTAACTGGATCCCTTCATGGATACTCCCTATGTTGTTTTCCTCACATGCAGAACAGTGAATGCAAGCACCTTCCTGGCAGTATTGCTGAGAATAATAAATGAGATAGACCGCATAAAATGTTTACCATCGTCCCTGGCACATATTAAACACTTGGTAAATGTTAGCCATTACTTTTTATGTATGAGTGCATGTTCATTTGAGGCTTAGGCTATGTGTTTGTAGTATACTACAGCACCTGGCTCTGTTTCATTCTTGAAATTATCAATAGAAATGGCAATGAATCATGACATGCCAGGCCACTAAACTCAGCTTCAGTGATCAAAAATTGTAGGAAACTCTTACTGACTTCTTGTGATAAATCATACTCCTTTCCATCATCATAATCCCTATGGACTTTGTCCTGCCCATTTCCATTAGGCAAAGATTCATCAAGAAACAAAAAAACCAAATGAAATCCCTCCCAGTTTGCTATGACTATGAAACAGCTAACTGGACTCTAGGGAAGAATGATTTTTGGTCCTGTGACCAATAGAAAGTTCAGGGAGTTAATCTAAAGGTTTCTGGCATTTGGAGATACATGAAAACTTAAGAGCTATTTTAGCAATTATAAAAATTAAGAAAAACAGGTCCACATTATTTTTTTTTACAGAAAACTTTCACTTATAATTAACTGACAACAATTCAGGGCCCAGAGATATTAAGTAAAGAGCTGCTGACAGAATGTCAGCAGGTTGTAAAATTTATTCTCTCTTTTACACATTCTGAAATTTCTCAAGTGGTAGTTCTATTAACACTAGTATGGGAATCTTTAATAAAAGAATACATGTTTCAAAGAAATTGACCAACTAGTCAGGAGATATTAATGAAGGACCTACCTATCACATGCTACATGAGATCACACTCAGCTTTCCCCCTGATCTGTATACTCTTTCTACAAGCCCAACAAGTGAATGTCCTGCCCAGATACTTTCCAACATTTGGAAAGTTCTTCCATGTTTAGAGTTGAAATTAGTCACCCTGAAATTTCCAAAATCTGCTCCTAATTGTCTTCTTTGGAATATGTGCCAGTTATTCTGCCACATACCTGTACTTCAAATATTGAAGACAATAGCATGATACCTTCAGTCTTCTCCAGGCCAATCACCTCATTACTTTGTTTCTCTGACGACATCTGCACAGGATTCAATCTGAGGTACTCTACAGCAGTAAAAGTGCCTTGAAATCAATGATCATGTCTTCATTTTTGTTTGTTTGTCCCTCGGTACCTAGCAGTGTCATAGATGCAGTGAGTACTAAAAGAATATTTTTTGAGATTTATGTTGTTAAAATTTATCTAGCTAAACTTGCAAAGCTCAAAGGCAGGTTGAGGCATTACAGGGACCGACAGATGAAAAGTCCAGTGATTATTTCTTAATTACAGTTAGGGAACCCAGCAGAGCGGTAGAATTTACATGTTGTTAATTGTGACACTCATTCCATCTTCTGCACTGCAGTGGTTGATGACATTCTAGTAAGTTGATGGTGGGGGTGATTTTTGTGACAGATGTGGTCAAGTCAGGACTGCACAAAGCCTGATTTCAACAACTATGAAGGTACTCAAAAGTTAGATCTATTTTTGTCTTATGAGGCAGTATATCCTCAGAATGCTTCTTGGGAAGGTTTACAAAGACTGTGAATAAACTAATGCATGTAAAAACAAAACAGAAACAAAAAAGACATAGATCCCATACTGACTTTCCATGCAACAGGGCTGGTCTGATTTGTCAGTGGAGTTGCCTGACACTTTGGATTTATACTAGGAGAAGAAAGTTAAACTATATGAAAATCTACAACTGGAAATTATTTCAGTATTTAACTTGAGGAGTTAGTCTTCCATGCAAATAGAAATACTTCTGGGAAGATTCATCTTGCAAACTTAGTGGTTCTTCATTCTTTTGCTGAACGAGTTTGTCATGTTATTTCCTAAAACAGATGTGTGTTGACAAACTAGGCAGGGTACAAAGGAAAGGTCACTGATGAGCAGATGTGCACAAAGGGGATCCTGAGGAATATCACTGTATATGGATCTCATGCACCGCTCTAGAGGCATGCATATTAAATTTTCGCCCTCATTTAATAATTAAGAAATGGAGTGTCAGAAGAATCCATGACACATAGCATTTATAGAATTCTTTTGGTGGTCAGGACCAGAATCCAAATCTTTAGTCTCTCATCTTAATGTGAGTAGACTGTGATCTTGAGAGTAGTGAGTGTATCCTGCTTTGATTATTATATAATCATTTCCTAGGGCAATGCTTGGCACTTAGTAAATAGTTATTATAAAACTGAAGAGTGAATGGGTACCTCTGAGCTTCCAAGATTTGTGGTGTTCTAGTATGTTGTGGTGGGAATACTTACTTCTCATTTTTCCAAGAAGAGTTGGCTTCCATCCATTCTCATGTGGATAGTACTAGAGACTCTACTTGTATTAATGAGTGAGTAAGGAAGAGTCAGGATTTGCCCTCAGCTTTCTCATTTCCTACTTCTCATTTTCCATGAATAGGCGGCTTTCATCTACTGTCATTCAGATAGTGGTGATGAGTATACTTCCATTTCTTTTTCTTTCTCTTTAAACACTCTTCCAAGTACTAGGAATAGCTGATCTGGTGGTTGGAGCCTGAGAGCAATGTATCATAAGTTGGCTGTTATTCCTCTAAAACAAGAAATAAGCTGAACCCCCTTTCTCTATCCTGCACTATTTATATTAATGACGAGTAAGGAGGATCAGCGCTTGCCCTCAGATTCCTCATTCCATGCAGAAGCATTTTTGGCCCTTTTGTTCTAAAGAGAAGCACGTTATTCATCTCTTATTGTTGGTCTCCAGCGTGATCTCTTCTGACGGCAACTGGATTTGTGAGGAAAATCATAGTCTTCCATGCAATGGCTGCTAAGGAAATTTTAAGCCTGATGCCTTAAAGACCTAACTCTTCCTATAGTTAAGGAGAGGGAAAACCTAGATTTAGGATTTTTTAGGTAGAGCTCCCCACATCAGTCTCTGGTACCATATAAGGTCTCCATTCCAGCTTTACGAGGAACTTTGGGAAATACTGTCCTTCCATGAATAAGGATGCAAATACATATGGCTTTTATTTAGCTCCTTGGGTATATATTCTCCACTGCACAGAACCCAGCAAGGAGAAGGACTGATTGATTGAGATGACTGATTTCCACACATTACCTATGAAATGATCAGTGAAAGAATATATAGTTACAGAGTAGGCATATCATAAATACTCATATCAAAGCTACAGTTTTCTTTTTTTTTTCTTTGAAGATTTTAATTTACTTATTTGTCAGAGAGAGAAAGCACAAACAGGGGGAGAGGCAGACAGAGGGAGAAGTAGATGCCTGCTGAGCAAGGAGCCCAATGTGGGACTCGATCCCAGGATCCTAGGATCATGACTCAAGCCAAAGGCAGCTGCTTAACCAACTGAGCCGCCCAGGCATTCCTACAGTTTTCTTTTTTATTTGTTATTATTTGAACCTTTCAAAACAGTTTTTGGTATTTCTAAATTGCATTTTAAACCATTATAACCCTGTATCTAAAATTTTAGGTAATTTACAGAATCTTTTTGGCTAATATTAATTTTAAAATTAATTTTTAAATTAAAATTAATTTTTAAATATCTGTAAAGAGTGCCATTCCCATAATTTGACCTGACCCTGTGCTTTCCAATGATTTCCCCTATGCAGTAATTAGGCAAAACTGTGAAATATATACTGTTGTCTAAGGAATTTTCCTCATTGAATAAGAATGGAAGCATGGGCTTAGCAAAAGAACTTCTTTTTTTTTTAAATTTTTTTAAAGATTTTATTTATTTATTTGAGAGAGAGACAGTGAAAGAGAGCATGAGTGAGGAGAAGGTCAGAGGGAGAAGCAGACTCCCCATGGAGCTGGGAGCCCGATGCGGGACTCGATCCCGGGACCCCGGGATCATGACCCAAGCTGAAGGCAGTCGTCCAACCAACTGAGCCACCCAGGCGTCCCAAGAACTTCTAACAGTAGTACTGGAGATTCAAGGTCAGTTTAATGTGCACATGCTACCACTCACATTTCCTTTCAAGGGTTATTTTAAAAAGGGGAAAAACAAAGACCAGAGGGAAGCAGCAACGAATTCATCAGCTCACTTATATAAAACTGAATGAGAGGATACTAGAGCCTTCTACCTTTCAACCCAATGTAGATGTCCTTCCAGTTAAAAGCAAAATCACTTCAGGAAGACATCCATCCTTTCAAGAGGAGGGAGGGCATGTCACTGCGGGAAAATAAAGAAGGGGTGAGAACAAGGAAAGGAGGGAAGGAAAGAAGAGAAGAAGGAGGGAAAAGAGAAACAAGTTTGCTTTTTAGGTTAGGTTCCTACTGCTCTTGGGGCCATCGAACGTCAGATTTTCCCTATTTCTCCAAAGAGGTCACTCTTCTCCCTGGAGAAAAATCCAATAAAATGTTTGCATGAATAAATAGAAGGATTTACTCTTAGACATTTTATTTTTCAAGAAGAAGAATAGAAGTATCCATAAGTGGAAGAGTATTTGCTTCTACAAGAGACAAGAGAATAGATATTAAAGCAAAATGTTAGCTACGGTCTAGGAGGGCCTCTCCCCTTTATAGCTGATTATATGATACTATATATGATACAAATCCTGGGATTCTCAGAAGAATTTCTACCATGTAATGCATATAGTTAAATACTTTTTGTTGTTCTTCCATTGTCCTTATGAATTTACATATTTTGCCAACTTCTGAAGCAATATCAGACATCACTTGGCTTCTAAGCACTGAGCTCTCACTGTACTTTGACCATTATAGATGCTTAGGAAATATTTTAGACAAATTTAATGAATTATTTTTCCTGACTGCCATCAAATGGGTTGGTATTTGTGAAATGGTTGTGGAAACAGCAATAATTCATCATGCTCCTAAAATGTAACATAGGCATAATAGTGTACAGCTACTAAAGATTTCTGACTTCAAATTCATCTTACTGGGTTTAGAAAATGAGTCTGGAGATCAAACATTTGCTGAAATAACATTGCACATTGTCCTAATGGGCTTTGCAAATTAAATAGAAAAAAAAAAAAGAAATGGAAGGTAAACCCTTCCTTTTGTTTCAAACAACCTTATTGAGATTCATAACTTACAATTCACCCATTTAATGTACGCAACTTAATGGTTTCTTGGTGTATTAAAGAGTGGAGCCACTACCACCACAATCAATTTGAGAAGTTTCATCACCCCAAAAGAAACCCCATACTCATTAGTAGTCACTCCTCACTCTCCATCTCTATCCCCTAACCTCCCGGTCCTAGGCAACCACTAATCCACTTTCTGTCTCTATAGATTTGTCTATTTCACATAAATGAGATGATGTAGTCTTTTGCAACTGGTTTCTTTCATTTACCATAATGTTTTCAAGGTTCATTTATATTGTAGTATGTGTCAGTCCTTTGTCTCTTTTTATGGCCAAATATTATCACACTATATGGCCATCCCACATTTATTTATCTATGTATCAGCTGATGGACATTTGGGTTGATTCTGTTTCTTGGCAATTATGAGTAATATTGCTGTGAACATTTGTTTACAAGTTTTGTGTGGACATTTGTTTTCATTTCTCTTGGTTGTACACCTATAAGTAGAATTTGTGGGTCATATGATAACTCTACATTTAGCATTTTCAGGAATCATCACACTGTTTTCCAAAGGAAATGTATAATTTTATATTTCTGCCAGCAATATATGAATAGTTCTGATCCTTTACAACCTCAGCAACATTTGTTATTTTGTTATTTGTTATTGTCCAACATTTTAATTTAGCCATCCTAACATATATGATGTGCTCATTGTGGTTTTGGTTTGCATTTCTCTAAGGACTAATGAGGTTGAGCATCTTTCAAGCTTTTTGGCCATTTGTTTATCTTCTTGGGATAAATATCCCAATCCTTTGCTCAAGTTTTAACTGGGTTGTCTTTTTATTATTATGTTATAGTTCTTTATGCCTCCAAGATTATATTTATTTATTTGAGAAAGATAGAGTATAAACAGTCGGAGTGGCAGAGGGAGAAGCAGACTCCCCACTGAGCAGGGAGCTTGACATGGGGCTCCATCCCAGGACCCTGAGATCATGACCTGAGCTGAAGGCAGACACTTAACTGACTGAGTCACCCAGGCACCCCTAAGTTATAATATTTCTTTGCATATTCAAATATAAGTCAGACCAGATATGTGATTTGCAAATATTTTCTCCCACTCTGCTGGTTTTCTTTTCACTTTCTTCATGGTATCTTTTGAAACACAGAAGTTTTTAATTTGGGGAAAGTCCAATTTATCTTTTCTTTTTGTTGCTTTTGGTGTCATTTCTGAGAAGACTTGCTTCAAGGCCATCAGAAGTAATTCCTATGTTTTCTTTGAAGATATTTACAGTTTTAACTCTTTCATTTATGTCTATGATCTATCTGCGTTAAATTTTACTTATGGTGTAAGGAAGAAGTCCACCTTCTCTCTTTTTCATGTGGATATCCAAGTGTCCTGGTATCACTGATTGAAAAGACCATTCTTGCCCCACTGAATTATCTGAGCAGTTCTGTTAAAAGTCAACCCACCATAAACATTAAGAATTATTTCTAGAGTCTCAATTCTATTCCACTGATCAATTTGTCTATCCTCATGCCAATCCCCCTGTGTCTTCACTACTGCAACATTATAGACATTCTTCTTATCTATGAACATGGAATCTCTTTCTATTTACTTAGGTCTTTCAAAGCTTGTTTTCACAGTGTTGTGTAGTTTTCAGAGTACAATTTTGTACTACTTTTGACAAATTTATTCCTAATGAGTTTATTCTTTTTAATGTTATTGTAAATGGTATTATTTTCTTAATTTCATTTTCGGATTATTTATTGATAGTGTATAGAAATATAATTGATTTTTATATATTAATCTTGTGTCCTGCAATTTTGCTGAACTTATCTATTAGTCCCAACCATTTTCTGGTGGATTCTTTAGAATTCTCTATGATGAGATCATGTCATCTCCAAATAGAGATAGTTTTGCTTCTTCATCCTTTCAATATGAATGCCTTTTATTTCATTCTCTTGCCAAATTGTTCTGGCTGTAATTTTTAGCACAATGTTGAATAGAAGTGGTGAGAGCAGACATCCTTGTCTTATTCCTGATCTTAAGGACAAAGTATTCACCGTTAAGTATGCTGTTAGCTTTGGGTTTTTCATAAATGCATTTTTTTTTCTTTAATCCTAAGGAAGTTTCTTTCTATTCTTAATTTGTTGAATGTTTTTATGGTAAAAGAGTTTGTCGAATGCCTTTTCTGTGTGTATTGAGATAATCATGTAGTTTTTGACCTTTTTTTTTGTTAAGGTGTTTTACATCAATTGGTTTTTAGATGTTAAACATCCCTTGCATTTAGGTGATAAATTCCATTTGGTCATTGTTTACAATTTTTATTTATTTATTTATTTATTTATTTATTTTTGAGAAAAATAGTTCACACATGAGTGGTGGGCTGGGGGTAGAGGAAGAGGAGAGGGAGAATCTCATGAAGACTCCATACTCAGCACAGAGCCTGATGCAGAGCTCAATATTCAAGATCTGAGATCATAACCTGAGCTGAAATCAAGAGTCAGATGCTTAACTGACTGAATCACCCAGGTGCCCCTACAATCCTTTTTATATATTATTGGATCTGACTTGTTAGTATCTTGTTGAGAATTTTTGTATTTCTATTTATAGGAGATACTGATCTGTAGTTTCCTTTCCTTATGTCTTTATCTGGTTTTGGAGTCAGGCTAATACAGGCCTCATTGAATGATTTGGGAAATGTGCCCTTCTCTTCCCTTTCAATTTCTTAAATGCAAAAGTGTTCCTACCTCTTGTATCTTTCCAGGTTAACCTCCTTCAATTTGTTTATAAATTATAGCATATCTAAAATTCCTCATCAGTCAGTATGTAGGAAAGTACCTATGTGATTTGAGCCAATTTATTCTAATCACCAAACAGTATTTATAATGTTCCCACATGATTTAAACCAATTTAGTTTTCCCATGAGAGAAGTCAGGTGGGAGAGAGAGATGGTGTGTACTGCAGATGTGTAGCATCAAGCACAGGGAGGGGAGAGATGCATAGAGGATACTTACTGTGTAAGAACAGAGAGCTAGGTTTGTAGACAAGAATAAAATGTCAGTATTCCACAAATCTGCTTATTATTAACATTATATTGTTTCCTACCTTTTAGAATCTATGAAAGGAATCTTCATGTTTAATCTTTGAAATTTGTGCTTTTATTCCTACTTTCCAACAGAGGTGCTCCCCCTTCCTTTCCTTGTTTTTTTTCTTCCTTTCTTTCTATCTTCCTGTCTTTTTTTAGAACTAAATTTCTAAACTCATGTAAACTCAGTGGAGATAACTCACTGCTGCCTTACAAATAATACAAGCAGGTCAGTACAGTTAGAATAAGTGTTATTTTCTTAGCTCAGCTCATATTTCTAACTTAACTATTGTGAAAACACTGAGGAATTAGAGATTTTTAACAACAACAAAAATAAGAACAACAAAACCAGTAACAACACAACAACAGGTCTGATTCTTGATGAATTAACATCTTCTGACTCTCATGATGGCAGGTTTTATGGAAATGCTTATTTTTAAATGCTGTAAAATTATTATCCTTTAATTCCTGAATATCTGCTGTGCATCAAGGTTTTCTTTTTTTAAAAAATTTTATTTATTTGAGAGAGAGAGCACAAGTGAGGGGAGGGGCAGAGGGAAAGGGAGAAGCAGACTCCCCACTGAGCAGGGAGCCTGACACAGGACTTGATCCCAGGACCCCTAGATCGTGGCCTGAGTTGAACACGGACACTTAACTGACTGAGCCATCCAGGCATCCTTCAATGTTTCTTTTTAACAAATCAAGTTTAACAAGTATTTAGTGATAGGAAATGCTGGGGTCCAGGAATGAACAGAAAGTGTGGTTTTATTAAAGTACGGGGACAGGACCTGTGGGCAGAAAGAGCTGCACTGGGGTCATGAGGAGTGGCCCATTATATGTAGTTCAAGTTGGGAAGTGGGTGAGGGATAATGTAAGTCTCTAAGGAATTTGGAAACAAGTTTTCTAGGACCTTGAGGGGTTAGCCGTTGTTAGGAAAATGTCATTTACTACTGTCTGGTAAAACCTTAGTCATGAGACCCTTCAGATCTATATCAGTGGACCATATGCTTGGAGGATGATTGCCAACATATATCTTAGTGGGTAGAGATAAAGGAAGTTTCCAAAGGGATTTTTTATAGGATCCAGGAGGTTGGGCTAATGTCAAGCTAAGGTTGCCTTTTGTCTCTAGCAAAGTAATAATGTGGAGACAGCTAAACATCTTGAGGAAGGTCACTCTGCCTGTCTCAGGTACTTGTCAATGGGCTGTAAGTTATAAGGAAGTTTAATTTTTCTTCTATATTTCTTTTGCCTTTGTTCTTCACATAATTTAACTAGTATGTTCTGGATATTGGATGATTAGAAAAGAAAGTAGGTTCAGATACATTTTTATTTTAAGGGTTTGCAGTCTCATTGAGAGAAGGCATATATTTAAGAAATACTGCACAAGAATTCAAGTTGCTAAGGAAACAGGCGTTTGTTATTTACCTATTGTGTTCAAGGTGCTGCATACCATTTAGAAGTGAAACTACAGGAGCTCAGGGAAACAAATACATGGGAAAATTGAAATTAAATAAGTGATTTTAGACCTCAGAAAATTACGAGAATATTGACTGACAAAGAAATGGGAGACATTCTTGATGATTTCAGCCTGAATATTAATTAGCAATCGTTTTCCCTTCCATTTCAAACAAAGCAGCCAATTTTAAAAAATGTCAACTACTTTGATTTCCTTTCAATCGCATATAAATAAATCCAAATTCTAATCTTACTTTGTCTCTTTTGATGGGGTAACTGTCAAATATGTCTTAACTTAGGCCAATTTCATATGCTCATAAGTAACCCACTCACACTTTTGAATCTTAAAAAACTGGATATTTTCCTTTGTTCCAAGTACAAAAGAAACATATATTCACATAGTGCTTTCTGTTTAAAATTACAAAAATGAATTGCTTTTCTTGGAGCTCTGTAAGAAGAGTTTTTCTGACATTTTCATGACCCATGAGAAGGGTTGGTCATATCTTCAATTCACAAATACCCACAGAACTGAAGCAAAACTTCTCAATAACCCAAAACCAATTTCCATGCATTGAGAAAAAACAAACAAACAAACAAACAACCCAAACAAACATACATCTGCTTTTTGAGTTTTGCAACTTAATCTCCCTCCCTCTGTTTCCATACTGTCAGTGGAGAGATACAGTTCAGAAGAGAAGAAGTAGATAAAATGAGACTATTAAGCATTCTTAACTTGAGCACAGATGATCACAATACATACAAAGTTTTTCAGCTGGAAATTTGACAGGTTTTCTTAAAAACATTCAAAAGGGAAAGATAAAATTACTCATGATGTGTCTTGGTTTGGCCCAGAAGCACCTATAAGGAAAGAGGGCTTTCTTATTCATTCATTCTTTCAATCAATACATGTTTATTGAGTGTGTACTATGTACTAAGCACTATTATAGGCATTAAGGATACAGCAGTGATCAAGGCAGAGGAAATCCCTGGCCTCATGGAGCTTATATTCTGGGGAAGAAGACAAATAGCAAATAAGATAAATAAACATGACATATATTATATTATGTATTGGTGGATTCGGAAAAGCTTAAGCAGAAAAGAGGAATTACAGGTATCTGGGGTGGGAGATTTTTAGATAGGGTGGCTAAGAACGACCTTACCATAAAGATGACTTTTGGAAGATGTCCAGAAAGAAGTGAAGAAGCTGGATGTGTTATCTTCAGAAGAACAGTAGTCTAGGTAGAGGAAACATTGAGTGCAAAGGCACGGAGGCAGGAGCCTGCCTGAATTGTTCAAGGAGCAGCCCAAGGCCAGTGTAGCTGCAGTGGACTGAGAGAAGGGAGGATTGATTATCGTTAAGCTCAGAGAGATCATGATGAGGGACAGACAGAGCCTTGTAGATCACAGTGTGAATGTTGGCTTTTTATGTGGAGCAAGATGTGGGAGGGTGGAGGACATTGATAAGATCACCTTGGTTGCTGTGATGAGAATAGAAGGCAAAGGTGTAAGTGAGAAAGCTGGGAGGTTTTTGCAATGATCCAGGTGATAAAGATGTATTATCTAAAGCAGTGACTCTGATCACTTAGCACAGGGGTTGGCAAGCTACAGCCTATGGGCCCAAATCAGTTTGCTGCCTGTTTTGGAAATATATGTTATTGGAACACAGTCACATTCATTTATTTACATATTGCCTATGGAGTGTTGCACAGTGGAGTGGTTGCAACAGAAACCAAATGGCTAGCAAAGTTAAAAATATTTAGTATTTGGCCTTTTACAGAAAGTTTGCCTACCTCTGACTTAAAATCTCCTGGGAGGAGGATTATGGCAAGGAAGCTGCCTTTTGGATATGCAAAAGAGCATAGGTGAGAACCATTATTTCTCTTCATTACAATTTTTTAAAAGATTTTTAAAAATTTATCTTTAAAGAGAGAGAGAACGCACAAGCAGGGGGGAGGGGCAGAGGGAGAGGGCAAAGCAGACTCCCCACTGAACAGGGAGCCCAATGCGAGGTGGGGGTCTCGATCTTACGACCCGTGAGATCATGACCTGAGCTGAATGCAGATGGTTAACTGACTGAGCCACCGAGGCGGCCTTTGGCTGCACCTTTGACAGTGATGAAGAAGGGGTCATGGAGTGTGGTTGGAGATAAAGAATGGGTTGGAAAATCCACGGCTTTGTAGATCATGTGAAGGAGTTCTGATTTTATTGTAAGTTCACTGATGGATGTTAGGGCAAAAAAAGTCATGTTAGTTTTACCTTTTACACAGAATTCTGGCCCCATGAGGAATATGAATTGAAGGGGCCAAGAATTCAAGTCTAGCAACCACTTAGGAGCTGGCTTGCAAGTGACTGAGGAGAGAGATAATTATATGGATCACATGAAGTGGGTATCTATAGTTAAATTCAACAGATATTTATTATATTTTTACCATGAAAAATACTATTTTTGGTTCTATACTGAGGGAGCAAAGATAAATGGTAGACTGTCTCTGCCTTCAATCAACCTATAGCTCTGAAGAGTAGGAAGTGTATACGAATATTTGTTATATGTATTTGACTATGATAAATTCTTAAGTTCTGTGTGGTGACACCAAAGAGTACTACTGGAGCCTGAGGGAAGGCAAATTTCTACTAGCTTGATTGGTGAAAGAATCTGAGTCACCTCCATATCCCCAGTGCTAAGCAAAATATCTCAGTACCCCACACATGACAGAGACTTGGGGCATATTGAAAGAATGACCTAAATCACGTCTCTAGAATCTTGTCATGTTCATTTTCTCCAAACACACTAATTTCAATGACTGGATGTGCCAGTCTCAGCTCCTTCTACATTGCTCTGCTCCTACCTGTCAGCCTCCTCCTTGCCACAGACCTTCCTTATGCCATGATCAGACAGTCTGCCAAACAACGGTGTTTCTCCCTGAGCTAACAGCTTGCTTGCTTATATTCGGACCATTGCCAATTGTTGTGTTTGGCCTCACAGTGTGAAAGGAAGCCAAGAATAAGAGGCAAATATACCAAATTAAGTTAAAATGCTTTATAGAAGTCTAGGACCTGACAAGCTTATCCTACATTATGACCAAGACCTATTTGATTCAGCTGGGATCCATGGGAGCATTGTGGGGTCCTACCCTTCCAAGAGTGCCTTGCACATACTAGGTATTTAATGAAGGTTAATTGAATCAAAAATACAAAGGAAGCTGTGATGAAGTTTCAGTTAAGCTAGTTCACAGCAGTCATTCCACACAATGAATGAAGAATATTCCAGGGTCTATTTCTGTTGCTAGGTCTGCCAAGGCCCATGCTTTCCCTCACCCTCCAAGCTGGAATCATTTCCACTTGTGGGATCAGTCTTGCCCAGGATGAGCCAACTCAGAGAATATATTATAAACTTTAATCTCACCAAAACATGCAGCCTGAATTAGGGCTTGGATGATGGTTCTCTGAGGGAGAGGATCGAGTACTGATTAAAGCCAAGTACTTGGAGACCAGATTCTCTCTCTTTACACTGCCATATTCAGGATGTTTGACTTTGGGCAAATTTTTTAACTTCTGGGGCGCCTGGGTGGCTCAGTGGGTTAAGCCTCCGCCTTTGGCTCAGGTCATGATCTCAGGGTCCTGAGATCGAGCCCCTCATTGGGCTCTCCGCTCAGCAGGGAGCCTGCTTCCCCCCCCAGCCCCTGCCTGCTTCTCCGCCTACTTGTGATCTCTCTCTCTGTCAAATAGATAAATAAATAAAATCTTTAAAAATTTTTTTTGACTTCCCTGAAACCTAATTTCTTCATTTATGGAAGGAAAATAATGAAATATTCCATTGAGCATAAAGCCCTTTGTGTAAATCTCAGTGTGAGATCAGCATTAGGTAAGTGATGGCTGTGGTAAAATCCCTGGGCTGATGTGTCTCATTTTGCAAATTTTGAAGACAGGGAGATTGGTGGTTTCTCATAGTAGGCTCACCCTTGTCATTTCATTACCTTTGTAATAGTGTGACCTTTACTTTTGTGGGTTTCACTTAAGGAATTATGGTGAGTTTTACTGTATTATTATCTATTAAGCTATAATATTATCATTCATGCAGAAACCTGATATTAATCATACATCAGTCTCAGAGACAGAAACTTTCCATTCTGATGTGTTTTCTCCCATCTTTGTTTTCCAAAGCAGGACCATGTTGCACAGCACACATCATTATAATGCCCACATTTTGTTCTTTCCATGTAGAACACCCTTTGGAACAAGCATGTCTCCAAATCTTGGATGCAATTACAGGTCTTAAGTGGCCAAATGGGACTGGTGGGAAGGAATTTTGGAGATGACTGTACTTTGGAATTGAGAAAACTTTTCACAGAAGACTGTTTGCTTCCCCATGGAGACGTAACATCCCTAAGATCCTGCCAGCCAAATGGCCTTGGTCTTAATTTACATTACTTCATGTTCCTAGGAGTACAGCCACAGGCAAGAATCAGTTTTGTTAATGATTGTTAACAACTGATGTTGTTATTGAACTGAGACTACTGGTTTTGGCAAGATGTAAAAGACTCATTTTTTACTATATCTCCTGATAAGTATTAGTATAATAACCTTGGGCATAATACAACGAACATAAAAAGACTTTGAAAGGTGGAATGAAAAGGGCATACTAAATAGGGACCTTGGACTCCAACAACATGGGATGATTCCCTACACTTTCTCTTTTTACCTCCCCTACATCCCAGGCCAGGTGCTGGGGAAGCCCTTGATTTGGAGTTCCCAAAGGACATAGACGGAGTTAAAAAAAAAAAAAATCCCCCCCAAAAGTCTGTTCTCTCTAGCTAAAGAGCCAGAAAATTTGTGGTGGTCCTGCAGGATGGCAGTATTTTTGATAATACCCACCCTGCCACAGCCAAACATCATGGAAAAAGACATATCCCTTGTGGTGCTGTTAGAGACTGAGTGGAGAGCCTGCATTTCCAAATATCCCTGGGAAGAGCATTTTGAAGCCAGGGTGGTGTCAGCAGAGACTTGTGGGGAAACCTGACCTCCTTGACTCCTACCCCGCACTGCTCTCCTCCTGCAAATTTACAGAGAGTGGGGTGGATTTTGGAGAAGAAGGAGCTGGAGAAAGGATTTCTTTACCTATATACCTATTTCTTTACCTATATACGGGCAGATCCCTAGGAACCCCAACAAGAAACTGATTAGATTTAACAGAGCAAAAAGTCTGAGATAGAAATACAGTGTAGAATACAGGTCTTTGAGCAGTTCACAAAAAAAGCAGACTGTATTAGCACTGCACTGGTTGTGAAAAGTTGTCATTGGAACTACACCCCACAAAAGTAGGCCAGGACCTTCATGATGAGCCTAAAAAGGAACTCCACTAAAAAAAAAAAAAAAAAATGATTAGGATCCAGAACATTATCACATGGTGCCTCCAATGTCCACTTAATGTTATTGGAGTGAGCTCTGGCCACTCGGATGGTCATCAATCAATTTTTTTTTTTTTTTTTTTTTCATCAATCAATTTTCAACATTGTCCAAACTCTTCAGCTCATGCTCATTTGATATGATCCAAGAGTTGCAATTTTGTCTTCCTTTCCCTGCCTAGAGCTCAGCCTGATTTTAACTTTTAACCCTAGCTTCTGGGACATTGGCATTTCCAGGAGAGGTAGTTGATTTTGTTGCTCATGTTCCCAGCAATAAATAGACTCTTGTGAATGAATCAATTGAATAGAAATACAATACTGCTGTGTTTTTTTTGGAGAGGAGTAGCTTTTAGACATAATACCCCAAATTACCCTTGAGCTCGATCGGCTTCCCTGATGCCACTCTTTGCCATAGTTTTGGCCAATATTCTCCTGAAGAAATGCCATGTTTTCTATCATAAATGAGAATTTAACCCACCAAATATTTTATTCATATCTAATTATGCCATGATTCTATAAATTCAGCCACTTAGGACTGACAACTTCCTACTAACTTCAGTTTATAAAATATCCATTTTAATAAACTTTTTCCCTGAGAACAAATGTAAAACTGTAGGTGGCTAATGATCCATTTGAGGAGATTACAATATGTGCATGATGAAATAATAACAATCATGTAAATAGAAAAGACATAATGGTTCCTTTATTTTAAAAGCCTCTCTCTTTCAGGAAAGCTACATGAACTGAATGCCAAACTACCTAATAGGGCACCTGGCATACAGAGGGTATTGATATATATTTACTGAAACTAACACCATAAGTTATGTTTTGAAGAATTTGTTCACACTAATGGACAGTGCAAATGCTGTTTTAGTCATGCTGGTCAAAGAAAATCTAGAAGTGAGCTATAATCCTGAGATAGAAATCATCATTGTAGTTTAAGGCAGTGATCTTGTGAGGAAGTAATTTAAATATCAGAGAGAATACACATCAGGCAGCTTCAGACCACAGATTTTGCAAAGCTCTCCCAGGTCTGTAATCTGGGGGAAATGTTTACTTAAATATTTTGTTCATATCATCTGAAGCGGATTGGTAAAAAGTACTGCTTACCTAATGGGGAGATTGAAAGGGTACGTTCACATGACACTATTATAAATCACTAAGAATTCATCATGAATTTCCTTAGCATACGTACATTAAAGACAAACATATGCTCAAAATATGAATATGAAATAAAATTTTAAAGACCTTAAGATTTTCTAGTGCTAAAATGCAGTATTCTTTAGTTTGGAGGTCAGGGCTTTAAAACTAAGAAAACAGTTATGACAAGCCAAATGACAAATACTTTTGTTATCCTCGATTGTCTAATAATGATTTATTAGCTTATAGTTCAAACTCAATTACTATGCCATTCTTTTTTTTTTTTTAAAGATTTTATTTATTTATTTGACAGAGAGATCACAAGCAGGCAGAGAGGCAGGCAGAGAGAGAGGAGGAAGCAGGCTCCCCTAGAGAGCAGAGAGCCCGATGCGGGGCTCTATCCCAGGACTCTGAGATCATGACCTGAGCCGAAGGCAGCGGCTTAACCCACTGAGCCACCCAGGCGCCCCTTACTATGCCATTCTTACTCTTCATTATTTCATCTCTAGGACTCTTTGAAGCGAGTCGGTGATATCATTCTTCCTTTTTACAAATGAATAAACAAGTACCAACAATTGACTGATTGGGCCAAGAGGTTAACGGTGGAGATGTAGATGCGTAATTGGATTCTATAACTCTTATCCCTGCTGGGTTCTCAAGTCTGCTGCCTTGTAGCACTGCAAGCCTAGCCCGGGTCACACCAGAACACAAAACAGAAATTGTTCCTTGGAACATTAGGGATGCACTGTCCCTCCATATGGGAGACATGGCTACTGCAGTGTGACGATCTGGTTCAGCATCCTCCTCAACTGGGAAGAATTGCCCTACCTCTTTCCAGTCACATGGGATGGAAGTATTCACTTTACTTTTTTTGACCTTTGATTTTCACATCTAGAGTTGTGCACTATATGGTTTGTAAGATATCGTCTGATATTAAATTCTCTAAAATTGCACCAGAAGGCAATGGCTCCCTTCGTTCTGAGGGTCTCTTCCTTTCAATGGAGGTATCTATTGAGAACTTGACAGTGTAGCTAGAAGAGTAGCTGAGATGTCACGGTGAGGTTTTGTGCACTGCACAGGCCAGGATGTACATGCATACACAGGCATGCATACACAGACACACAGACACACACAGACACACACTCATTCTAAATTTGGCTAGGTACTTGGAATTTGGCTGGGAGATAGAGATATGCGTTCTGTTTACTCAAAGAAGTTTGTTTTGCCTTTTATGTTAATCAGGTTTTTATTTATTTGTCAACCACCTCTTTATCTTTCCATCAAAACATGTCTTTAGTTTGATATTAGGTCCTGGAAGCTGAATAAAACAAAGGAAACTGAACAATATCTGGTTTTCTGATCCCAAACATTTGTGACATCTTCCTGTTCAGGGTGGGCTGTTCCATGATCATCTCAGAAAACACCACCATCACCACCATCACCAAACAAACAAATAAAAGCAGAGGCTGGGGACTCATTCCTGGCATTTGGGTTAGGAACAATGGGAGCTATCAGTTCTAAGCTCATTCTGCCATGTAGGATCACCTACAGTCACCGTGTTGGTTTGCAAACTGGCCCTCATACATGGAAGTCAAGTAGACATCAAAGAAAGGCAGTCTAGATTGGCAGGTGGCAGCTTTAATAAGCTAGGGAACTTAGTACATATGAGGCTTATCTTGGATGGCCACAAGACTAACAGATCTCTACACTCGCCCCCGCAGAATCTTAAAAGTTTATATAGAGGGCTTAGCTGAGTTCAGTCACATACACAGTTTAGATGATCTCAACTACACTTTGTTTTCTCAGGGTTATGTCTTTGAAATGATACATATAGAAACATACATTCCAAGGACACAGCAGGGGGGTTTGCTTTCAGTTCAAGTAGCCATCATGTTCCTTAGACGAGTTCCTCCAGTAGGTCTCTCTGCTCGAGGTTAGACAGTCAACTTTTCCCAACCTAGGACAGATCTTCAGACTCAGATTAGCATTTGCACCATCAGCCCTTTAATTCTCAGGCCCTTGGACGTGGACTGAGGTATACCACAAGGACTTTCCTGGTCCTCCAACCATCAGATGGGAGAATGTGAACATAGACTCTGTATCATGGGAGTCATTTCTATAATAAATCTCATGTATATCCTTTTGATTCTGTATCTGTGGAGAACTTTACTACACATATCATAATCTCTGGCTCTGGTCTGGCCAGGGAAAGGCCAGATTCACATTTTAAACTTATGTCTCCACTGTTTTGGGGGCACTCTGAAATAAGTTGCTATTACGATGTAAGTAAATACTTTTGTAATTAGCTGCTTTTAGGAGTGAATTAATAACTAATTGAAATTCATGAAATCTGACCAGAAGCAGTGAGTCCTGAGTGGAGGATAATTAAGATATTGGCACTCCTGCCATTGTTCTTAACTGATTGTGTAAACACTTCCGTTTTCTCTAGACTTTCATGGTTGCCGACTTCGACAGTACGTCATCTTGCTTATTAACTAGTATTTTGCTGTTTGGCTTTTATCATTTGTTTACTTTATGATATCGTGGGCCAGCAGAAGAGATACTGTTCTCCACCTGTCTTACCTGTCCTGGATGTCTGCTGCCATCTGGAGTTACTCAGAGCCCCCTCCACAAGATGATGAACTGAGCAGTTCAGACCTGTATTTGCCAGTCCTCTGTAATGTGGACAACCACAGCGCAGACATACTGCTTGTGAACATTTATATTCCTAAAAGCAGAGCTTTATTTCTTATTTGTCAGACAGTTTATTTTCTTTCCTAGGTCCCCCTAAATAATCTAAATCAAGCTCTTTACTTGATAAAACCCTTTAGAAAAAGCTTTCCAGTCTAAGTCAATTTTCTCTTCTTCCATGTTTCACGTAAATAATAGAGAATGTGTTTGAAAAATACATTCTTTCAGTTGTATTAGAAATTCTTCCAGTTCGCTAAAACAAGATATCTCTTGTGAGCTGCCAACTCATTGTGACTCTATACCGTTCCTTTTTTCTGGTATGGCTTTATTCATAGTCTTCTCTCCCAACCCCTAGTGTCTTTTCCCTAAATACTCCTTATCCTAAGAGACATGTAGCTCTCTCTTGGTCAGAGATAATCATAGGCTTCATGATGTTAAGAGGGCTTGAAGAAAAATAAGACCTTCATAGAGATTTTGGATGGAAGGTCATGTCCTAAATGTTTTGATTTAAAAATAGCCACTCCCCACTTATGCGTAAGTGTGCATTCACAGTGCAGTGTGCCAGAGACCAAAACTGACAAATTACATCTTTTTATGAAGCTTCTGTTCTAATGGGAAAGATAGATATTTAACAAAAATAAGTAGCTGAATACACAAATAAAATCAAGTAGTGATTTGTATTTGTGCTGGTCACTTGCTCACTGTTCACTGTTCTTGGATCCATTCCCAGACATTTCCCTGGAAAATACATTTCTGAGGGTCCCTTGTCCTCTGGCCTTCAGCTGGTTTTGGCCAAAAGGAGGGTCTCACAAGAAAGTAGAGAGCAAGCGGCAAGGAAAATCCAGGGCATAACTCCTCACTTTCCTCTGTTTCAGGCAGTTCATCATATAATGGCTGTGTGTGTTCTATATAAGCCTCTTGAGCTCTCTATGTGAGCCACTTTGTGAATTTACCCTTTGCCCGTTTTCCTCCTTTCAGGGGCAGCTCTTGGGCTTTGTGATACCATTTCTTATTTTCTTCTTCTAGCTCTGAGGGTCTAGCAGCCTGTTCTTTCTAATCTTTGTGCTGCCTCTTTCAAAAACTTTGTTCCTATTTCCTTATATTATAATTCTTCTTTTGGACCACTTAGTGTGGGCTCCGTTTCCCATGTTGGACCTTGCCTGACTTAGTGTTATGAAATGTAACTGATAAGAGAACTGAGAGGGAAGGGGATACTGTTTTTGGTAAAGTGGCGAGAAAAGGCCTTTTAGGGAAGGTGGGTTTGGGGCAGGAACTTGGATGAGATGAGCATATAAGCCATTAGTGGAGAATGTTCTGGGCTGAGGGTATGGCACTTGTATGGGACTCCAGAAAGGAGCATGCTTGGTTGTTGGAGTAACAGCAAAAAGATCAATGTTATTAGAGCATAATATGGGAGAGAGAGAACTATAGGAAAATAAGTCAGAGAATTATCAGGGAACCAGATCATATAGGGCTGTGGAAGTTCTGATAGAGGTGATCAGAATAATTGGAGAGAATAGCTTGAGCTGATGACTCTGGGAAGAGTGTATGTAGGGAGACCAATAAGGAGGCTACAGCAGTAGTCTGTCCAGTAGAATATAATGGTACTTCAGACTAAGATGAGAAAGGCAGAGATGGTGAGACGTGGCAGATACAGGGTATATTTGAGGGTAAAGCCAACAAAATTTGAGGATGGCTTGGATGTGAAGTTGTGAAAGAAACGTCAAGGTTTTGAGCCTTATTGACCACATGCGTAGTGAGGACAGAGAGTTGGGAAAGACTTACTAAGTCTGGAGGGGGTCATCTGGGTGGACAGGAATTGAGAGTTTGATTTTGGACATGTTAAATATGAGATGTCTAATAGACTTCTAAGTCCAGTGCCAGGTAGGCATTTGGATTTGTGCATTGAGTTTAGGAGAAAAGACTGGGATAGAAATTAATTAGAGGAATAATTAATATATAAATGGTCAAAGGGTTGGATGAGATCTGGGGAATAAATATAGAGAAATACATATATATATATACATAAAATATAAATATATATAATATATATTATATATTATATATAAAAATATATATAAAATAGAAAAATATATAAAAATAAATATAGAGAAATATCAAATATCAAATATCAAGAAATATAGAGAAATATAGAGAAATATAAAAAATATAAAGAAATATCAAAGAGATCCCAGGACTGAACCTTGAGGCAATTCAGTATTTAGAAATCAGGCAAGAAATAATTCAATTTCTGAACAACTCATGCAAACCACCTAAGTGTCCATTAATGGATGAAAGGGTAAAGTAAATGTGGTGTGTGCATAGATATGGATACGGATATAGATATATAATGGAATATTAGAAAAGAAGAAAAAAGAAGAAAATCCTCCATTTGTTTTTTTTTTAAGAACATAAAATTATTTAATTCACTCACCAAAGGACATCCTATTTGGTTACTTAAATCCATGATGAATTTAGAGATGTACAAAAAGCACAAAAATACTGAAAAGCTTAAACTATAATATGAGCAAACATTATTAGTAAACTCTCGGAATACAAAAAGAGATCATTAAGTTATGATGGCAGATATAAATTAATTATAAAGACATAGTAAGAAAAAAGGTTTGCATGCATTTAATAACTCACAAGCAAAAAATACATACCGACAAAAAAAAATTGTTACAAAGAAGAGAATTAACAAAAACCACATTTTACTTAGAGGAAAATCCTCCATTTGTAACAACATGGTGGACCTTGAGGCTATTATGCTAAGTCAGAGACAGACGAATAGTATTTGATCTCACCTTTATGTAAAACAAACAAACAAACAAACAAAACTATCCTTATAGAAACAGAGGCACTAGTGAAAGAATAGAAAATAGGAAGAAGGGGAGAAGTGGTTTTCTCCTTCCTTGTGGTTTTGGGTGGCTGTTTTCCCAGTAGTAGAGATAATAATACAATAATGGCTCCAGAAACGACAGATATCAGATGGGTTTCATGGCTTCAGCCCTGATCAAGGTGACAATTCTGGTAGATCCAGAATCGACCATGATAGCACCTCCAAAGTGTAAGCTTGCGGCTACAACCCAGAAATAATAGCAGCCTCTAGTCTCTGGATATCGTGCCTTCCTATTTTGTGCCCCTCCAAGCCCTTCCTTTTGTTTTTGATCTTCTAGTTTTTCCAGGATCTTTGTACCTAATCCCCTGTATTAAATTCCCCATTGGAGATATTTAGGTAGATTGTATTGGAGGTGATAGGATTGGGAAACATCTCTAATGCAATTTCATTTATTTTCTATTTAGAAATTGTTTCTGTTTAGAAATTGTTACATATATTTAGTGACTAACTGAGAATTTCCAGGCATGACCTTCGGTCATTTTTAAACTCTGATATTTTATCATCAGTTGCTATAATTTGGGATGTCTCTGTTCAGTGAATTTTCCAAAGAGAGGCAAATAGTTTTGCCTAGCAGTGAACTAAACCTCAGACTCAGCAAGCAAAACAATGGCTTCTCCAGTAAGTGATAATTAACTCAGCTCTTGTCTGTTTCAAGGAATTTCCTTTCTTCCAGTTGGCACAAGCAGACTTTTATTATTAATGGAGGGTCCTGGTGGTATATGCTCCGTGAACTTCATTTGATGATGCTCCCCACTGGGACACTGTTTCTTATGACTTTCCCCACCAAAAAAAATCTTACTCCTTCTTCTAATGAGGACAAGTATTGCACACTATTTAGCTTCTTTTCAATCTGGGTGACCTGTAGTCCCAGTTCTCATTTCCAAAACCTGAAGTGATGCTCTGTTCTTTTTTTTTTTTTTTTTAAGCAATGCTTTTTTTTTTCTTTTTTTTTTTTTCCACTCTAGTAAAACAGAAGAATTGAGAGAAAAGATTTTGCACTTTCATGGTGAACTGGTGCTTGATAAGATGAAATCATGACTCATTATTGGGAAAATATCTTAAATTCTGGACAAGACCGTGAAGATAAAAATAGAGGATATTCTTCTGGAAATCACTTTTACCATCAGTAGTGGGCCCAGAGTTCAAAACCAAAGAGAGCCCAAATTCCTTCCTTCTATACTACTTCCCAGTTTTACACTCCAGTTACTTCAGATCACTTCAGAGAAAGAGTATGTAGGCAGAGATTCAACCTTGAGCATGCTTGAGGAGGCTGATGCTACAGAGGTTGTTAACATGTACCTTCTAATGCCCCTTCCCCAGACATTTTTCTGCAGAATGATTTTTCTATAGATTGAGCTCAGAAACTTGCATTTTAAACAATACCGGGTAATTCTACTGGAGGCTATTCTGTATCTAGAGTACTCATCTGTGATTATTTCTGAATATCCTGTATTCACAAGTGTTAATACGATACTTCTCTCTTGTTCTTGTCCATTGTCCCAGCTATGCTGTACCAAAAATATGGGTAACAATGGAGAAATTTTGTTAAGTTTTCAAATACATTTTAATGTCTGAATATTTAGTGTTATTCATTAGTAGATAGAAAATATCTGTGTGGGTGAAAGATGTTTTTATTTTTCTCCACCAGTATGTTCTGTGTTTATTTCAGAGGGCATTTAAGTATTATCTTAGTGGCATTGTTTCAGTTAATATTATGTGTATTTTACTAGGGCCAGGGATGTCAAGATATTTGGTTAAACATTATTCTGATTCTGTCTGTGAGAGTGTTTCTGGATGAGATTAACATTTTTGTAAGTAAAGTGAGTAAGGCAGATTGCCTTCCCCAATGTGGCCAGACCTCATCCAATCCACTGGAAATCTGAAGAGAACAAAACGCAGGTTAGGGATAATTCACTCTTCCTGCCTGAATGTCTGCAAGCGGGAACATCAGTCTTTTGAACTTGGATAAGAACTTACACCATCAGCTCTCCTAGTTTTCAGGTGTTTGGATTTGAACTGGGACTCTACCATGAGCTCTGCTGGGTTTCCAGCTTATATATGGTGAGACCTCTCAGCATCCATTATGATATTAAACAATTCCATAATGTTTCCTTACAGCTGACTCTTGAACAACATGAATTTGAACTGCATGGGTTCACTTATATGTGGATTTTTTTTTCAATAAATACAGTACTGTAAATGTATTTTCTCTTCCTTATGGCTTTCTTAATTTTTTTCCCTCTAGCTTACTTTAAGAAAAGAACTTATAATAAAATAACATACAAAATATATGTTAATAGACTTTATTTTATTGGTAAGGCTTCCAGTCAACAATAGGCTAGTAGTAAAGTTTTGGGGGAGTCTTAAGTTAAACACGGGTTTTTGACTGCATGGGGGTCAGCACCTAAACTCTGCAATGTTCAGGGGTCTACTGTATCTAGATACTGGTTCTGTTTCTTTGGTGAACCCTGACTAATACAGTCATGTAAATCAATAAAGGCAAGGAAGAAGAAAAAAAAGGAATGAATATAGAACAAACCAGTCTAAAGAGGAGGGAAACCATATATTTTTTATTATAAGGTATTTTTTCTTTCCTTTCTCATCAAATTTGTCAAAATTCCCCAAAGCTACTTCTTGAATCTTTATTACAATTCATTTCAGATTTGGGGCAATAAAATATGTCTGCCTAAGGTAGTGATTAAGCGTCCATATTAAAAGGTCTACAGTGGTAATTCCATGGAAAAGGAACTTAATTAAATGTCACAGACTTTTTACTACTTCTCTTCTTAAAAAGTAAAACCATGAAGAGGGTTGCCTCAGGCTCTTCAAAATGCCTTTCAATATAGATTTTAAAAGCTGATGTTAAATCTTTAAGCTCTTATTTATTTAAGAAAATGACATATTTAGTCCCTTATCATCATTTTAAAAATTACTAGGTGTATTGATTTGTGTATTAGGCACATACTGTAGTATTTATCATTCCTGAAGTATAGTCAGAATTCAAGTATATGCCAAAATAGAGAAAAATTCCTTATGGAGATCACTTAGAGATGATGACAATGCCCATTCATAATCTGTTGTCATTGAGAGACTTAAACAGCTTTCATAGTGACATTCTAGTTACAACATTCCTAAACTAAATTTGTGGAAACTTTCCAGAAGGTTCTGAGTTGGTAGAATAGACTCATAGAAGATACTGGGGAGGTTCTTTTTTGCATACATGAAAACAAAAGTCAAAAAAATACTGAAAGCTAAAAAGTGTACATAGGAAGTTGGGCTACTTATAATGCATTCTATTTGTAATGAATCTGATAATAAAATTATAGTGCTTGGCCTTTATAATTATGGTTGACCCTTGAACAAAATGGATTTGAAGTGTGTGGGTCCACTCACATGTGGACTTTTTTGGGATAAAAACAATACAGTACTCTAAATGTGTTTTCTCTCCCTTATGGTTTTCTTACTAACATTTTCTTTTCTCTAATTTACTTTATATGTATACAGTGGTTGATATATATAACATACTAAATATTCATTAATTGACTATGTTATCGGTAAGACTTCTAGTCAATAGTAAGTTATTAGTAGTTAACTTTTGGGGGAGTCAAAAGTTATACTTGCATTTTCAACTGTGTAGGGGGTCAGCACCTCTAACCCCCACATTGTTCAAGGGTCAAAAGTACTATATTTGAAACAAAGATTGGGACTTTTCCCATTGTCTCAGAATTGCCCCATATTGGGACAAAGCAGCACAAAATACGCTGAAAGCCCCATTAACTTGCACAATACTAGTAACACAGTCTGAAAGATAACCATTAAGTTTCTAAGTTCAAGAAAGAAAAGTGGGGAATTTTCAGGGGCCGGGTGTTGGCTGGTGATTATCTAAAGAATTCCTTTACACAGAACATCTGGAAGGTTTCTGAGCTGCAAATCCTGAAGCCCATTCTAGTGCTGTCATCTAGTGCATGGTGAGAGGTTTCTTGGAGAGTGTGATGTATGTGCATATCCTGCAGTTGTAAGTGTAAACAAAGAGCCTGGTGGCTACTTGAAGTCTATCAATTCCAGAAAATGCTAGAAGGCTGCTGGAGTAGTTGACATCAGCAAATGACAAGGGACTGAGTGTAGTGTGGCTTCGGAGGAAAAGGTAGTGGCAACTTTCTGTGGGCCCTTGTAGCTCTCTGTGTAGGTGGAGACCTTAGCAATTCCTCTATTTCCACTAAAGACACAGGATGGGTAATGGAGGGGGTGAGATACAGGCAACCCATGTTTAAACTGACCAAGGGAGGCTAGAGCCCCCCTAGTAACCTACATGCTATGGGACTGAGGGTTGACCTCTTTGAGGTGATGCTCAGCAAACCACCTCCTTCATCTATGTAGAGACTCACCCAATGGTGGGTGTCTTCAGTAGCTAGTGGGACCATTTTGAGCCAGAGTAAGAAGTCTTCCTACCACCTACATGTAATCAGTTGGTTAAGAAGATCTGTCCCTTGACGCCTGGGTGGCTCAGTTGGTTAAGCAGCTGCCTTCGGCTCAGGTCATGATCCCAGCGTCCTGGGATCGAGTCCCACATCGGGCTCCTTGCTCATCAGGGAGCCTGCTTCTCCCTCTGCCTCTGCCTGCCATTCTGTCTGCCTGTGCTTGCTCTCTCTCCCTCTCTCTCTCTGACAAATAAATAAATAAAATCTTAAAAAAAAAAAAAAAAGAAGATCTGTCCCTCTTAATTCTTCTCTGTTCCTAATTATGGAAGAGCTAAGCTAGAAGAGGGAGCAGAAGCAGGTAGTTCTGCACCAAACCTTCCCATCCACCCCCCATAAGTACCACCACTACCGCACACACACACACACACACACATACCCCACACAACATGCACACGTGCGCGCGCGCACACACACACACACACCCTAAGGGACTTCTCACAATTGTTGACGACAGCTAATGGGAAAGGAAATTAGAGACTTACAGTCAAACAAGCTGAGTTTTAATACTTAAAATTGACCCCAAATCATGAATTCGGCCCAAAATGCTATCTCAAGTTGAAGGCAGTAATTGGAGAAAAATATAATCATTTTGTATTTGCATTCTCTAGGGTTGGCATTCCTCAACATATCATTTGAAAGCATTATCTGATTTTAAAAAATTGAGTTTAAATAAAATCCAGTTGTTTGTCTTACAAAGACTCCTTTGAACTGGTACTACAGTATAAAGTAACATGTGGTGAACATCTCTGCATTTAAAACATGAAATATATTTTTCAGAATTTAGTTTATTCTATTTTTTTTCTGCAATACTACTTTGGGTAAAACAGGTACTATGTTTTCAAAGAATTAGAATAAAAGAATTAGTCATTCCTTCCAAAATGTCTATTCCACAAAGAAGTTAACTTGATTGTTCAAGGTCATGGTTTAAGTCTGGTTTAGATTTGAATACATCACCAGTTGTCCTACATAGTACAAATAACAAATGTCAGGCTGATGAAAACGCATCAGTGAAACAGACAAAGATTCTAATGAACACAGCTGATGCATGTGATCAAGTAGACAGATGAGTAGGAACACATATTTCTATAAACTGCAGTGTGCTGGACTCGGAAGGTTTTCTTGTTAGATTTCCTTCTTTAAGGCTACCATACCCTTTCAGATCATCAACCAGTACTGAAGAAAACACGTGATTTTCTACACATACTCTTTTGTAAATTTTCTCAAACTTAAATAAATTGAGACATTTGCTGGAAAAAAGAGTTTCAGAGGCTTGCAAGTGCCAAATGAATATATAGTATATATGCTTTATTTATTTATTTATTTATTTATTTATTTATAACTAGGCTCCATGCCCAACTTAAAGCTTGAACTCATAACCCTGAAATCAAGAGTTGGATGCTTTACCAACTTAGCCAGCAGGGCCCCCATTATATATGCGTGTATATAGTGTATATTATATATACTATATAATGTAGTTATTGGAAGTTCCAAAGATTTATCTCCAGGAATCTCATCCTACTTTTTTTTTTTAAAGATTTTATTTATTTATTTGAGAGAGAGTGCAAGGGAGAACATGAATGAAGGGACAGAGGAAGAGGAAGAAGCAGACTTCCTGTTGAGGAGGGCGCTTGATGCAGGACCCTTAAGACCGTGACCTGAGCAAAAGACAGGTGTTAAACCGGTTGAGCTACCCAAGCATCCCTCATCCTACTTTCTTTGCAGGCAGACATGTCTAAAAATTTATTTCTGATAGTGCTGAAGCCACTCTCGGGGGAAAAAAAAGTAAATCCAAGTAACAAGATGTAATGGAGTTGTAACCATTAATTGTGTACACAAAATAGAAAAATTAAAACCCAGCTTGAGCAGAATTTTATCTCAAGGAGTAGGTTTTAACTTGAGTCACTGCTGTAGTAACAACAAATGGTGAATGGGGATGGGTGGGGCAGTGGAGAGGATCTGGACCAGAGGGAGACAGGGAAAACTGTGTGGAGGCAAAAACTTCACAGTTCACTTTTTGTAGCCTAGACTCAAGCTAGAGTTAGCTTTTCCAACACAAAATCTAAGAACTCCCTTTGATAATAGTTGTAGATGGCATCCACAGACACTTGGACCTTAGAAAGTTCACATTTGTAACAGAAAGACAGATGAGGTGTGTGCCACTTAGTTTAGGGCAAACCCCTAGTACTGGCAGAGCAGCAAGGAAGAAGGGATCTGGGACTTTGAATGGTATATTAAATAATTAAATCTGTGTTGCTTACAACAGAACTATTTACTTGTGAGAGAAATAAGTTTTAATCATATTTAAGCCTCATTATTTTGGGTCTCTTTTAATAAGAGCTACACCCAAACTCATATCTTAGTGAAATACATATCTGTTCATTTGTTCATTCAACAGATTGATATTTTACATATAAAATATGTATAACCTAAATCATTCATTGTTCTGATGATGGATTTGACAGTGAACAAAATATGCCAGGCCCTTGCTTGAAATAGAGTGAAAAGCTTCAAGTAATAAATAAATAAAATAAGATATAGATATAAGGTAATATCTCATAATTATAAATGCGTTAAACAAAATGGCACATAGAAATCTAGTAGGGAGATATTAGGTACCTAGAGGAGGGGCTACTTTTAATGATTTGATTATGGACAGCCTCTGTGAGGTGACAATTACCCTAAAATCAGAATGGTAAGAACTAGTTAAATATATAGAACTAGTTAAATATATAGAAGAGGAGTGTTCCAACAGAGGTGGCCAACATGCATCAAACACCTAAACTAAGAGGGAGCTTAGAGTTGAAGAGGGCTTCAGCAAACTGTAAACAAAAGGAAGTGTTGAAGCATCCAAGGTCAGAAAGACACACAGATGTCTGATTAGATGTGATTTTTGTAACCAAGGTCAAAAGTTTGCATTTTGATGTCATCACAGCATATAGCAATTGAAGGCTTTAAACAAGGCAGTGATATGCTGATTTTCAATCCACTTGAAAAGATGCTGTAACTATTATAGAAGCGGGGAATAGGTGTGACAAAAACATGGCTTATTTTCCCCTTGGCCAGACAGAAAGACATTACCCAGTCACCCTTGCAGTTAGGTTGGGCCATATGACTGGCTTCTAGCCAATGGGATATGAGTAGAAATGATGCAGGCCACTTTAAGGCCCAAACCCTGACACTTCTGAGAATTTCCATGAGATTCTGTGGATCTCTCATGCCTCAACTAATGATTGGATGCCACACCATGAGGATTTATGGTGCAGCCACTACTTGAGAGAAGCTGGTCCTTGAATGACCGTGTGGAGCAGAGTCTCACTAGTCAAAGTAATCTTTTATTTATGGTAAGCCACTGACGTTTGGGTCTTGTTTGCTGAAGCATTCAACCTACCTTGACTGATACAGACAGCTAGGGTGGTGGTCTGAACAACAAACAGCAGTGGCTTGGACCAAAGGTACCACTGGAGGTTGTGTGAAGCCATCAGTTTGGGGATATAATTAGAAAGTGGAGTGAATAGGAGTGAACATGGAGGAGATGGAGATAACAAGGATGTAAACAATATAAGAAATGACTCTTTAAGATTTTTATCTGGGCCATTGCGTGGCTTGCAATTTCATTAACTGTGAAGGTTGGGTGGGGGGATAGGGAAGGAGAAGGTGTATG
Organism: Enhydra lutris kenyoni; assembly: GCF_002288905.1. Taxonomy (NCBI): domain Eukaryota; kingdom Metazoa; phylum Chordata; class Mammalia; order Carnivora; family Mustelidae; genus Enhydra; species Enhydra lutris. The sequence continues at coordinate 1,082,283 of NW_019154101.1, read as the reverse complement.
CAGGGTGGGGGGAATCAAGGAATCTATTCTGGCTAAGATACTTTTTAAGATGCCTAACTATACATTGAAATGGGAAATGTTAGATGGGTGAATCTATATCCCAGAGGAGAGGGAAGGGCTGAAGATCAATTTTGGAATTGTCCAATGGATGATGTAGACTCAGCCAACATTTGCATTCACAATACTTGTCCACACAGTAGGTTGTTTCTCATAACCATGCCCACTCCTTAACAATGTCTTCTGTTGGGGTTCACAACACTCATAAAGACCCTCTCCCCCACAATCATGATAGAGAGGAAGGATAAGAAGATGTGAGCCTGAACAAGCAAGTTAACACAGTGTGAGGAATTAGACCTTGGGTAGACACATAGATTTTGCTAAAATTCTGTTCCTAAGAGAATGATGGCTCCCACCCAAGTTCAAAGAAAAGAACAGGATTGGGACTGGAAGCCTCTGAAGCACAGTTATATAGATTCTGCTGATTGTTGTTGAGATTACAGAAAGAGGAAAGAAAAAAAGATGAGCACCGAGGTATAATTACATTTACCACTCTGTCGCTTTAGGTCACTGAGATGAGGACTAAAATAGTCTGTTGCAAAAGTTAAATGAAGAAGAATAGTTTTAAAGAAAAGGCTGGATAAGATTTAAAAGAAAAGATTATCATTGTTGCTACTCTAAATTTCAAACAAGCTCGTCTGAAAAGCAAATTATTTGTAGTTCCACTGTTCCTAGATAACTATTGTTAACTATTATGCTTTTCTATAATTTAGTTAGTGAATTTTATTTCTTTTTGGAGGGTTAATTTGATAGGAGAAAGTCATTCCTCTGTTTTAATTTATATTCCTTTAAATTCTAGTACATTACACTTTTGTCCTCCTATTTTTTACCTGGTTATATTTCTCTTTTGTCAATTTGTCACATTCTTGGGCTTTGTTTTCAAGTGTCAGTCTTAGTCTGTGTTAGAGGCTACTGTTTTCCTACTTGAAAATCAATTTTTTCTTTCTTCAAACTCCTAGCTTTTATCTGTGCATAACGCTACTTGAAATAAGACATTTCCCGGCCTCTCTTGTAGCTAGGTGGGAGCACGTGACTAAATCTAACCAATGGTATGATGGTGGAAATATAGCATAATAGCTTCTGGGAAATTTCCTTCAGAGGCACTGGCATGGACCCTTTACTCACTTCTTCCATCTTGATGCTTAAAACATGGATATGATGGCTGAATCTCTATCTTGGACCATGAGAAGAAGGGCATCTTCTGTACCTGGTTCTCTGGAAGAAAAATGGGTTCCAGATGACAGGATAGTAACCATGCCAGCTCTGGACTGTCCACATCAAAACTTTTATCTGAGAGAATAGATTTCTGTTTTTAAGTTGCTATTTGACAGACTTCTTTAACTCAGAGCTAAGCTTAATCTCAACTAATACAGATATTGGATCCAATCTTCATTTTCAAAAGACTGTTAGTTTGAGAAACTCCTTCAATGCAAGATAGTTGCAAGATAGAAATGCAAGCTAGAAACTCTTTCAAAGCAAGAAATTATGAAATAAACTTATTTAAACATAAATTCTAGATTTAATATCTTGACTTAATTCCTCTCTTCTGACCCCTTTTTTCCCCAATTCTTTTCCATGCTACTCCTGCCCATTCTTCCCTTCTTCACCACCATTTTCCCATTCTGGGTATGTGTACCTACTTTCCTTCTCCAGTGCCTTTACTAGCCTAACTGGTTCCTCTGCAGGAATTAGAAAGAGGCAATCCTCAAGGTGGCTAAAATTCGACTGGTTCGTGACTGTGGGAGCTAGAAAAAGGTACCCCTCTCTCTGGCTGGATCCAGCCCCACACAGAGCATATGGTTTGGCAGGCAGAACCCTGGGCTAGATTTCAATCCTTCCTTACTCCCTTGGCTGGGTGCCCTCGTGCAATGAACTATATGCCCATGTTTGCAAGCCAGCCAGTCCTTTGCTAGCAGGCTCAGCTCATCTACAGCAGGATTCTGATGCAAAGAAATATACAAACATCCCCTAAATTGAGGGCACATTGGACTTAATGTCAAATGTCATTCATGTTACTGGTTTTCCAGCCTAAAAAGGGATTCTTCTGGCTTTTATTCTTGATTATGGTCAAGAGTCATATGGAGATTCATTTTTCACCTGCATATGTCTTCACTGGTGCTGACACCATTTCTGGTAGCTCCTATTACTTCTGCTTTCCTGTCTAGTTATTTGTTTTGTTTTCCTGAACCTTCAGTACATATTTAGTTCTTATTATCTCGATTATCTCAAGCTTCCTCTTGTGTTGAGGTCTTAGTGACTGGTGCTGGTCAAAGATATAGAGGGGAACAGATATCAATAAAATTAATCAAATTGATTAATTACTGGCTAGTTCATCAGCAACTAATGAAATATTTTCATCACAGAAATGACATTTCAAAACATTCTCCAAATTAGCATTTTAGAAGGGAAATCAAAGTATTTGATAAAGAGATTTCTTTAGGTACTTTAGGCTATATTCAGTCTCATTTTTTTTTTTAAGATTTTATTTATTTATTTGACAGACAGAGATCACAAGTAGGCAGAGAGGCAGGCAGAGAGAGGAGGAAGCAGGCTCCCTGCTGAGCAGAAAGCCCGATGTGGGACTTGATCCCAGGACCCTGGGATCATGACCTGAGCTGAAGGCAGAGGCTTTAACCCACTGAGCCACCCAGGCACCCCTCAGTCTTATTTTCTTTACAGGCCTTCTTTGCCCTAATTTCAGTGACTTACTACAGTATACACAATATTTTATTAGAAGTTCTAGTTGTTTTACTACTCTTTCTACCAACATAACCTAAGATCTCTTGTCCTTTCCAACATTATAGCATTTATTTATTTATTTATTTTGAGTATATATTTACTTATTTATTTGAGAGAGAGAGAGAGAGTGCATGTGTGTGAGTGGGGGTTGGGGGACAGTTGGGGGGAAGGGGCAGAGGGAGAGGGAGAGGGAGAGAATCTCAAACAGATTCTCTGCTAACTATGGAGCCTCTTGCAGGACTTAATCCCAAGACACTGAGATCATGACCTAAGCCAAAATCAAGAGTTGGACACTTAACTGGCTGAGCCACCCAAGTGTCCCAAATTATAGCGATTATATAATAGTTTTTATGTCTTGTTTTCTCTGGGTTATCACATATAAATTTAAGTTGGACAATAAACAGTGTAAAACAAAACTGAACTGGTTAGACCTCTTTGTTATTTCCAATCAGATGCTAATGTAGTAAAGAATGAAACTCATGCTGTTATTATTTTCCCCACATTTCACAACCATAATGATGTGGTTTCTGTGCCCTTCATTTAACTATTTTTCTTGCCCAAAAGCAAAGAGCATAGGTGATGTCAAGTTTAAGGTTTATGTGTCATGATAAAAATAATGGTGACTCTAAAACCACTGTAAAACGTGCAAACTCCTTGTTAAGTTTTTCTTGTCTTAACTTTTATTCTGTAGATGGAAAAAATGAGTGTGAGAATGTAAAAATGCTTGATTGGAAAAATAAAGAGGCTCCCTGGAATCAGCTCAGGGGAACAAGTTTACCACAGAACTCTTGGCATGTGTTCCTGTAACTGGTATTTTGAGAGAACAGGTTTAAGAACCCTGGTCATGCGCTTGTAAGGAATTTTCACTAAGGCTTTATTCAAAGGCAGCTGAGAGCAGATTGTAATACATTTTCAAGTAAAAACCACAAACACAATGCTTTGCCTTTAAGTTTTTCTTTGTTACTCACTTAATCCAAACCTCTGCTCAAATGTTGCCTCCTGAGAGAAAACCCCTCTGCCCATTCCATGTAAAATTGTACTTGTCATCCATTTCTTTCCTCTCATGTTGACTTGTCTTTTTGTATAGCACTTATAACTAGACCTTATATTAAGTATGACTTTTTGTGACTGGTAGTGGTGGTCTCCTTCCCCAGTGTGTAAGCTTCATGAGGGAAAAAGAAAAAACAAACAAAACTTTGTTTTATTCCTGTATCCCTAGCACCCAGAAAAAATGTCAGAGACAAAGATGGAATTTAATGAGTACTTGTTAAATGAACTATGATATATTGTTTTGTTTTCTTGCTTCGTGTTTATTAATATCTTGTTTTTATACTGAATATCAGCAGCCACATTTAGACAGAGGTATAAGTATGATTGACAGGGTATTTTTGTAGTATTCTTAGTTTTCTTGGCCTTAAATTTCTTCTTTAATACAGGGCACCAACTCATGTGATCAAAGCCATCCCAGAGGACTTGAAGTCCCCTTTAGACCTGCCACAGTTCTAAAAGAAAGCCAGAAGCATGACAAATCCTTCACTTTTTACCAGTCTCATCTCTCTCACCCCCTGGCCTGTGTCACGATCTGCAAAGTTGGGAATTCACTGGAATGTGTGACTTTCCTTGTTGGCTTGCTTTTAGTCATTCTTTCCTTTCCAATAAATTTGCACAGCTTTTCCTTCCTGTCAGATGCAGTACTGTGCTTGCTCAGCTCTCAGTCTCAGGGGCAATCGATCAAGGCTGGTTTCCCAACTTGCTCCCCATTTCCCATGCCTTTTTAAGTTCACTGTTCTTCCACTGAGCAAAGAGCAGGTCCTGGGGATTGATTATCAGAACTTCTCACACTAATGAGCAATTTGTTGTGCCGAGGCTCTGTCTATATATATGGGGGCGGGGGTGGGTGGTGGGAAGGTCATCCAGGAGTTGTACATGTGACTTCTGTTCATTTTCCTCCTTTGGTAAGCCCAACCGCCCCCAAATACCACATTGCATTCAAAGGAGCTGGGGCTCACTTCATTTAGGCCATGAAAGGACATGTGAAGGACATCTTCCCCACTAACATTGGCAACTACAACTGTGTGAAATTCTTGATGGGCATTGGGCTGAAGATCACTACTGGAGTTTGGGAGGAAAGGTGAGTACTCTAGGCTGACAGTGACCAATGAGTAGATGCCTCTCCTGATGCTTGGAAACTTCAGTTTTTAGAATGAAGCCTATCAGTTTGTCAAATACAAATACATAAAAGATATATGTATACACATACATATACATACAGATATTAAAAATATATAAACATAGATATGAAATATATGAAGTATTTTCCTCAAAGAGCTTAATGGTATACAAATATATTGTTCTAAAGGGATCTGCCTGCTTACAAATTATTTATTTGATGAAAATGAGATATAACCATTCTTTATTTCTTATCAATCGTATCTCTAATTTTCTAGAACTTAAATCTCATAGAATGAGAGAGTTAGACTAGGTCATCCACATGACACTTGATACATTTCTGCTCAAAATGTGATCCTTGGAGACACAGCATGAGCTTGACCTGGGATCTTGTGAGATATGCAGAGACTCAGGTCCTGCCCAAGATCCACTGAATTAGAACTTTCATTTGCACTTGCTCCTAGAAGATCCATATGCATGTTACAGGTCACAAGGCACTAATCTTCACCTCTAATATTTTGAAGTTGTATGATTACATTTCAATAATCTACTATAATGATCCAAATGCAAACAATAGCATGAAGTGAAAGAACATAGATGTGAATTTGGATTTCAATTCCATCTCTAATAATCTTTAGGAAGATAACTTCAGTTTTCTAATTTTTAACACAGAGAAAATGGCATCTGCCTTCAGGATAGATGAGGGTTAAATGTTACACATGTAAAGTATGGCCCATACAACGTCTGGTACCAAAGTGTGATAACTATTCTTGGTAGTTCATTAAAATCTATGCAATTAAGGGATTTTTTAAAAGTAGGTTCCATGTCCAGTACAGAGCCTGATGTAGGGTTTGAACTCATGACTCTGAGATCAAGACCTGAGCCAAGATAACGAATCGTGTTGTTTAACAGGCCTAAGCCACCCAGGAACCCAGAAATTCTTAAGTCTTTTAATCATTTGAAGTTGTTTTTTTGTTTGTTTGGTTTTGTGTGTGTGTGTGTGTGACAGCCAGTAGCATTGTCTAATGAATTCCCTCCAGATTGTCTGTTGATGAACACCTTAGGACTAGAGGGACCTTTACGTTCCAGAGCGGAGGCTACACCCAATTTAACTTTTTATGGGATCAGGCATCCCAAGTTCTCCAGGTGTTGGAAGCCATCATTTCCTAAGACTACCTTGGCACCTACACTCAGCCCTTGCATCCTCAGCCCAACATGTTTATGTGCTCTCTATACTCCCCCTATACTTTCCCTATTAAAAAATGAAAACTATGAGGGCTAGGGGCTTTCCATGAAACCAAGAAGTCTCTCTGTGGCGTTTCAGCAAGATGCTTACCAACAGGGTATTCATTCACTGCCGGTTCTTTAGTCTCGAGTTCCAGCCTTTCCCAAGTGATGCCATTCACATTTACCTGAGCCCTTTGCCTTATGTTATTTGGGTAAAGATTGCCCTATATTCTTTTAACCTAAATGGTGTTAGATGTTATAATGTAGGGACCAGAACTAGATCTCTTAGAAAAAGCAAGAGAAAGAACATTCTACTGGGAGCAAAGACTTGGGTCTAATTCCATGTATACAATTAGCTGGCTCATCTCTCCAGTACATTTTATGAATGTAGGTCTTGGATTTTCCATTAAAAAATGGAAATACTGGATTCAATTATCTCTCCCCCTTAAAAGTCAATGATTTCTTTTGTCTTTTTTATCTTGTATGCATTGAGATGAAAAACCCAAAGGTTTTTGTGAAAATTTATAGATTTATCATCATTTTTCATTTAATAAAATCTTAAACCATTGAGGTTAAAACATCTTTAGTCTCTTGTTTTGTATCACCTGCCATTCTTCACATAAACAATTTGTGACTCATGTGAGGTTCAGGGGAATTCCTTTATTCAGTGGCTCTATTCTTCTTGGATATTGCCTTTCCCGAGCACATAGATACTTGAAGATTTCTAGGTAACTGATTTTGAAGAATCATTCCTAAGGCAGTAAAAAGTCTATCCAAATAATTTTGAAGGAGCATTCCTTATCCAAGATGAACAAAAGATTCATTCCAAGATGAACAAGGAATTGTTTCTGCAACTGGCACAGACAGTTATTTCCATAATAGGAAATTGAGTGAGAAAAAAAACAAATAAATCTAAAGAAATTCTTCAATCAGTGGATCTGAAGGCAGAGGCCTAGACCTGGGGACAAAATTTTAAAAAAAGGTCTTTCTAAACTGAAGGAAAAAGTCTAAAGTAACTTAAGATTTTCTTTAGTCTTCATTGATTTGGATTAAATTACAGCAATGGATAACAGACCCACCATTTAATGCATACCTTCCCTTTTAAGAATTCATCCTAAACAATGTCCCTGTGGAGGCCAAGAAAAACAAAGCTGTACCCACCTCGAGTCTAGCCATGACATAAGTACAGCCATCTTGACAAAGCAAAAGCTGGCACCTTGCACCCCCTCTCCACCTGCTCCCCTCCCCTTGGTAGTATGTGTGACATTCCTCAGCCACCCCTGGCTGCCCTAAAAGAAAAACAAATAGTTAACTGGCAGAGATCACAATCCTGCAAGACAGGAGTCTCCCTTGGTTTACAAATGTCCTAGAGATTTACAACAAAGAAGCTATCTTAACAATAATGTCGCCCTCCCCACCATAAAACTGAAGGAGGCTGAGGCAGAAGGAAATGTAAATAAAGTTAAATTTCTTCTAAACCTAAATCTCACTAACAAGGACACTTGATAGGAGAAATGCGAAACTTTATCTCTAAACCTCCAAGATAGTGTCAGCAATCATTCCCAAGTACATGATCCACTGATATACATCTAAAGGGTCTCATGAGAAGATTTTTATTACTGGTAATAAATAACCTTTCTCCCAACAATAGCTAGCCCCTCAAGGTCCTGGAGACCTTGCTTCCAAAATTTCTTAGAGACTTACATTATCCATAACCCCTTTTGTCCTCACCCACCGCCAAGTCCACTTCTACTCTGCCTTTAAAAACTCTGACTGTAATCTGGTTCGAGGTCCAAGTCCCTACTCCACTGTGTTGGGTATACTTGGGCCCAAGCTTAAACTTGTCAAATAAACCCTCGTCTGATTACATCGGTGTTGGCTCCTTGGTCGTCTCTCAGACGCGAAAACTTGGGCATAACATTGGTGTTGGCTCCTTAGTGGTCTCTCAGACGTGAAAACGTGGGCATAACAGTCCCCTCACTGTATACTCCTAAGCATGAAGAATCTGTCCCTTCTGTCTTTGTTAATACACTCCGCTTTGTATATTACTATAGGCTGTTGTACTTATAAAGTTACATATCACATTATAACATCTCTCCTATTGCCTAACAATCCCTATTTACAGTTCTGCCTACTCTACTTCATTGTGTGTCTCTTGAGGATGGGGACCTCATCCTAATCATTTTTGTCCTCCTGGGGCTAAGGCAATTCTTGGTGTAGCTGATACTCATAAATGTGTTTTTAATGTTGAATGACTGAATTAATATGCGTTGTACAAATATGAGAAACCCATTACAACGGTATTTGAGAGAAGTACTATAAATAATTATGTGCTTTTTTCTTTAGAGTGGATTTTCTAAACAAAAATAAGATATGATCTGAATCTAGCCACATCTGGGGTAGAAAATCTGTTTTAAAATAATAAGGCTCTAAATGGAGCTCCATTTAGAATGAGGCTCTTATAAATATTATGAATTGGTACCTAACATCTAATTTTAATATATATATATTTTAATGTAGATTCCTATTGAATGCTGTGTAAGCACCTTGATATCCAACATCTTTATAAGCAATATTAAATGAAAAAAATTGGCAAAGCAAGTAAAGTAATCCATACATAAAAGACAATTTACATATCAAAATGAAAATGCTCATTTGAACTAAGGATTTGAACTCAGGAAGAAGATTTAGCAGAATTTAAAAAAAAAAAATCCATTTAAAAAAGACATTCAAATAGGTCACCGAATACCAAGAACCTACCTGCACCCAGGTGGCAAGTTATTATTTTTAATCCTAATATTTGTGTTTAATAAAACCATAATAGGGAAGAGTATCTGATAAGCCCAAAGGGACATTTCTGTAGGAATTCATTGTAATTCTTGCTCCCTGAACCTTGCAAGCATTTTGAATTTCTGCGTATTTTGAAGAAAATGTAACTTTTGCTCTTTTTGTCTTGAGGTAGGTAAAAAGTTTGTAAACTCTGACAAATCACCACTGTGCTTTAGTTTATGACACCCTGGTGCCATCTATGTCCATAGATGTGAAATTGTGAATTTCCAGAGAGGAACTTCAGGCTGCTTTGAGGTTTGAATCATTGCCTGGGAAGTGGGGTCTTCCACGCTCGGTGCTGTTTCTTATGTGATTTATGGCCTTTCAGAGTGTACAACTGGATGTAAGCCACCGGGATAATCCTGCTCACTTCCAGGTATTTGTTTGTAGTTGACTGTGGTCCCTTTCTGGCTTCTTTCCTGTTTCATTTCACTCTGATAGGAGCACCCCAGACTGATGAGTCAGGGGTCACGCCAAAGGAAAGAAATGCCTCCTGCTTTTTGTTCTATAGCATTTCTACAGCTTCTTAGATTCCTATGACAAAAATGCATAGTTTCAGGTAAGAAACTTGTTTAGACTAGTCCCTCAACCTCTATGCCCTATAGTTGAAACTGAGTCAGCATCCTTAAATCAGCTGTCAGAAAATAGTGCGTCTTTTTTTTTAGTTGAAGTATGGTTGATAGATAATGTTATACTAGTTTCAAGTGCCCTGCATAGTGATTCAGTAATTCTATATATTATGAAATGCTTATCTTGATAAGTGTAGTCAACATCTGTCACCATACAAAGTTATTACAATATTATTGACTATATTCCCTATGCTACACATTTCATCCCTTTATTTATTTATTTAATTCATTTATTTATTTATTTTTATTTAACAGAGAGAGAGATCACAAGTAGGCAGAGATGCAGGGCGGGGTGGGGGTTTGGGGGAAGCAGACTCCCTGTTGAGCAGAAAGCCTAATGCATGGCTGGATCCCAGGACCCTGAGATCATGATTTTAGCCAACGGCAGAGGCTTTAACCCACTGAGCCACCCAGACGCCCCTGATTTATTTTAAAACTGGAAGTTTTTACCTCTCAATCTCCTTCATTGATTTTGTCTATCTCCCCATTTACCTCCCTCTGGCAACCACCAATTCGTTCTCTGCATTTGTGAGTCTGTTTCTGTTTTCTCTTTTTTTATGATTTTTTTCTAAAGTGGATGGGAGTGAAGGAAAGGAGGAAAAAGAAGTGAGTGGGAGGAGAAGCGGTACATTGGAGTCAGCACAAAAACACACTCTTTTAAAGGGTAAAAGAAGGATAGATGTTTTATAGACATATAACAATATTTTACACCTTCACATTCAACTATATTAAATAAATCCAAAGATCCCTTCCAAGCATATCCAGGTAACTGGATGAAAGTTTTGCTTTGTACCAAGATGTCTTAAATCTGAGAAAAACTATCATAAGGATGTAGATCTTTATGTTTTTATTATTTATTTATTATTTATTTTTTAAAGATTTTATTTATTTATTTGACAGAGAGAGAGAGATCACAAGTAGGCAGAGACAGGTGGAGGGGTGGGGGAGCAGACTCCCTGCTGAGCAGAGAGCCCAATGCGGGGCTTGATCCTAGGACCCTGAGATCATGACCTGAGCCAAAAGCAGAGGCTTAACCCACTGAGCCACCCAGACACTTGAGGATGTAGATTTTTAAAAAAAGAATTTCCCCCTAGTAGGTTTTTTTAGTCTCCACAACTTCAATCCTTATAGCAGAACCTTGGCTATTAATGTCTACCCAATAATCATATTTCTGTGTATTCCCAGGCACACATTCCCAGGGATCCATGACACACAGTAAAGAAAATATTTTTAGGAAATTTCTTCACAGAAAACCCAAAGTGAAACATTCATGAGAGCTATGTATGCTTAGAAGGTACATAGAGTCCCATCAAAATTTATACTTCAAGTGATAAATCTGCACCATTTCCAAATTAGTGTGAGTTAGCAACTTCATATTGCACAGACAAGACCCTGGAACTACTTCTGCTTCCATATATAGGCATACCTCAGAGATACTATGAGTTTGGTTCCAGACCACTGCAATAAAACAAATATCCAAATAAAGTGAATATCACAATAAAGTGAGTCAAATTAATTTTTCAGTTTCCCAGTATACATAAAAGTTACATTTACACTATATTATTAAGTGTGCAGCAGTATTATGTCTAAAAAATTATGTGCCTTAATTTAAAACTGCTGCTAAAAAATGCTAACCATCATCTGAGATTTCAGAGTCATAATCGTTTGTTGGTGGAGGGTCTTGCCTCAGTGTGCGATCCTGATGTCTGCTGACTGACCAGGATGGTGGTTGCTGAAGGTGACAATTTCCCAAAATAGCATAACATGAAATTTGTCACATCAGTTGACTCTTTCTTTCATGAATGATTTCTCTGTAGCATGTGATGCTGTTTGATAACATTTTGACCCACAGTGGAACTTCTTTCAAAATTGGAGTCTGTCCTTCCAAAACTTGCTGCTGCTTTCTCAACTAATTTTATATAATATTCTAAATCTTTTGTTGTCATTCCAACTATCTTCATAACATCCTCACCAGGAGTAGTTTCCATTTCAAGAAATCACTTTCTGTGCTCATCCATAAGAAGCAACTTTTCATCTGTTTGACTTTGATCATGAGATTATCGCAATGCAGTCCCCTCTTCAGGCTCTACTTCAAATTCTAGTTTTCTTGCTGTTTCCACCCCATCTGCTGTTACTTCTTTCACTGGCTTCTTGAACCTCTCGAAGTAATCTATGAGGGTTAGAACCAATTTTTTCCAAACTCCTATGAATATTGATATTTTGACCTCTTCCCAGGGATCATGAAACTTCTATAATGTCATCGAGAATGGTGAATCCTTTCCAGAAGGTTTTCAATTTTCTTTGCCCATATTCATCAGAGAAATTCCCATTGGTGTCAACTATAGCCTTACGAAACGTATTTTTTTTTTTTAAAGATTTTATTTATTTAACAGAGAGAGAGAGAGATCACAAGTAGGCAGAGAGGCAGGCAGAGAGAGAGGGGGAAGCAAACTCCCTGCTGAGCAGAGAGCCCGATGTGGGGCTCGATCCCAGGACTCTGAGATTATGACCCGAGTTGAAGGCAGAGGCTTTAACCCACTGAGCCACCCAGGCGCCCCACGAAACGTATTTTTTAAAAGATTTATTATTTGAGAGAAAGAGCGAGAGAGAAAGCTGTGTGTGCAAGCCGGGGAAAGGGCAGAGGGAGAGAGCCTCTCAAGCACACTCCCCCCACCGATCCTGCTGAGCACAGAGCCCAATGCCGGCTTGATCTCATGACTCTGAGATCATGACCTGTGCCAAAATCAAGAGTCAGACACTTAACTGATTGAGGCACCCAGGCTCCCTGAAATGTGTTTCTTAAATGATAGGACTTGAAAGTTAAGCCAATTCCTGGATTCATGGGCCATAGAATGGATGTTGCGTTAGCAGGCATGAAAACAGCATGAATCTTGTCGTACATCTTCATCAGAGCTCTTGTGTACTGCATTGTCAATGAGCAGTAGTATTTGAAAGAATTCTTTTTTTTCTGAGCAGTAGTTCTCAACAACGGGCTTAAAATATTCAGTAAACCGTGTGGTAAAAAGACATGCTGTCTGACAGACTTCGTTGTTCTCTTTATAGAACAAAGGCAGAATAGATTGAGCATAATTCTCTAGGACCCTAAGGTTTTTGGAATGGTAAATGAGCACTGGCTTCAACCTCACAGAAGTGAAGAGACTTACGGTCTTGTTCTTGATTAGGCTTTGGTTTAAGGGAATGTCGTTGGTGGTTTGATCTTCTATCCAGAATACATAGAACACTTAATGATTAATTTTACCATCTTGTGTGGGCATAGTTCATGGCTCCCCAAAATAATTATAATAGTAACATGAAAGATCACTGATTACAGTTGACTATACCAAATATAAAATAATGAAGAAATTCAAAAGATTGTGAGAAATAACAAAATGTGACACACAGACACGAGATGAACAAATATTGTTGGAAAAACGGCGCTAATAGACTTGCTTGACACGGAGTTGCCACAAACCTTCCATTTGTAAAAAAATATAATACTTGCAAAGTGCAACAAAATGAGATATGCCTGTATAAACACTGGTATTATAAAGAAGTTAGTGTACTCATGAAATGTAAAATGTTCTGACTTTCCTTTTAGCTACTTGTGGGGGAGTGTGGGGTGTGGAGGCTCCAATTCCTTTTTTTGCCATAAAACATCCCCCACAGAATTGTATCTGAATATGAATTTCTCTATTACTTTTTATCCCAGTTATTTAAAAATGGTTAAACATTCAGAGACCGAGAGCAGCTATTACTTGTTTAACTCAGGACACGCTGCTCTGGTTTGCATCATTCAGAGAATTCAGGCAAAAGCAGACATAATTTGACTTTTTTTCCCCCACTTCCAAATACGATGACACCAGGCTCTTCTTTTTTCTCTTTAATGGAGCATGTCACTGAAGATAATTAGCTAATATTATTTATTAAATGTGTGTCATGTGTGAGCAGTCCTCTTAAAACTCTGAATTCCAGAAGGAGAGGAACCCTGCCTTTTATCTATTTTTGAGCCCATCACAGAGCTGGACACAACTGCTCAATAATATAATAACAAGGGTGTGATTATACTACTCCTACTCAGCAAGAAAAGACTGTTTAGAGAACATTTTTTCTTACCATGAACTTCCTTAAAACGGGTATATATGAAATATGTATAGCATTAGGATGCCCTTCGTATTTTGGAAGTTAATCCTCAGTTGGAGGAGGCTGGGTGGGATTCCTGGGAGGGCTCCATGTCCTTCTCTATATCTAGGCAGATTATAGACTGTGACCTCCAAGCCACCACCTTTGTCATCCACAACCTGTCAGGTCCCTTGGTGGGAACCCTTCAAGTGGGTCTCCTTTGACTTCAGATGTATCTACACCTCAATTTCCTAAGACCTCCATCTCTTTGCTGAAACCTAGAAAAATACCTTTAAGAAGATGTGTGAGTTACAGAGAGAGATTCCATAATGGGGTTTAGATTAAAGCTGAGATAACACTGTGGTGTGAATTGATTTTAGTAAAAATTTAATTGGGTCTGTCAATCTGGAAATACCAGGTTACCAGGTTCTTCACAGTGTGGCTATCCAGAAGGGACTTGGGTCTAGTAATTCCCATTACAGAGGAATGTGCACAGGGCCAGAAACAAGATACTGGGGGTAGGGGAGGATAAGAGAGACAGTTTAGAATATCTGATGGTTTTCCCCTGGAGAGCCCTTGTTTCTCTTAGATTGAACAGGGCAGACAGCTGATGTGCATTACAGGACTTTTGTCAGGCTACTGGAAATGGCAGCATCTTTACTTCCCATGATTTATAAGGGGTATTTTGGTTTATTTGGCATTTACTTTATTTAAGACAGCATCTCTCCCAGAAGGGTCATCAGTCAACTCCTGAGGTCCCTGAGTATGAAATCTGACAGTGTCCTGCTTACCACTCCCAGTCCACCGCCACCAAGGGGCTGGAACCACGTGTAAAAGGGCTGCCGGCCACTCACTCCAGTCAGCTCCCCTGTTCCCAGCCAGTCAGTCAGCAGCTTTTTGGTCTTAGCTTACTGTGCCTACAAATTTCACCAGAGTCCGGCAAAAGTTATATAGATGCACTTGGTGCTTTCTCTTTGATGAGCTTTTCCATTTTGGAAAGAGAAATGTTTCTAGATGGACCAAATATGGCAATGAAGATGTGCAGGTAAAGCCAGGTGTTTCAAATGGTTGCTGAAAGGCCAGGAATTAAATGCGTGAATAAAGGAACACATTAGTAGTGGTAATTTTAGATGGAGGAGAAAAGGTAATTGTAGAATCATTACTGTTTGACTGAAGAGCAATGAAATGCCTCCTTTACTTGCTATTAAAATGTTATTTGCTTTTAAGCATATTCTCCAAATAGGATATGAAGAAACAATCAGTTCTTATTTTCACTTACGCTGTATACTCTTGGAATGAATTCCTCTCTTGGCCTGAAGCTAATAAAGGGCACCCATAGCATAAATAATGACATAACAATAGCAGGGCCAAGAATAATTGTCATCCTCAGGCCCAGGGAATTTTCCTAGGCAGTGCATCACGAGTGCTCCCGAGTTTCCTGTGGGGGAGATAAAAAGCGGCCAGTATCATAGTGATTTTTATGGGTGGGGAAATGGAGGTCCAAAGGTCGAGTGACCCCGGGATTAGGGGGCTTCCTGGGGATACACTGGATACTCCAGATGTCCATGAAATGCCACAAAATTCAAGGGTAGGCCTCAGTTTCCATGCAGCAAAGGAACCACTCCCATCTAGCTCTCGACACAGATTCCCTTCAAGAAGAATTCTCTTTCCGCCTCTCTTCCACAGAAGCTGGCAGCGTGGTAATTAAGAATATTGACTCTGGAGCCAGGCTGACTGGGTGCGAAGGTCTGTTCTGCTCCTTGCTAGCAGCTAGCAATGAGGTCTCCCACAAGTGACCTTTCCTTTCCTTAAACTCCATTTCCTTATCTGAAGAGGGATTAGAATCCAAGCTACTTCAGGGATTGCTGAAAGCCTTCAGTGTTGATTTGTATAAGGCATTTAGAACACTCCTAGGCCGTGCCAAGCCTTATGTAAGTGTTTGTTAAGAGAATCAAATCACTCATCACTTTCTGCTTTCCCTCGCCTTTTATTCTCCAACAAAAGCAAACTGCTTGTACTTGTTTACCTGCATGCCTTTGTTCCTGATGTTGCCTTTCTGGAAGGCATCTCCCTCTTAGATAAGACCACCTTCTTCCGTGGCTCCCATAGCTCACTGGTCCCAGCGCCCTACAGGTTTTCCTATTAGACCATCACTTGTGTTGTGTCCCAGTTCAGGTAGAATGAAGCCAGGTGGCCGCTGGCACACATTGGTCCTTGACTTCCATTACACCTCTCTCCCAGTTCCCTCCTTTCTTTCTGGCCAATTATCTTAGCTGCCTTTTTGGAAGCCTCTTTTTCCCTACCCTAAGGGCTCTGCTCTAAATTCCTTTCTTTTCTCCCTAAATGTACTTTGCTTTTAGATGCTCTCTTTCACTCCCCTGACTGCAAAGCCATTTTACCGACCATTTCTAGATCGATTTACAGATCTTTCTTTCTTTCTTTTTTATTTTTTTTGAAAGATTTTATTTATTAGTAGAGAGAAAGAGCGCAAGCAGGGGAGGAGCCTGCAGAGGGAGAAGCTGCTTCCCCGCTGAGCAGGAAGACTGATGGGGGACTTGATTAGATCAGGACCTGAGCCAAAGGCAGATGCTTAACTGACTGAGCCACCCAGGCATCCCCAGATCATTCTTCGGAGTTTCTGATCCATATAATCAAATGGTTACCACATTCTCTTTCTTCACAAGTTCCAAAGGCACCAAAACCTCAACATAGTCAGAATTGCACTCCATTTTTCTCCCATATCAAATCCTCTCCCTAAAAATGTCACTTACGCCGGTATTTCTCTGAAGTGCACCATGCTCAAAATTACCCTCATTCCTGGGGTGCCTGGGTGGCTCAGTGGGTTAAAGCCTCTGCCTTCAGCTCAGGTCATGATCCCAGGGTCCTGGGATGGAGCCCCGCATCAGGCTCTCTGCTCAGCAGGGAGCCTGCTTCCCCCCCCACCTCTGCCTGCCTCTCTGCCTACTTGTGATCTCTCTCTCTCTCTCTGTCAAATAAATAAATAAATAATTTAAAAAAATTACCCTCATTCCTCCTATTCTCTCACTTTCCATCCAAAGTCTGGTCCTCTCAGCCAATCTCAGCAAGGTCCTAGGAAATCTATTATATAGGTTGATAGAATCATGTAATAAGGGCCCGTCTCACTTCTCCAAAGGAGTGTTTTCTTTTTAGCACAAATGAATTACAATATTGGGATTTTGGGGGCTGGGAGAGGCATTTCTCTTAAATTATATAGTTCAGTTGACTCCAGTAAGGCCCAGACTGGAAGTTTTGTTCCAGGATTCTTTTGTTTATTATTAGTTATAAATCAGAGACCAGAATTTGATCCTTTTCTTTCATCTCTCTGCTTTCGAGAGTTCCTTGCTACCTCTGTGGTCTTAGGGGCTCTGTTCTATTCCATTCCTTTCCAGGCCAGATAGAGCTTGACCCTCAAATCTCCCCATTTCCCTTCAGCTCTCTTCAGCTCCCTTCAGCTCCTAAATGTCTCTTGGACACCTCCACTGAAGAAGGGGTACGCTGGATGGCTGTGAATGCAGAGATGAAAAGTGTAGTGAGCCGTTACTTACAGCTCACTAATCCTAAAATGCTTGTTGACTGAATACAAGTATTGATAACATTACACACTCACTGGAATAGTGCATATCTTTATAGAGAACCACCAACTCATGCCCTCTCAAATAAATGAACATCTCTACCCGTACTAGATTCATTTGATTATTATCCTAAACAACTAGAATGTTGTCTTTAAGAATTCTTTGTAGACTAGCATAGTTATCTGTCCACAACTTAAAACATTCATATGTACATTATGTACATGGGCATCCATGCCACCCAATTCCTTGGAAAACCATTACACTGAACTACTATTACATATGCAAACCTTCTGGATAGTCAGTCAAGAAAAAAGAAAAATTAATATGGTGCTTGATTTCCAGAACATTTTACAGATCTAAATCTAGTAACTTAATTTAGTATGCGTGACTTCGTTTGCTAAAGCACATATGAACAGTTAAACTTGACCAGTGTGACTTTCCGTCCACTTTTAAAAGTCCTTTCTTCTAAAATATCTTCAACTCCTTCTAAGGCTGCCTCTTCTTCATAAAGCATTTGGGACTGAATTGAAATGAAGTGGCAGCTTTTCACTCTTTCACTCCCTCCGCAACCCAGATTTATGTATTGACTTGCTTCCTCCCTTACCCACTGTGATTTTGTTATATTTGTCTTTTGGTTGTGGGTATAATTTTTATTCCAATGTAAAACCTATGTCCATTTTGAGAAAGCAGATTTTAAATAAAAATCCTCATACCTCTGATTCTTTTAAACGATTCAAATTTTTGGAGATGCACGGCGTTATTTAACTCAGGCTTTAACTACTTCACTCCACCTATGTCTAAAACTAAATACGGTTGTGTTCATGTGGCAGAGTAGATTCTTGAGAAGGATATCATCTAACTGCTTATTTGGTATTATCTGCAGTGAGTATTTCACTTCTAGTAAACGGTTTTGTGTGACAGAGTCACAGACGTAGAAATCACATCTTTTTAAGGAGTCTCTTGTCAGTGAATTAAAGCCATTTTCCTTTAGTCTTTCTCACAACCTTACTGCGTGAGACTGTTCTTAGGCTAAATACATAAATTAAACTATGAAATTAACTGTGAAGTATATCATCAAGTATATCATCCTTCTGTTTTTCACTTGTATTAAATTGCATTTAGAGATGTGTTCTTATAGCAAGTCTGCATTAGGAAAAGAATTAATATGTTGGATTATTTTTTTTAAAGGAGAATATGCTGTGGGGCACTTCTTATTGTTCAGATGTCCACATGAACTCAAGTGGAGTAATACCAGCTGGCATACTCTGTGCTTTCTGCCACCTCTCATTTGCCTCACCCCCGAGGCTGTCTTAATATTCTCTTCCTTAAGTATGAAACCACATCAAGGGAGGCCCCAAACACCATGAAAACATTTTGAGAAACATTCATCAGAACCAATGCACTCCCATGTCTTAGCTTGGCTGTTATTGCTTTAAATAAGTTGACTCATATCCGATTTGCATTTAACTGTACCTTTGACCATTCATTCAACAAATATATAGATTGCTGATTAGGTGTCAGACACTGTTTTAGGTGTAAGGATATAGTGACAGAAAAATAAGTGTTCTCACTCTTATTGATACTACATTCCAGTGAGGGAGATAGACAATAAGTAAATTTTTTCAAAGTATATAATGTTAGGTCATGATAAATCTGATAGAGTAAAACAAAGCTAATGAAGCAGATAAGGGGGGTGCCAGTGGCAGTGTGGTTCAGAGGAAAGATTTATCACTTTATATATTTGGGAGACAAAGTGATATTTAAGGAGAGAAGTGGGGGACACTGAGATATGTGAAATGCAGGGGAAGGAAATTTCAGGGAGAGAAAAAAGTACATGAAAAGACCCTGAGGTAAAAGCATACTTGGCATGTTAGAGGAAACCCAGTTTTTTTATTTTTGTTTTTGTTTTCGAAGATTTATTATGAGAGAGAGAGAGAGAATGCAAGTGGGAGGAGGGGTAGAGGGAGGGAATCTCTAGCAGACTCCAAGCTAAGCGTGGAGCCCAATGCAAGTCTTGATCTCACAATGCTGAGACCATGATTTGAGTGGAAACCAAAAGTCGGTGCTTAACAGATTGAGCCACCCAGCCTCCCAATAGCCACGCGTTTTGATAGAGCTTGTATGGGGTGGGAGTCATAGGGGAAAAGGTCAGAGATAAAATGGACCATGTAGACCATACTGAGTGTTTGAGGTATCGTTGTAGTGAGAGGCAAAGCCCTGGGACATTTGAAGGAGAAATGTGACTTGACCTGATTTACATTTAACAGCACCAGCTAGGGTGAGGTGGGGAGGACATTTTACAGGGGAAAAGGACAAGGCAGGAGGCTACTACAGTGATCAGGTGAAAGACGATGATGCCTTAGACTAAAATAATGGTGGTGATGATGGTGAGAATAATGATTGCAGCTGAATATTTGTATATACCCATGTGAAAGGGAGGGAAAGCAAGGGAAGGTGATGAAAGAGAGTTGTCAAGGGTTATTCCAATGCTTGAAGTTTGCTATTAACTTAGATAGGGGAGGCTTCAGGTGAAGCAGGTTTGTGTGGGGGGGAGATCAGGGACTTCCTGCTGAGGTTGTTGGGAGGATAGATGAGCTAATACATGCTTGGCTAATTAGGTCAGAATTGAAAATGGAGCTCACTAAACTCAACACAACTGTGCCTGCGATTTCTTCATTTCCGCATGGTCTTTGTTTGAATGAGATCTCCTGAAATCCCCAGTCTTGCTCTGAAACTGATCTTCTACCCCTGGTTTGATGCAGCATTCTGTGTTTTCTTTTCTTTCTTTCTTTTTTTTTACGGTTTTATTTATTTATTTGACAGAGAGAGAGAGAGAGAGAGAGAACATGAACAGGGGAACATCAGGCAGAGGGTGTTGGGGAGGAGAAGACGACTCCCTGCTGAGGGGGGGGGGGCGATTCGGGACTTGATCCCAGGACCCTGGAATCATGACCTGAGCTGAAGGCAGATGCTTAATGACTGAGCCACCCAGGCGTCCAAGCATTCTATGCTTTTCCTATTATTATTTGGAATTTTAAAATCTGCTTCCCTATAACAGACCCAACTTGAGGTGAGTTAAACATTTGTTCCTGTGAGCTAGGAATGCTGTGAAGGACACTGACATAACAACAAGCTCTGTCATTATGCAGATCTAAACTATAATTATATCATAATTGTTTCATTTTCTGTAAAAGGTCTCTCACTCAGTGTAGAAATGTTTTTTTTTTTAAGATTTTTAAAATTTATTTATTTGACAGACAGATCACAGAGAGAGAGGAGGAAGCAGGCTCCCTGCTGAGCAGAGAGCCTGATGCGGGGCTTGATCCCAAGACTCTGGGATCATGACCTGAGCAGAAGGCAGAGGCTTAACCCACTGAGCCACCCAGGCGCCCCTAGAAATGGTTTTGACCATCACTCTTTTGTGATCTTTTTGTCTTGGATCTCATACGTGACCACAAAGAAAATCATGAGCTGAACAGAAATATATAGAAACATTTCAATTGGATCTTTAGGGTCATTATATAATCTTACTGAACAGTGTGACAACTATAGTATGTATATGGACTTTAAATTGCCCATATCATGTTTCCTGCAATCTGCTCCTTACAGTGGATCAAGAAAGAAGTATTAGGTGGCTGTTCACCAATGCTTGGGTGTGTGTTGTCTATGTATTTTTCCCCTAGTGGATGGCTTTCAAAATAAAATCTGAGAAAGAGAGGAAAGAACTGTGGGGGTGGGAGGAGGGAGAGACAGAGAGAGAGAGAAGAAAGGTAGAGACAGAGACAGAGAGAGGCAATTTAACAAATGGCTTTTTTTCATCTCCAAAGGGAGTTACCCAGTCACTCAGCTGAATATTTTTCAAACCTTATACCATAAAGCATTAGCCTTTCTAGGTCACTGTACTGCATCTGAGCCTAAAATTAAAACCATAAATACTTAAAGTCTTAACTCTTACACTCTTTGAAAGCTGGTAAAAACAGGCATTCCCTTTGCCACTTTAGTGTGCTTATTTATGTGAGAAGCAGCATTTTGGAAAATAAGGCTTAAAAGCAGAATCACACAGAGAATAAGGGAAGAGAAAAACCAATGTGCATGTTTCTATTTTCTTTTCCTTCTGTTTATTCCCTCCTACTTAGTATCAGGATTCATATCACTTTCTACCCAATTTCAAGAGGGAGAAACCGTCCATCCCAAGCTAATAGCCAAATCAATATTAAAGTATGGAAGGTGGTTTTAAGTGTAATATCTCCCAGAGCACCTGTTCCATTGTTGATTAACAACACATAACCAGGAACTATGGATTCTCTGATGCTGCATCTGACTTACAGACCTTTCGTGATCTGGTCTACCTCCTGAGCCATAATATCAATTGTTTGGGAACAAACCTTCCCTGACTTCCGATGTGCCTGTCTGTTGGCACCTAATGCCACACTCCCCCTTCTAACCTCTCCTGTGTCAGGCGGGAGGCATATCCCTAGGAACTACATTTTCTAGACTCGTGTGTACTTTCGAGACACCTGGAAGGTGGAAGAAAAACAGAAGGCATTCTTATATTCTTCCAGTGAAAGTCAAACCACCTGTGCTCTGGCAAATGTGAGATGTGCAGGGTGGAAGCCACCGTGGCAAGTCCTGACTTCCTCAAAGCTTCCTGTATACTATCTCTTCTGAAGCTCCTGATTCCTTAAAGTAAGTCTCTTTTGACTTGAAGTGCCCATTTTCCCTGCTCCTGTCTAATCTCTGCAGACTGGGGGGAGGAGATGGACTGGGAAAGAGAAGTCACTATAGGAACCCACGCTGCTTAGGTTCCTATATGGAGAAGCATAGCCATAAAGTAGCAAGACAGATGTCACTTAGAAGCATACCACATACTCCAGAGCTGGGAGCTGACCTGAATGGGAGATAACTCAAACCTATCCCCGGCTATTTGACTTTGAATAAATTACTTGACCTCAGTTTGCTCATCTGTGAAATGTAGTTAAAACCAGTACCTATCTCAGAGGGTTTTTATATGGATTAGTGAGGTAATATTTGTAAGATTTGCAGGAAAAAGAATGGCACATGGTTAGTGCTATATGATTATTACAGAAGAAAATGTTAATTTAAAAAATATATACATCGAGGGGTGTCTGGATGGCTCAATTAGTTAAGCATCCAATTCTTGATTTCAGCTCAGGTCATGATCTCAGGGTGGTGAGATAGTGCTCTGCCTTGGGCTCCAGGCTGGGCAAGGAGCCTGCCTAAGATTCTCTCTCTCCCCCTCGCCGTTTGCTCCTCCCTCTCCCTTGTGAGCTCTCTCTCTACAAATAAAAAAATAAAGAATACATACATTGAGATTTCCTTAAAAGTGGTCTCCTTGGGAGGATAGACTCTTACCCCAATGCTCAAAACATTCCTCGAATGTGGACATTTTGGAACTCGTATTGACAAGCTATCCAGCAGTCACATCAAAAAACTGTTTTGTTTTTGTTTTTGTTTTTTTGGGTTTTTTTGACGGTGGTCTGTTCTTCTGCCTGGGGCAGGAGTCTCCCAAGTCCCTGTATTTCTCCCTAACCATCCATCCTGGCTTTGGGTGAAAAATTGTATTATGCAACTTGGCCACTTGCCTTGTTCATGTGCTTTAGCTCTGAATGATTTAGGTCTGTTTATACAAAATCAAACACACTCTCAAAAGATGAAGCATGGCTTCCCTCAAAAATGTTCAAAACAGGAGAGCTTCCAAAGGGATTCCAACCGAGCAGCTGCAAATGTGTCCTGGACAATGGCTCTGTGACTGGCATAAGCTTAGAGCCTCTCAGAATAACTCTTGAAAAGGAGAGAGCTCTTGGGTTGATAGATTTAAAGAAAAAATAATTTTCCTACCTGTGAATATGTGGCAGTTGTCCTTCATAAATTCTCAGGGATTGCAGTGAGAATGGAGAATAACGTACAACACAACTAAAAAAAATTACCAAACAGCTTCAAGGACAGAAAATGTAAGTGTAAAGGTCAAGATGATCTTTCTCTGTTTCTCTTGTCACAGCTGGCGGAGGGGGCCAACGTTGCTCTAGCCATCAGGCAGAGGGTTACATCTGAAAGTTCCAGTTGGGGAAAATAGGGTTTCAAAAAGCAAGCAGGGATCCTTATTTTCCAGCAAACCAGTGTTTGCCCTTCAGTGCTTTTCCCCGCCTACATTACTCAGTTTTGCAAAGTGAGACATACTTTTTGTTACTGGCAGATGCCACCCAGGGGAGAAGGAGGAAAAAAAAAAAAAATCTCTGTCTTGTTTTTTCTCTCAGGTATAAAAATTTTCCCTCTGGTTCCTTAGTGTCTCAGTAATCATTTGAAAAATTTAGCAAGAATATGTCAGATAACCTAAAAAATATTTTTCCAGGGACTTATTTTAACATAGAATGAAAGTATTCTGTGGCAATCCTGAAGCCTGGAACAGCAGTTTGCAACTTGCTTATGAATTAATCTTTTTTATGCAGTTTCATGAGGGAACTGATCCACCTAATTAATCCATTTCCATCCAGCTGAATTTAGATATCAGTAATTTATCAAGATGAATCCTTAGGGCATGCCTAATTCCCTAATCCTATCCATTTGGGGCAAAATCTCAGATTAAGGATTGCAAAGACCTCATATATTTTAGTATTTAAAAATACTTAGAGATGCAAATCTGAGATTTACAGATACAAACACATACAATGATCTGCATGCTTAATGCAAAATTTATAAAGTCCTACAGATTTTTTTTTTTAATTCTTTGATGATTGTTCACAAATGTCTTTCTCTTTGTGATTTTTCTGGAACTTTCTTGAGTATACCCTTATTCATTCCTTCACTCAACCAACACTGTGTGAATGCCTACTGTGATTTCACCTTGTGTCAGGCTCTGGGAAATATGCAGTTCTTAATCTGGAGGAAATCACAATCCAGAGGTGAAAGGTAGGTGGGGCTGTTAAGTGTATGAATTATCAAATAACTGTCAATTATAATGTGTAAATTTACGTAAGTTTCTCAAGCTCATGCAACGTGGAAAATGACAGTTCATCAGAGGTCTGAAGACTATAGGCTTAGGCCAGCTCCATTCTGCTGCTGGGTTTTGTAAATGAAGTTTCGCTGGGACATAGCTAAGCTCATTCGTTTATCTAGATCTATAGGTTACTTTCAGTTGGAAAGACATAGCTAAGTACTTGCTAAAGAGAGGATCGCAAAACCTAACATATGTACAATCTGACCCTTTGGAGACGAGGTTTGGCTTCTCCTGGTTTAGATTATTAGAGCTGCAGATCAGGTGTTTGAGTACAGTTCCCGCTGGCTGCAAAGCCCCTTCCACCTTATTTCGTCAAACTTTTAGAATCATAAATATCTTAAAGATTTCTCTAGTAAGTTTCTATTTTTTTAAATAAATAGCAAATACTTTCTATACATTTCTTTTAAAAAGTTTGTAAAAAATTTTTTTGATAAGGGAGTATAAATCTCCACTTCTAGAAAAAAAGAATCAGTCTTCAGAAACAGTTTCTACTTTTGCACATATCCGTTCAGAGAGTGAATGGCAAAGCTGGGGAGCAAGAGATAAAATAAGAGAGTAGGACTACATTGTCTCAAAAGATCTTTCCAGCTCCAACATCCCATAGCTCTATGTTTCTATAATAATAACTGCACAGGCTAAAATTAAACATAGCGCTGCAGCTGGAAAAAACACACAGCACAGTGGTTTGTGGAAATCAGTTAAAGATAGAGACGAACCTAACGGTAACTGCACCATCACAACTCCAAATCTTCCACATCTTATTTTGCAAAAATAAGGCTAACCCTTAATCAATAACACATGATTCAGAGAACATTCAGAAAACATCAATGAAAATAAGTTGGCAGCATTCTCAATTCATCTTTGACATACATTAGATTCTAGTAGGAGGCTATGATGTGAAAAAGTGCCCTTGAAGAACAAAAAGACAACAAAAATTAACAAAAATCAGCCTCATGGCAATAATTATTTCTTCAAATTACTGAGTCTGAATGATCCATGAAGACACATAGGTAAAGCTGTAATGTGAGCCTTTTGACCTGAGAATTGGCTGAACAAATCTGTATTTATAAGTCTTCTAGAACACTTACATTTAACTAACAGGTACAATTCGAAGAGGAAACAAGAGGGAGAGGGAAGTAAAGGGGACCAGCCCTCAAGTTCTTTACGTTTCTATGATTACATTTGTGCTTGCTAATGAAACTTGGGAACATCTCTCTTGTCCATCATCCATTCAACAAACATTCATTGGAGACCCACTGTTTGCCAAACACTGAGCTAGGCGCAGACAGTAAGGGAAACTTATCCCTTGCTTCATGGTGTCTATGGTTTCCTGGGCCAAGAAAAGCATTGAACAATTATAATGCAATACGATGTACTAGTGGGTGTAGAGGAATATGAACAAGAATGTGTCCGGTGGGACTAAGCTAAGGTATTAGAGTCCACCCGGCAGGTCACCTCAGACCTCAGCTCTTCTCTGGTCCTTACCCTTCCAATCTTCCTTATTTATAGCTGCTCAAAATCCAAAGAAGGAAATTGACCTAGCAGCCATTTCAGAATGTGGATGAATGCAGGGTCATGCATTTAGCAGGAATCATCGGTACAGGTAAATGCTAAACAGATAATAAAAACAAAATGACAAAATTAAAAGTGACACAATCCATTTACTTCTGCAGGGCAATGATATAAAATGGGCAAAAGACAAAACAGAATGTGTCTTCCATGGAAAGTGAGCAACAATATTTTGCTATAATTGTTAGGTACAAGACTGCTTAGCTGGAGTGTGCTACACCATTGTAAACGTCTTTAAGTAAAATGAGAGCTCTAAGAATTCACCTTGTTTATTCTGAGAATCCATCCCTCCCAAGACATGATAGGGTTCAGCCATCCAATTTGAGAAGTATAATTTTCTTTGAAAATGTTACTGGCATGTATAACATATTTGGTTTTTTTTTAAAGAAAAAATAAAATAAAATACCCCTTGTGTACACCCCACCCACCCTAAGAAATACATTACAAATGAGTTTTCCTAATTTTTCCTTTATTCTATCTCTCTACTTTGAATGAATCCTTCAGCGATGTTAATGTCTGTAATAAAAAGTCTGAAATTTATTAATATATTTAACTTTCCACCAAACAATTTAAGAACATTTTATATTGATAACACCATTCCACATATATACTAATTTTGTCCGGTTCCTTAGCTCTATCTTGATACCTTTATACACCCTTCCCCTCTCCTGGTCTCTTCCCAAAGAAAGTAGTAATTTTCTTTAAAATATTACTAACATACATAACATTTACTATTAGCGTTACTGTTTTATATAAAATTGACCCAAAATTTAAATTTTCTTTTTTTACATTTCTTTGTGTATCTTGCATCTTCTTTTTGGGATCATTTATTTTCTTCTTGAATTGCAAAATTAGCTATTCCTTTACTGTTAACTCACTTTTTAACTAAATTCAGTTGTTTTGTTTCCTTTTGTTTTCATTTGTTTGTTTTTGGTCTGAGAAGTCAGTATTGCAGTTATTCATAAAAGATACTTTCTGTTGGACATAGAATTCCATGTGAACAGTTACATTTTCTTAGTTATTAAAGATACTTATGTTCCACTTTTCATAGTTGTTGAATTGTCAGTTTAAATTTTGTTCCATTGTGTGTTCTTTTCTCTCTGCTTTTTTGCTTTTGAAATCTTTTTTGAAAACAAAACAAAACAAACAAACCAAAATCTTCTCTTTGTCTTTAATATAATTTTTAAAAACATTTTATTTATATGAAAGGGAGAGAGCATGAGCAGGGGGAGTGGCAGAGGAAGACAGAGAAGAAGACTCCCTGCTGAGCAGGGAGCCTGATGGAGGACTTGATCCCAGGACCCTAAGATCATGACCCAGTCACCCAGGTGCACTGTCTTCAAAGTTTTATAATTTTAATATGTATTTTGGTTTGAATATCTTTTTATTTGTACTGCTTACGTTAAGTTCTTTCTTTTTATAAATTCCAGAATGTTCTTATTTCTTCGGCTATGAATTTTCTGCTATTCTTTCTGTTCTTTTGTGGGCGGACTATGATTAAATGTCTATTAAATCTTTTCATTCTATTCTGTATGTTCCTTAACCTTTCCTTCATAATTTTTGTCTTTTTGTCTAAGTGCAGTATTCTATAGTTTCTTCAAATCTTTTTTCTAGTTTACCTTCTCTCTAGGTCTCACCCATGGAGTTTTTAATTACTACATATATTTTTAATTTCTAGAAACTTTATTTGGTTCTTTTGCAAATATTTTGCAAATCTGCCTTATCAATTTTTAAAAATCTCAGGTGTGAGGGCACCTGAGTAAGCCTCCAACTCTTGATTTCAGCTTAGGTCATGATGTCAGTGTCTTGGGATTAAGCCCTGCATTGAGTTCCATGCTCAGCTTGGAGTCTGCTTGTCGTCCTCCCTCTGCTCCTCCCCTTGCTTACACTTTCTCTCTCTGTCTGTCTATATTTCTAAAATAAATAAATAAATAAAATCTTAGGAAAAAAAATAAAATCTTTATCATTCTTTAATTCTTTTATTTGTTTATAACATGTGGACCATACTTGGCTTATGTACTGCCCTGGGTAATTCAAAGATCTGTAATCACTAAGGTCTGATTCTGTAGTTTGTTCTTTCTGTTAACTCTGGCTTATCATTGTTTGAGAGCAGGTACTCTATTTGAAGCTTTATTTTCTGGAATTATTTAAAGATGGCAGTTAAAGCATATCTTTTGAAAGAGTAGCCATGTTTGCTTCTAAGTATAGAATTCCAGATAGGAATTCTCAATTTCTTTTTCATGTGACCCAGCACCAAAAACAAAAGAGACATGCTCTCCCCACTCTTTCCCTCTACAGAATCAGTTTTTCTCAGTTCAACCAAAAAAGGTGTCACCCTTCGAGGGTTCTGCATATGTGTGAGATCCCAGTTCTGCTTCTCACTTCACTCAGGTGCCAGGATTTTCCTCTTGTCTTGTCAGGCATGACCCAATGAAACCCAAGCCTGAAGCTACAGGGTCACTGGCTCCCCTCAGGGCAAACACTGGCTTTAGGGCACAGTTAATATTTCTGGATTTGTGCTTCCTTGTCATTGTAACCTCTAATTCTTTTCATTACTTTACTGGCAGGTCAGCTTCACTATAAAAAATATTCTTACAAAATGTTTTATTTAATATTTTTAGGTGTTGGTGCTAGACAAATTTTTTTCTGAGCATCTAAACTGCCATATTTCTGGGAAAAAAAGAAAAAAAAAAGCTGATTCTGCAGACCTGATGCCAATTTTCCTAGAGCTTGGATGGAAAAATCTGTTTTGGGGGCCCTAAGAGTGACTTGACATCCTCAGAAGGCAGACAGATCACAAGTCTGTCACCAGAGCAAAGAATGTGAGAATGATTAATACAGCACTGCTTAGAGGTTTGTTTTGTTTTGTTTTGTTTTGTTTTGTTTTTCTTTCCAACATTATAAAGACAGAAGACAATACTCATTGGAGAAAATACATATTGGGTTGGAAGACAGGTGGGAAGGGGTTAACAAAGTGTCCTGAAATCAGAAAGGGGTTAAGGCTGGAAAAGAGCAAAGGAGAAAAGAAAGATCACAGCATATCATCTTTCAATTGCAAACTGTCTGGAACTCAACAGAATCAGCCTGGGCTTCATAAGAGCAGCTTCTCTCTAGGAAATGACCATGCATGTGTCTATAAGAGCTAGAGTCTCAAGGTTCTCTGCCCTGTGTCTCTGAAATACAGATTTGGACCAGAGACCTTATGCCCCAGGAACTTGCTGTTGTTCATTCTTCTACTCATCCATAAATATTTTAAAAAGGATGTATTTTTGAGTAACTACTCTCTGTCAGGGTGTGCTAAGCTTGGGGATAAAGTGTGGAACAACAGGTGTGTTCCCACTGTCCCTGGTATTTGGAAACTCAAGGTCTATTTGGGAGCGAGAAGATTCAAGCAAATGTGTTTTATTACAATTCTGATAAGTACTAGAAAAGAAATCAAACTCCAAACCCAAGGGTGCAGATACCAGACCCTTGCTAGCCATTTGCAATGACCATGAATAAGAGTCTCCTTTACTTACAAGCTTGGGGTAATTGTCTGTTAGCTGTGATTTCCCCACATTCTGCTCATACCTTTGAAAACGGGTTCTTTACCAAAACTCCCTCAAAAAACACAAATTTGGAAAACTATCACTTTCCTCTTTCCTGTCTTTTTCTTTTCATGAATATGGAATGAACTGTTCTTCTTGGCAACTCCTGGAGGGTTTAAAGCAAGGAGGATGCATGATCCAAATGATATCTTAAATATCACCCTACCTCTCACGTGAAGAACAGAAGCTGGGAGAGAACTAAATGCAGAGCAGCAGTCAGAGGACATTGCTAGGATCCAAGTGAGCAGCGATTACAGTCCCACTAGTATGAAGCTGTGGAGATAGGGAGAAGTGTCAGTTTCAGATACATCGTGAAGGTAGGAATGGCAGGGCTTATAGAGAGACTGGATGAGGACAGTGAAGATAGTGGGTTCAAAACTTACTCCTAAATTTTTGGCCAAGGCAGAGGGGTGAGTGATGTAGCTATGACATGAGAAGAGAGGCAGGTTTGCAAGGAAGGAAAAAAAAAAGATTTTGATTTTGGGGAAGTGAATGTTGTGATGTTTAGTAGACATCTAAATGGAATGTCCATTGTGAAGTGATAGCTCGAGGGTTGATGAAGGAATGGGTGGTTGAGGAACAGAGCTGTAAATGTGGGAATATCAGTGTTTAGGTGGTATTGAAAGCTGTATGTATAGATGAGACCACCTAGCAAGTGAGCAGATAGAAAAAGGTTGGCTTTTTGAAGTCAGAAACATGAAGAAAAACCATAAAAAGAGAATGAGAAGTCATAGCTTGGTTAGGAAAACATCCTAAGAGACTGAATCCTAAAAGCCAAACAAAGAAGGGAATGGTCAAGGTGTCAACTGCATGGATTTGAAAAGATGGAGGTCGTTGGTGACCTTGTCAATGTTTGTGGAGTGATGGAAACAGAGGTCTGGCTGGAATGAGTTCAACAGAGAAATCTGCAAAGAGTTCTGCTATAAATGGGAGTAGAAAAATTAGGAGTGGGTACTGCAGGGGGAGAGGGTTCCAGGGCAGTTTCTTTTTTAAATGGGAGATACTGTAGCATGATTCCCTTTGCCCACATTTGTATTTGACTCCTCTTGTCCTTTGAAACTAAAGGACCTTTTCTGAAACTAAGTGGAAGCAGGCTACAGAGAAACCACAAAGTCTAGTAATAACCACTCATTACTGCAAGGCTCCTATGTGAGAAGTCTTTATCATCCCTAGACCCAAAGAGGCATCAGGAGGAATGCTTTCTGGATTCTAGGAAGGGTTTGATATCACCCTAGATGACTATGACTTTGCTTGTTTATCATTCCTAGAGCCAGAACCCACAGGATTAGAGGCTGTATGAACAGCGCTGGGTATGATCTAGGGGATTTAGCCAATATTCGTGAATATGTCATCATAGGATCATAGACAAAAAGGTATCATTGCAGCTGTGTATGTACCAGACTTCTATCTTCTAAGGAGCTTCCTGTGTTATCCTGACCATCTTCTGGAACTTCTTTTTTACATGAGCTGCTTTTGGAGTAAGGAGATAGAGGGCAGAATTAACTGGGGAAGTCAGTGAAAGCTAGATTGATTTTCATTTGTAGGGCCAAGAGCTAGCCCCTTTTCAGGGGGAAAAAAAAAAAAAAAAGACGAGATCCAAAAAGTTATAAAGAGAGCAGAAGAAAAGAAAGAGAAGAAGATCAGTGTGGATGAGTTTGAGGTACCATTTTGCAGAGTTCCGAGATTTGGGGGGACTGAGATGGAAGGTTTAGGCCAAAGTCTTATTCTGGTCAGACTGCTGTCACAAAGTACCACTGACAGCGGAGAGTTATTTCCCTCAGTTCTAGAGGCTGGAGGTTTGAGATCAGGGTGGCAGCCTGGCTGTGTTCTGTTGGGCACCCTCCTCCGGGCTGTAGGAGCTGACCTCTCCTTGTGTCCTCACATGGCAGAGAGCAGCCAGCCATCTTGTGACTCTTACAAGGACACTAATGCCTTTCCTGAGGGCTCTGTCCTCTTGACCTCCTCTACTCCTAAGTACCTCCCCAAAATCCCACCTCCTAATACCATCATATTGGATGCAAGGGTTTCAACATATGAATTGTGGGGAGACACACATTCAGTCAGAGTTCTCCAGTGTGGAACACTGGAAGGAAAATAGAACAAATAAAATTCTTAACTTTTTCTATGTAATTTCTTTTTGGCACTTTAGTGAGAAACTTTAGTAGACATTTAATTTGTTCTTTAGGACTTTTTAGATGCCAGAATAATGGTTCTATTAACTATGAAGCTGCACAGATTTCTTTGTTCTAAATTTCTATTAATGCAATTGTCTG
This sequence comes from Enhydra lutris kenyoni, assembly GCF_002288905.1. Classification (NCBI taxonomy): domain Eukaryota; kingdom Metazoa; phylum Chordata; class Mammalia; order Carnivora; family Mustelidae; genus Enhydra; species Enhydra lutris. The sequence continues at coordinate 1,050,477 of NW_019154101.1, read as the reverse complement.
TTTCCTTGTCTGTTTCCTCTGTAAGGCCCTGATCTCTCCCTAATTTTTTTAGCCTGGACACTTAACTGTGACTTACATGTGACATATGTTAAGACAAAGCTGTCTTCTTGGGTGTGTGGCTGTCATGATCACACCGTGCCCTACGTGGAGAGGAGCCCCACTTGGTTTCATGTTCTGCTGCTGTTATCTTAAAATTCTTAATTTTTGAATAAGGGGGCCCAGATTTTTATTTGGCACTGAGCTCTGCAAGTAATGTAGCCGGCACTTTACTCGGTAATTACCACGTTGAGTAACTGAGGATAACCCTTTCTCCAAACAAGAAAGCTAGATATGGATTTTTTTTTTCCATCTCTTTTAGTTCTAAAATGACCCTTCCATTTTTCTAAGAAGCTCTTTCTTTACATCCTAGAAGAATTGTTAACCAGTTATCAATCTGCTGGGAAAAAAGGAGGATTGAAAGGAATTAAGGAGAGAAAGCTGGACAATGATCTGGACAAAATGAAAACTGATTAATTTGTGTGTGGATATATTACAATAATCTTTAAAAAACTGCCCAAGCCAGAAAAGAAAAAAAAAAAGTCGGGGCAGAGATGTTATATACGAAGATAATATACCAATGATTAAAGTTACCAAAACATTCTAGGTGAGAAGATATACAGCCTGCCTAAGAAAACTGCTTCGAATAGGGACAAGGCAACATTCATTCCCTGATTATGCTTTAACAGAAGATTTTTAATCTTGTTTGTCAAGTATGGGAGGGGGTCTGTCAGGGAGGTGGGATGTGTGCATGGGTTAGAACAAAAATTGGATAGAAATGGACAGATATACATCTTCTAGAGTAAGGGACAATGGAATGGGTGGTGCTAGTGGTAGAGGCAATTTGAGTTTATCGACAAAGTATTGACATTCCATGTCAACTGGAATGTAAGCTTTGGTGATGGAGTTCCCCCAAGAAGGAATAAGTTGTCTTCTGGGCGGTGCTCCTGCATCATTTACTTCTTCATCTTTGCCACAGCTCTCATGGCTTTGTACTCCAATTACTCTATAATTATTTGTTGTCAGTCTGTCAACACCAAAAAATATGAGCTCCTCCAGGGCAGATTTTAATTTTTATTCTTAGCTTCTAAAAGACTGCCTGGCACGAAGTAGATAGTGAACATTTGCTAAATACACGCACACACACGCATGCACACACACGCACCAAATTAGTCTTGAAAATCAAACAGGGTAGATTCAAGTACACTGAAAATCCTAAATTACTTTAGAGACACACTGTAATGATTGTGCTGGTGAGGATGAGCAGGATCATGATGGGAGAGATGATGAGGATGAGGACCATGACAAAGTCAATGACAGCATGCACCCTCTGGAACAAAAGAGTGTGCACCTTAATTTCTGGATAATGAATGCCATCCTAGGAGTCTATGACAGGTTTGGCAATTGTACACAGAAAAATTATGACTATATGACTATGTGCATGTGTTTGTTAGTTTTTCTTCTGACGATGAGAACCTCATCTTTCATCAGTATTCCCAATGGTTTGGATTTTTTTAAAAGTTCAGAATTCTGCTTTGTGGGAGAAAGCATGCACTACCTGTATGCTAATGTAGTGACTGATCTCTGAGTTTGGATGAGATTTTAATCAAGAAGTGACCCCGTGCCCTTCAGTATCTTATTTAGCATGTAAGTAAAACCACTCCTACACTATACGTTGCAAAAAAAAAAAAAAAAAAAAAAATCATTAGGTTAAATGATCTGAGGTATCCTTACAGGAAAGATTCTAGTATGAACACAGAATGGTATTATATTAAATGATATTAGAAAAATTGGAATCAGAGCATAAAGCATAAAGCACATTAAATGTATTAATGGAGAAGCAGAATGAGGTCAAGTATATCTTGTCCAAAGTGCTTTGCATGTAAAAATATTCCATTAAGAAAAAAGAATATTTAGGTGATGTATTGATGTAACTAAAGACTACGAAATAATTTCCCAGGAAAACATCAACTGCCTAAAGGATAACATTACAAAAAACACTCTCTGATCTAAACTGGAACCTTCTTTCAGTTTTGAGTGCTGTCCGCCAAAGTGGACACCAGGAACAGGAGCTAAACAACATGGTAACTTCTGAATGTCTAATTTTTCTCCTTAACATTTCCTGTAGGAAAACTTTACATCCTAATTCAGTATTTAAAAATAATTCTACTTTTTTAGACCCTTACATGTTTCCTATTATGACACAATCCTTTCCACTTTGCTACTGAAGGATAGCTGGTCCTTAGAAGTTTACTAATGAGGGATGCCTGTGTGGCTCAGTTGCCTAAGCATCTGACCCCAGCTCAGGTTATGATCCTGGGGTTCTGGAATCAAGCCCCATGTCAGGCTCCCTGTTTAGCAGGGAGGCTCCTTCTCTTCTTCCCTCTTCCCCTTAACCCTGCTCATGCTTTCCCTCACTTGCTCTCTCACTCTCTCTCAAATAAATAAATAAATTCTTAAAAAAAAAAAAAGAAGGTTACTAATGAATTACAATTGCCCTCAGCTCAAAATAATCCACATGCCAAAGTGGCACATTTTAGGGTGGCATATTCTGCTCTCTTTCAATATCTTAAATTATCCTGGCTCTTTTAGTGGTAATGATTCACACTTTTCACTCATATGACAAACATGCATTAAATGCCCATCTTTGTGCTTGGTTTTGAAATAAAAGACGACGAAGATACAAAGCCTATTCTCTGGGGACCTCTGTCCGGTGAAAGAGATGACCATGAAAAGCAGGAGGTACACTCAAGTGAGGCAGTCACCGCCAGAAGTATGCTTTAAGTATTGCAGTAGTAGTATTGGTGGTGTAGTTTTACTCAATGCATTACTAGTATTTTGTAGTGTGGCAGACATCCAAATATGGCAAAAGCAGTATTTCTGGTCCTATTTGACTTTCCAGAACCTTGTCATTCCGATAGGTTTAGAACCATCTCCCTCCCTCATACAAATTTTATCTAAATTAAGTCTGTTATTTATGAATAATTTATTTATGAATCATACTTTTTTAAAGGGGGAGTCTTTAATTACAATATAATGGATTTTTTATAACACATTTGTTTCATTATATATCAATTCTTGACATCTGAGAATACATCTAGCTCTTCTCTTTTTTTACTTCCACTTCCATTTATGTTATTTCTAGATGGATAGTGCAGCGCTGGGATATGTTCCCTTCATATTATTATATATGAGCAGAGAAAAAGCTTGTCAATCTGTGATACAACTATTCCAGAACAAGATTTTGAAGTGATTTGCAACCTACTGTCTGCTTTAGGTTGATCATTAAAGAAAATGTCAATTATTTCTTTAAAAGAATTAACAATCCAAGAAACCAGTTATTTATTGGTACAACCCTTTAGGAAAAAAAATAATATATAGATCCTTTTATACAATAACCCCACTCTGATACATAATTTACCAGAATCAGAGATACATATATGAAGATTTCTTTGTAGCATTATCTATAATGACATTCTTTAGAAGTAACTTGAATAAACATTAGGAATTAATTCAGTAAATCACAAGCATTTAAGATCATAATATGTGGCCATAAAATCAGTATGAAGAATTTATAGAAACATGTAAATATCTATGTAACAATAGCTAATATTAAGTGACCATTTATTCTGTGTCAGCTCCTATTTTAAGTACTTTATAAACATGATTCCATTAGATCCTCAAACATCCTCATGAGGTAAGTAATATTCTCTACATTACACAGATGAGGCACAGAGATATAAATATCATATTCAGGATCAAAGAGCTAGGCAGTGACTGGGCAAGGATCTGAAGCCAGAGAACGTGGTTCATAAATACTATGCCATATACTTTTTGGTTTCAGTTGCACACACACACACAGATAAGGACTAGAAGATAATAAAAATATTTGTAAATGATTGTCTTTGGGTAGTGAGACTATTAAGCCTTTTTACTGTTTTTCTAGATTGCCTATAATATATTAAATGATTTTAAACAGAAAAAAGAAAGTGAAATTCAAAGAATTTGGTGGTTAAGAGTAAAAAATAAGCACAGTTTCACTCAAAAAAACAAAAACAAAAACAAAAACAAAAAAAACAAAAAACAAAAACCCTGACGTTGACTGCATAGGATATAAATTCTCAAATCCCACTTAAGCTACATCTGTTATTGCAGGTAAAACTTCCATTATTTGTAAGACCATGCAGAAATACTATTGCTAAATCTGTGTGCTCTATTCCTGTTATGAATTTTCAGACCAAGTAACATATGGTACATCTGTTACGAAGTTTAACCTGAATTAGTTACTCTGTGCTTCTACCCCACCCCCTCCAACCCAAGAAATACCGTAAATGTCTTTCTACCATTCAAATTTAAGACTAGATTCATATATTTTAAAGCTAGGCAAAGCAAGGAGTCTGTGGTGAGCCAAATGCATGTTATTTTTCAAAACTGTATTACGTAGAAATCTCATTATTTAGGACAGTCCTCTCTCAAACTACTAGTAGAATATCTGATGTCTTTCTATAACAAGAAAGTTGAAGTTGTTTCTAATCACGGTTATTTAAAAGTTGAAGATGTTCACAGGGTGCCTGGGTAGCTTTGTCGATTAAGTGTCTGACTAATGATTTTGGCTCAGGTTATGATCTGAGGGTTGGGAGATGGAGCTCCTCACTGGGCTCTAAGCTGGGTATGGAGACTGCTTCAGATTTTCTCTCTCTCTCTCTCACCTTCTGTCCCTCCCTAATCCGCAGCACGTGTGTGTGTGCTCTCTCTAAAAAAAAAGAAGTTGAACATATCTTATATCACCATGGATTTTATTTAATTTAAATCAACAGCTATTTTGCTAATGGTCTAATTTAGGGAGACTACATGTGTATTAGTTGGATAGACTGGATTACTTTATGGTAAGAAATTAATTTCTTAATTGATTTAGATTAAGATTTAGATTATTGATTTAGATTTCCACTTCTTGCCAAGATAGAGTCACAAATACAAGACTTACAATCCCCTACCTCACCAGAAGCTATCAAAACAACTGGACAGATGACAAGAAACAATGGTTTTCAAGTCACTGGACATCAGGCATGTAAAGACAATAATCCCTGAGAGATGGGAAACATATGAGATGAGTCCCATTCTTGCTTCTAGCTTACTGCCTTGAGAGAGTTTCCAGGCCATGGTTCAAAGAGGGGGAATGCGGGCAGAGCCCAGTGGACACCCTGAATTGAGATGGAGTTGAGAGTATGAGAACTCCAAGGTGACTGGGGTTTGTGGAACAGAACACTGGAGAGGATACAGCTGCATGACAAGGAATGCTGCTGATCTCCTAAAGGCCCCCTTCTAGAATTCAGTGCAGGGTTGATCAACACGTGTGTGTAAAGAAGCTCCTCTACATTAAGGAAAGAATCAAAGGACAGAACGTGGTGCTCACAGAAAGCCTAGATTAGTGCCTGTTACAACCAACCAGACTGGAAACCCTCTTCTTCAGGAGGCATTGGGTAGAGGCCACAGAAAGAGTCTTGCCTCAGTAGTGGGAGGTGATTCTAGATTAACACTGCTCCAGTTTCACCTAACAAAACGTTCAAGCAAGGATCAGAGTTTCCAGGGAAGTATTCCATTTCCACGCTGGAGAGTGTTGTGAAGCTTCAAAAATAGCATATGAGAGGGGCTCTTTTTTGGAATTGAACTACCTTCTGGAGTGTGATAGTATAATATCGGTAACTGTCACTATATAACTGTCTGTTTCTAAAAGAGTCTCTGTCTGTCATTTGTTGAAAAATACCTAGCCTTCATTATGGTTCCTCTACTCATTATCCCTCTCACAGTTTTATGAATTTTGATGGGAATCTAATGAGAAAATATTCTTATTTTTATTTATTTATTTATTTTTAAAAGATTTTATTTATTTATTTGATGGAGAGAGACACAGCAAGACAGGGAACACAAGCAAGGGGGAGTGGGAAAGGGAAAAGCAGGCTTCCCACCCCCCAAGCAGGGAGCCCGATGTGGAGCTTGATCCCAGGACCCTGGGATCATGACTAGAGTCAAAGCAGATACTTAAGGACTGAGCCACCCAGGCACCCCAAGGAAATATTTTTAAATAAAAAATGTCCCTTGGTGTAATTTTTCTTCAGTCTGAGTGCTTCAATAAGCAACTTTGAATGCCCTGAACATGTGATGAATTAAGTTGATTTTTAACTGAAACACATTCAAATATATGTGAAGATAGATAATTATTCATGAAAACCACTTACTAAGGTTAGATATCACTTGTAGGTGTGTAGGCTTAGAACTGCAAGTTAAAGCTCTGTTGTTCTTGAAGACTTAAAAACAGCTTTGTACCTTTAGAGGTAACTGGAGAAAGAAGTATTTCCATATTACTTCCTTAAAAAGATCTTAGACTCAACATATTACATATTTATTATGTAATTACATAACCTGCATACCTCTCTCCCTATTCTGTTCCTATAACAGAAATTCTGTCTTGAAAACAGTGAACATATGAAATATTTTAGTTCTGTCTTTTTGTGGTTGCTTGGTATTATCAACGCTGTTAACTCTTGTTTGCTGTTACCTAAACTATGACCCTAAGGAGTACAAATTGTTATTTATTGCCAACTATAGGTTCTGGTGTTATGGCCCCTATCTACCTCCTCTCACTTTCCCATTCTCTGCCATGCTACTCAACCATTTTTCCCACCGGTGCACTATTTTTGACACACTGGCCTTGCTTTTCTTTAAGCAAATCACATTTCTTCCTGTTCCAAGACTTTGCAACTGCTCTTCTCTTAGAATACTTTTCTCCTAGGCCTGCATGGCTTGCTCCCTCGCTTAATTGTTCAATACTTTCTTTGGTTTATTGACTTTCACCAATGTTCTTAAAAGATAGTGACAATGAAATCTCCCTCCATCTTCTTTTTTTTTTTTTTAAAGATTTTATTTATTTATTTGACAGAAATCACAAGTAGGCAGAGAGGCAGGCAGAGAGAGAGAGAGGAGAAAGCAGGCTCCCTGCTGAGCAGAGAGCCAGGATGCGGGGCTCGATCCCAGGGCCCTGGGACCATGACCTGAGCGGAAGGCAGAGGTTTAACCCACTGAGCCACCCAGGCGCCCTCCCTCCATCTTCTTACTCCTCCCCCTTTTAAAGTCACTTTAAGCCTCTCTACTCCCTTTTCCTTCCCTAATCTGGTTAAATTTCCTAGGTTTTCATAAAAAGCTAGGAAGAGATAATCACCAAAAGCTTTATTTCTCTTAGAATTGAGCTAGCTTGAGTCAATTTCAATGCCTGTAATCAAAAGAAACTGAATATAACGAGTTCAGTTCTTTCAGGAGCTTTCTCTGTTTTTCTATTGATACCTCCCTATTTTTTAAGGCAATGTCACTTTGTTCTGTTTACAAATATACTGAATATCTGCCAGAATTATTATTTTGTTATTGCCCTTTTTGAATTTCCATGTCTATTTTGCTTGTTCTTTCAGATAAAATTTATTATTCTGTTAATGTTGCCAAAAATTGTAAGTAAAATAGCAGTTGTAGTAATAAATTTTTTTTGAAAAAAAATACATAACTTATTATGTAGTTACATAATTACAACTCAAAATATTACAGACAGCGAATCCCTTGCTTTAATAGAAGTTTAATAATTTTACTTAAGTACTAAAGAAACTCAAGGGAAAGGAACTAACATTTATTAGGAGCCTGCTATCTGTAAACCACTGTGTGACTGCCAGTAATAACACTTATTTAAAAAGTGAAATCTATTATTTTATGAAGTTTTGGTGTAAGGGAACTCAATATTGTGATAAGAAATTCCATCCTGAAGTAAGTGCATTTTGGAGAATAAAAAATGAAGGAAATGTAAAAATGTAAATGTATATCATGTAACTCAGAAAAAATGATATGTTGCTTCTCGCTTTTTTAAAAAATTTAATTTAATTTTTTTTCTAGTGATCCAAAATTCACTGTTTATGCACCACACCCAGTACTCCATGCAATATGTACCCCCCTTAATATCCACCACCAGGCTCACCAAACCCCTCCAAACCCTCAGTTTGTCTGTCAGAGTCCACAGTCTCTCAGCACTTTGAACTTAGTAAAGAGAAATGTCTGGCTTTGTGTGCACAGTGAAAGGTAAAAGATTCAGCTGATCATATTTATAACTACACTGTCCACCACCCTGTTGCCTAGTGAACCAGAAGTTTCCCTGAATCTTCCACTTTTCATACAGCTGCTTTAGTGCTATATGGAAATGGTCTCAAACAGGATATTACTGATATGTGGGAGAAGGCAGGAATGCGAACAGCAAAAGAGGTCTTGTAAACCTGAAGGAAGAAAAGACTCTCCTCTAAATACAAGCTAGACTCTAAGAACTAATCTGGGAAGATATTATAAAGAAAATCCCTGAGAGAGAGGAGAAGAAAGAGAAAGTGACTGATAACACAGGTCATATGAAAGGACCCAGTAGATTCATTCCTAATGAAGGGCTGCACATACTTCACTGATCTCACTAGATCTTGTTCTAAATCTCTTGTGGTTTGATTTATTTGTTTGTTAGATTCCCTCCACTGATTATCTTGCACAGTTCCTATTAGTAAAAAGACAAATACAAAGTCTGGTGTGTGGTATAAGCTTTCTAATACTCCATAGCTATTTATCTCTCATGGTTTGAATTCCACTTGATACTGCTAAGACTCCTTGTTTTATGAAACTTTACTGGATCTTGAGGAAAACAAAACCAAGACAGGACTACCCATTAAATTTAGACAAACTAAAAGACACTAGCCTTCTGATCACCTATTTAGCCCTTAAACTTCAGACTCTCAGGAGTACAGAGGCAACCTGTTTTGTTTTCCCATACTTGTGTTTTCCTTTTGAATACCCCTATTAGTGACCTCCTTATGGTGACAGAAACAAAAGCAGGGCATGGAATGTACTTGATGGGATCCATATTGCAGTCACTGGTGCAGATAATGTCTTTGAGCATCTAATACTATCAGGCATTACATCAGGAAATCTGAAAAATGTATCTTTTATATTATTATTGGTTCCACCTTAAAAAGATTAGAAAAAATTTACACAATTTACTACCTATCAGAGATATCTTTTTATGTAAAGTCGGCAAATTCTATTTAAACTCAATAATTTATAAACCTAAATGTTAAAGTTACACATTAAACAGTTCAGATTAAATTTTGCTAGGATCCAACTTCTAAAAATAAGGTAAGAAAAGAAATAAAATTGCATAGCTATTAAAAAAAAAAAAGAAAGATTTTTTTTTTTTCCTGGAGCTTGAAGAATCATCCAGTGGGTATTTTTCACTTTACTTCAAGCTAGGATACATTAAAATTCAGGGAATTTTAAATTCTCAGAAATGGGAATTTCAATTGAGGACAGCAGCATGCAATTTTCTAATCCAGTCTCTTTCCTTGAAATTTACTAATATTATGAAAAAATAAAAATTATAGAAAAATATTTATCTTTAGTGGAACAAGAACATATCCACAACTCAAATAATAAACTATGATTCAAATATCGTCAAGTACAGACCAAAATAAATGAAGGAGCTGATAAAGTTGACACATAACCCCATTCAAAAGCTTCAGTAGGTCACCTTAGTCCCTAAAGGTAAAAACACAATCTGGAGCACATGAGTAAATCATAAGATATGAGAGAATTGTTCCCATAACAGAGAAACCATATGCCTATGGTTATGTCCATTGACGATGACTTAGTTTTATTCTAGCTTCAGTAAGCGTCTGGGTAAGGGAGGTGGGGGGAGGTAAAGAAGGAGGTGGGCATTTCTAATAAAACATAGTAGATTGAATGCATGCATTTATATTTGCTCCCTCCTGGAGCCCCATTAAATGACATAGGTTTTTTAAAAAGATATATATGCTATAAAAATTGGAATAGACTCAATAATGAATAAAATGTTAACAAATGGGGAAAAGGAAAGCAGGTGGCAGAATGGTAATTAACTAAGCATGGGGAGGATGAAACCTGTGTGCCTGAACAGAAGGATGCCAATAAAGATTTAAGTTGCGGAAACCTTAGAAAGATTCAGGAATTGCAGGCAGTTAGTACCCCAGAAGGTAAGAATGGGTTGCACTGAAAAGATGAGGTCTGGTTGAAACCTTTATAAGGAACAGTGAGACCTTTAGGTAGGATGAGGTTTCTTTCTGATGAAATTATTAGAGGACTGTAACTTGCAAGACACTAGGTACAACGGAGGTCTGGAGTGAGGACTCTCATTCTAAAACAAAGTTTTAGAGAAAGCTCAGTATGGAAGAGATTCCCGGTATTGCTCCTTTGCTTTGCTTGTGGTAACAGATACATTCCCAGTAGGCAGGAAACTGGATTGAGTTTTCTCTAGACCAGTGGTTCTTAAACTGTAGCCTGGGGATCAGCAAAACCAGTTATCACCTGGAAACTTTACAAATGCAAATTCTCAAGCTCCAGCTACAGAGTAAAAAAAAAAAAAAAAAAATCTGAGGGCGGGGCCTCACAATTTGTGTTTTAACAAGCCTTCCTGATGATTCTGAGGCACTCATTTGAATCTCAAGCTCAGATTTGGGAACCACCGCTCTGGAGTTTGCTGGTGCCAACCGGGATCAATCCACCAGGAAGCCTGTCAGTTAGCTACACCCAAGCATGCACAGCACACAGAGCTTTCAACCTGCTTTTTAAGTACCTGACATAGAAGGTCACAAGATAGCTGAGGAGGGCCATGGAGAGGGAATGCAGAACATTAAACAGGGAAACAACAACAACAACAAATCACCCCAGAGATGTGTGATATTAAAGAGAGCAGAAGAAACTTCAAAAATTATAAATGATGTCTTTAGAAAATTAAGAAAAAAGAAGATTGAATTCATGAAACCAGATGGGATGATAAAGAAAAAGGAACAATAGGAAAATAAGAAAGAGCTCTTTGGAAATTGAAAGCATGATTGCTGAAATTACCCCCCAACCCCGCAAAAAAAAAAAAAAATCTTTGGAGGAGTTACATGTGGAGTTCATCCAGATTGAAATAATCCACTTGTACCCAGCACAATTAAAAAAAAAAAAAAATAGCTGCACCAATTTCTACTTGAAATTTCAAAACAGTAGGGCTTGTTCACAGAAGTGAAAAAGGTTACATATAAAGCCCAGGAGATCAGAATGGCATTTGGTAACTGCAGTGGCCACATTGGAACCTAGCAGACAATGGGGAAATGCCTCTAAATTTCAGAAAGAACTTCCTAATGCTCAGCCAAACCATTAACGTGAAAGTTTGGAATAAAGATATTTTCAGATATACAAGATCTCAAAAATTTACCTCCTAAGCTCTCTTACTCAGAATATACTCCACATAAAGAAGACACAAGATTTGGGAAATGGGGCTATCATCACAGGGCATGAAGGAATTTGATCCTGGGGATCAAATCTATGGGAAACGCCAAAGGTGACAATAGTACAGCAAAGTGAGAGTAATCAGTTGTCTGGTTCAGGAGAATAGGAGTCTCCAGAAGCAACATCTCTAAGAGGGGAAAAAGGGACGCAACCAATTACTTAAAGTATTTTGACATGTGGGAATTAATAGTAAATTTGGAAAGAATTAGCAGTATTAACAAAGCAAAGCAAAGCAATTACTAATTTGAGGGAAAGATGAATAGAAAAGAAATGTAATCATTGCTCAGTTCTGAAAAATATTTATAGTCATTGTAATATAAGCACTGACCATTCGTTACTTTACTAAAAATGACTATATAGCCATAATGACAGGATGTAAATAGGGAAGCATGTATGGCTGAGGTGATGTAACTAGGCTACATTCTCACATTCTATAATAAGAAGTCAATAGATAAAGTACAATTGTTAAATCAATCATGAAACAGCAGAATAATCGTGTACTTATTCAGTGAAGAGGCCTGCACTCCATTTAAATGTAGAACTGAAACTAACCAAATAGGAACATAAGGGTAATATTACGAAAAGAGTTATACAATAAAGGTCATATAACAAAGGTCCAGAGCTGGGAGAGAGGGAGCTATAAAAGAAACAAAATATGCTAATTTGAAAGTGTTCCATTACAGGAAAGAAACAAGGGTGGCCTGAAAAAGGGAAACAAATATTTAACAAACTTCAGTTTCTACTGTTTTGCATAATCTTTTTCTCTGATCCACAGAAATTCTAGAAATGCATGTCTCTTTTAGCTTGTTGAACTTCAAATAAAGTTCAGCAAATTTTCAGGTCCACAAATTCTTTTGCTTTTTTTAAAAAATAAAGTAAATAAAATGTAATCACTAGTAATAAAATACAGTATAGTCTCATTTTATTTTTTAATATATCATCTATCTATAAACACCCAACCATCCATCCATCCTTAAGTCTGCAAAAGTATATAAGCACTCTCTAGACCAAGATCTACCAATTTTAATGATGTCTGTTCTGAGTGGTGAGACTTGGATTTTTTTTTTTTTTTTACTTTTTTCTTTGTGCTTTTTGCATTGACTGAATTTTTGAAGAAATAATGATATCAGTATTAAGACATCTTAAATTTTGAATTTGAAGGGATCTCTTTTAATGAATTTTAGTGCTTAAAAGGTGAATGAGGTCATTCATTTTTATTATGCTTCTGTATTATAATCTCTCATGTTTTTAGCACCCTTATAATTAAACCATTTGTTTCATGTTGCTCCTTTCCTCATTTGCTATTTTTTTCTCCGTGTAAAACATCATTATATTATGTTTTTTATCCTTCTGAGTCATACAACTGTGCTTAACTTAAACCATTATTTATAATCCTCTGTATCTTTCACATTTGAAATAGACATAAACAGGACGGTCACATTTTTGTCATGGATTTTTTGGGGGGGGAACTCGAAGAAAAATACTGTGAAAGATGAAATTGTAGCTTATATCTAAGGTTTTCTGTTTGTTTTGAAACATTCAAAGACGTATCCAAATATCAAGGAAAGGATGCTTTTTGCCTACCTTTACTTGTTGGCATCTAAGATAAGCACTGCCTCCACCAAGAATAACATTGAGAACAACATAACAAAAGTTGTGACTGGTGATATAATCAAAGCACTATTCAAACTATGTAACAGTGGGAGGTGGGGTGGGGGTGGGTGGGGGAGCGTAGGGTGCAATGAGAACAACACAACAAAAGCTGTAGCTGGTGATATAATCAAGACACTATTCAAACTATATAACAATGGGAGGTAGGGTGGGGGTGGGTGGGGGAGGGTAGGGTGAGGGGAGGGACAGCTGGTCCGAGCAGAAGCTTCCAGAATTGGAAGGCATCTATGGCAGCATGTTTTAACCCTGCAGTTGCTGGATTGTGGGGAGATGGAAGAGGGTCCACAGTGGCACTGGGCAACTGGAGATGATGGTGGGCATTCAGGAGGCTTAGGGCAGCAGCTATATATCTGTCAGTATGCAAATGTTTTAATTTAGTAGTTCAACCACTATTAGTGGTTAGCTACAGGTAGTACCGTAGTACCGTAGCCAAGAATGAAGACTAACCTTGATTAAATTCTTATGGTTTTACAGTGTTTACACCTAAACTCATTCCTCAAGAACAAAGGCAAAAGTTAAAGCCACGCTTTAAAGATCTCTAGTACATCACCGCTTGAAATCTCGCCATTATTGATCAATAACTTTGGGTTAAACAGTGCTATCTTTCTTTTAAATGATAATATAATTTACTAGTAACATCAGCACTATTGTGAGCTATTAACACTGAGGTAGAGTTCTCTCAAATGGTTAAGAACAGGACATCAAGAGAAGGGCAGTTTTGGAAGACACAGAGAACAATATAAGTAATGGGACTTTTTATGGGTGAGGTGGTAACACAAAAAGAAAAGACAAAAAGAAGTAGAGGAGAATGTCAATCATAAGAAACAAGTTAGGAGAAATGCCAGAGACAACCATTTTCTACTTGTTAATTTTTCCCAATCTCCATTCTGGAGAGAAAACAAGAAAAAAATTGGCTCCTATATTTCATCTCATTTTAGCAGCAGGCAAATGGCTAACCCTTCAATACATACTCTGTTCAGGAGCCCGACTCCACTTTCTCCTCTATGTTTCACACCATATTTTGTTCTACTGTGGAGCCAAATACATTCATTGTAATAAAAATGTAGATTTTGAGAACTAAAAGAGTTCTAGGGGTTTAAAGATAAAACTGTGTTTTGGTGATTTGTACCAAAGAAGCAGAGACCCTGATTCCAAAAATCCAGGATTTCTTAACCTTATCACTATTCACATTTTGGTTGGACATTTCTTTGTCGTAGGGGCCATCATGTGCAACGTAGTGTTTATTAGCATCGTGGTTTCTACCCATCAGATGTCAGTAGCCTTCCTCCTGACCTAATAAAAAATACCTCAAAACATAGCTGAATTCCCTTGGGGGGACAAAATTGCTCCTAGTTGGGAACAGTGCAATAATCAAAAGAACCACTTGACTTTAGATGACATAGTGTTTTTATTTCTAGAATATTTTCCTAATTGTGTTTAATGTAGGCTAATATTGCCATTGACTATTATTTGCTGACCACAAACTATTGGAGAGCAGGGAAGCTGGCCAATAAATGTAAAACTATCATCCAGAAATTAGTCTGGGATTGAGAACATTTCATACTAAACCTCATTTTTATAATCAAACTGTGACAACACCATTCACTCATTTCTTTTCCTTCAATAAGGATTTGTTTTGCTCAGCACCATTCTAGATACTGGGGATAAAAAAGAAAGTTGGCCCCCTATGGAACTCACATTTCTATGCCTGGGTATAACTATGACAGCAAAATTCTAAAATGCTCAATATGTACTAGCTGATATATGACTCTTAAGTCCCACTGTACCCACAACAGTTCTAAAATAACATTTAAGCATGTAGGTATTTTAGGGCATGCTACAAAGGACACGATTGGTAGTTGAAATCTAAAAATCCAATATTCACATTGAAATGTATGAGGTTTCCAGGGTGCTTCTAAGCTCTCTCTCTCACTCCATTATTTTGGTGCCTTCCACTGCTCCTTTCAGGAATTTAATCCCCAACTCTCCGCCCTCAGCTCAACTGGTACATTCTGAATTGTCCTTCATCACAATTGTCCCTATTTGTCTCATTTCCTCTGGGAAGCCTTCATCACCTCCAAGGCTGGGTTAGGCTTCCGCACTGAAGTTCCTTTAAAATTCTCTCTTTATTCCATTACAGCCTTTATACTCTGTTGTAATTATTTGCTTTTTGAAGTTATAGGATGTACCTTGTTCACCATCCTATACGGAGTGTCATAGTCTGTCACATACTGGGTTATTGATGGAAAATTATTGAATAAACAAATTCATGACTAATCCACTTGCAAAATGCCTCGTTATACATTCTAATGTTTATGACCCATTGTGGCTGAGGTAGGTGTTTATCCTAGAAGTAAGATATCCCTTTTTAGTTTTAAATTATTTGTATTCCCAACCTTCTTGGTTTCCATTGATTCTTCAATTTCTGACTGTCTAGTTACTAATCTTTCCTTGCCTTTGGTATATCCTTTTTACTTTGTGAGGTTGACCTTAAAAACTCTACCCCACCACTAATCATTACTCTCCTTATCTCCCTTCCTCCAAGTAACTATGCATCACTGTTTTACCTATCTACACCTTTTCCTAACTGTGCTATTACATTCATTCTTCAGTTAAACTAGTAATATTTCTTAAGTACCTATTGTGAATTTGGCACTGTGCTCCTGCTCTTAGAAAGTACATAGTGGGCCATATGCTTCTTCAACTTTACACAGACATCCTGGGCCATTTGTACACAAAAGGGATGCCAGAGGGGATGGGTCATATTTTTGAGATTGATCCTCAAACAATCCTTCTACTCTCCTATTCTCTGATCTCATGCCTGCCTCCTCCCCCCTTCAGCCATCAAATCAGTTCTCAGATGCCTTGTCTGTTCTGTCCTTCCAGGTTGGTAATATCATTTTGGGGCTTTTATAGGCCACGTCACTCCCCAGTTTCTTATGTTCTTTACTTGAATGAAGTATTTCTTGAAACTACTAGCCCATTTGATACACCTCACTCAGCTTGTTGCCACAGCCCCCAAAGCCTTGAGAAGCCCTTATTAGGTATGGTTCACCAGGGAATGAATGCTTTCCTTGCTCTCTATCAAGAGGGGGGTTAAAAACACCATTCTACCTTCCCAGTGAAAAAGGGTGACTTCCTCAGGGACTTCTCAGCTCCCTGCTCCCAGATAGGAGGTGAATTCTATCTGGCTGAAAGTTTGCTACAATCTCACTGCATCAATACCTCCAGAGATATTTACATTATAAAAGGTAGATGGTTATCTATCTTTTAATAGTTCAAGTAATACATCCCACTTAAAAATGGGGAAAACTATGAATTGTCATTCATAAAAGAAGAAATTTGTATTGCCAGTAAGGAGATTCAAGAAAGTTCAGCCTCTGACCGGGCAATTCTCCTTCTGGGTATTTATTCAAAGAAAATAAGAACATGGGGGCGCCTGGGTGGCTCAGTGGGTTAAAACCTCTGCCTTGGGCTCAGGTCATGATCCCAGGGTTCTGGGATCGAGCCCTGCATCGGGCTCTCTGCTCCTTGGGGAGCCTGCTTCCTCCTCTCTCTCTGCCTGTCTCTCTGCCTACTTGTGATCTATGTCTGTCAAATAAATAAATAAAATTAAAAAAGAAAAGAAAAGAAAAGAAAAACAGGACTTGAAAAAGACATATGCACCTCCATGTTCACTGCAACATTATTACAATAGTCAAAATATGGAAATAACCTATATGTCCATCAACAAATGAACAGATGAACAGATCAAGAAATCTTGAAGGCATTATGCTAAGTAAATAAGTCAGATGGAGAAAGATAAATACTGTATGATCTGTTATATGTGGTTCTAAAAACAAAACAAAACCTCCAAGTTCACAGATACAAAGAACAAATTGGTGGTTTCCAGAGGCACAGAGTTGGGGGGGGATTGGATAAAATAGATGAAGGCAATCAAAAGGTACAAATTTCCATTTACAAAATAAGGAAGTCATGGGATGTAATGTACAGCATGGTGACTACAGTTAATAATACCGTAATGAATATTTGAAAGTTGCTAAGAGAGTAAATCTTAAAAATTCACATCACAGATATCAAAAATTCTAGAAGCTTGTGTGGTGATCGATGCTAATTAGACTCACTGCAGTGATCATTATACAATATGTACAAATATCGAATCATTATGTTGTACACCTGACACATAACATATGTCAATTATAATTAATTTAAAAAAAAGGAAAGAAGCTTCAGCCTCAGTGATGAAGATATACAAATTAAAATAAAAATGTAATAGCATTTCTTGCTTATCAAGTTATCATCATAAAGATGAAATTATCTAGAATTGATAAGAGTTTGAGGAAACAGACACTGTCATGCCCTGATGAGAAGATAAATTAGCATAATCTTGTTGAAAAGTAATTTGACAATGTTATTAAAAGTGCATATATAGGGGCACCTGGGTGGCTCAGTGGGTTAAAGCCTCTGCCTTCGGCTCGGGTCATGGTCTCAGGGTCCTGGGATCAAGCCCCATGTCGGGCTCTCTGCTCAGTGGGGAGCCTGCTTCCCCCTCTCTCTCTCTGCCTGCCTCTCTGCCTACTTGTGATCTGTCAAATAAATAAATAAAATCTTAAAAAAAAAAAAAAGAGTGCACATCTATCTTTTGGCCTGGCAATTTTACACTTAGGAATTTATCATAAGGAAATAACTATAGAAGTGAATAAAATTTCATATCCAATGATGGTCACAGCAGCATCTTAATAACTGAAGTCATAGTGATAATGATGATAATCACAGTAATAGCATTCATTGACTGTCTACTATGTGCCAGACACTGTTCTCAACTCTATGAAGAAGGTATTATTATTAGCTCCATTTTACAAATGAAGATACTAAATTATAAAGAAGTTAAGTAGCCGTCCAAGGCCCCACAGTAACTAAATGGTGGAATCCAGATCCCACTCAGGCACCCCATCTCTAGACTCGAGGTTCGTAATCACTAAGACTATGCATGTAGTGATGTAGATTAGGATGTATTACCACACACCCATATAATGGAATGTTATACAGTCTTTTAAATAATTTAAAATAATTTGGTTACATTGAAAAATATTCCCAGTATATTGATGAGTGAGTAAAACAAGCTAGAAAAACAAATTTTACAGTCTGATATCAGTTTTGTTAAAATATGTGTATATCTAGTGTAGTAGGTAGACTTCTAAGATGACTTCCAAAAATTCCCACCTCCTGCTATTCACACTCTTTTGTACTAGGTTGCCTTTGAGAGTAAGCTAGATATGGTGACTTGCTTTTAATAAACAGAACAAAAGTGATGGACTTCCACTTCTTTAATTAGGTTACAAAAGGCTATGACTTCCATTTTGCTTGTAGACTCTTTTGCAGGCTTCCATGATGGACTCTGTTACTCTGAAGAATTCTGTGAGACAAGGAATTGAGAACTGTCTTTGTCCAGCAGCTACTGAGGAACTGAGACTCTCATTCCAACAGTCTTAAAGAACTGAATCTATTGATAATGACTGAGTGAGTTTAGAAGGAATCCTGCCCTGGTTAAAAGTTCATTGCAACCTTATAAAAGAACCTAAAACAGAGGATCCAGCTAAGCCAAATCCTGGTTCCTGACTTCATAAACTATAGATAATAATTGTTGTTATTTTAAGCTGGTAAGTCTTGGGGTGATTTATTAGGAAGCAGATAGTCTTGGGGTGATTTATTATGCAACAGATAACTAAAACACATAGACACACAGACTTTTATAGCATATCTTTGAACAATATGATTATGATAATGAGAATGACATCTTTTCAATTTTCTTCATTTCATACTTTAAAGTTTTTTCTATAAATAGTATATTTATGTAATCAGGGAAAAAACCCTTATACCGAAGGAGAAGAAAAGGTAAACATAATTCAACAAAATATGTATCTTTTGGCTCACAATTTTAGAACTCCCATGCTCCTTCAAGTAACATGATGGAGCCTATAAGGATAAAATTGCTTTCGTGCTATACATCCAGAACAACTATATCATGTGAACTGGGGAACTTCCAAAACTGCCCTTTCTTTTAAGTAATTAATTAATCAATAGAACTAGAAATAAAGGTGCCTGGGTGGCTCAGTCATCTTTGGCTCAGATCATGATCTTGGAGTCCTGAGATAGAGCGCCATGTTGGGCTCCCTGCCCAGCAGGGAGCCTGTTTCTCCGTCTCCCTCTGCCTTCTGCTCCCCCTGCTTGTGCTCTCTCTTTCTGCCAAATAAATACATATGTACATACATACATACATAAAATATCGAGAAAAAGCACTAGAAATAGGAAATTTAGGAAATGATTAAAGTTGGCCTCATTGCTTCTCCCCACCCCCTTCCTCTTCTTCTTCTTCCTTCTCTTCCTCTTCCTCTTCCTCTTCACTTTCTGCTTCCCCTACCCCCTCCTTCTTTGCGCGCGCGCGCGTGTGTGTGGGTGTGTTTTGTAGCATCTTCTTTACTAATTCACTCTGAGATTTAGTATTTTTATGCTTCTTTTCATTTCTGCTAATATTAGCCTACCATTACTAGTATTACTACTACTCACAGTTCTTCCTCTACTACACTTCCCTTTCTCTACAGAGCACCACTAAACTGCCAAGAGGCAGTAGGACTTGATGGTCAAGAGAATTCTGCTTGAGTGAAAGCTGCCTTTACAAACACTTAAGTGTATTCTGGGAAAGTAAGTTAAGCTCTCTCTATTGCAATTCCATCATATAAAAATGAGGATGACAATAATGCCTACTAGAACAGTGGCACATAAAATCTAAGTAAATGTTAACATTTATTGTGTTTACTAGTTGCTATTCATGACTGATAGATTTCTAATCATGATAATAATAACTACCAGTTATTTCATCCTTCCTATTTTCCAGGTATTATGTTAAACACATTACATGTGTTTTCTCATTTATCCCACCCAATAACCCTGTGAGATAGATATTATTATCCCAATGATGGCTAAGTTAATTAGGGCCAAGTAAAGTTAGGTAACTCATTCAGCAATAGGACAATGGAACAATAAAGTCAGGATTCAATACTCAATTTTTCCATGTTTCTTCAAGTATGAGATGTGTACCACTGGTGAAATGATTTTAGGACGTACACAAGCTCATCTGTTTTTATTATTCTGTTATTGTGTCAGTATTCCAATGCACTTAGAAGCAACCAGAATATTCTATTTATTTTTATATTCTCATCAGAATATTAACACTGATCTTATTAATGTCAAAAAATAAACTCTTATATAGATGGTAGTCAAAAATATTATCACCCAGTAAAAGAAGCCTTCTACCAAAAATGACTATATGGGTCTATTTCTTTCTTTCTTTCTTTAAAAGATTTTATTTATTTATTTGAGAGAGAGAGAGAGAGCATAAGTGGAAGGAGACCCAGAGAGAAAGAGAGAGAGAGGGACAAGCAGACTCTGTGCTGAGTGGGAAGCCCAACACAGGGGTCAATCCCAGAACCCTAAGATCATGACCTGAGCCAGTTGCAGATGCTTAACTGACTGAGCCACCCAGGTGCTCCATATATGGATCTACTTCTATGAGGTTCTGGAAAAGGAAAAAGAAATAAATAGTGCGATATAATTTGACCAGTGTTTACTTTTAAGGGGCTAGTGTGGGGTAAGGGTTACTGGGAGGGTTATGAGGGAATTTGCAACAGAGATAATATGTTCTGTACATTGGTGGAGATTTAGGTTATACAGATGTATTATTTTCTCTTAAAGTTAATGACTGATATAATTAAGATTTGTGAATTTATTATATATAAATTTTATCTCAAAAGAAACAATAAACTGTAAACAGCATTGAACTCCAGTGTGCAAATGACATGAACACTGAAGTGTTTGGGGATAAAGTATAAAATGCACCAAAAATAAGATTATTGATCAATGGATAGAGGATAGGTAGATGAATAGTATGTGATAAGGAAGTGTGATAAAGATTAATTGTAAAATCTAGGTGGTAAGTATGATTTTTTTCACTTTTTATGTATATTTTCAAATGTTTATAATAAAAAGGTAGTAAAAATAAGCTCTTAATGACAAAATTTGCAAGGTTTTTATTGCTTAGCAAGCACATTATCTGAGATATTTAAGAACTTCACTCTATTGCTGAATCTGTGTTTGTGTGTGTGTATGTATATCCTTAGGTAAAGCATTACACAAGTCTAAAATCTTCTAAGTTCATATTCCCTACAAGTTTATAAATCAACCACCCATTACCATTTATACAATTCTCATGGCTGTATTTTTGATGTCCAAAGAATAAATGGACTTTTACTTATTAAATCTGCTCTCTCCTAGAAAGTAATACTATTTTTAAAGACAATAGTCTTGTTTCTACTGAGTTTTAAAATACACTATCTTTATCATTCTTCAACATGACACATCAATACACCTGACTCTTCTAGGACTAGACCATTAAGAATATCTATTTATATTCAATATAATCTATGCACAAAATCCAAAATGTTTCCACACAATATCTTTATAGATCACATATGTGTTAAACCATGAAAGGGAAATAATTCTATTTTTATGTACAAGAATATGAAGACATAAAGATGATTTCTAAGGGTACTTACATAGAATAAGGATAAACCCATGATTTTCAGACTATAAAACTACATTTTTTATATTCCTATTAACATACCAATATTCATATTGGTATCATCTGTGATGTAATATCATCTAGTGTGGAATATCATTCCAATATCCCTATATTGGTATGCTACAATTTTTACTTATCACGAAAAAAATCCACTGCATGTTGTTGTTGGATAGTTACATTCAAAACTTCATATTCTTTTCTTCTTTCTCTGTGTTTTCAATCTTTTTTTTTTCATTTTTAATATTCATTTCTCCATAACTGCTCGTCTTACTTAAAAATTCCCTCTATTCTTCAATGAGTTTTCAAAGAAACGAGATTTGATTATATGAAGGATGACTTAAAATCATGTTTTAAATACCCTTGTTTAATATCAATGACAATTACTGAATTATTTTGGTAATTTAATGCAATGTCCTCACATTTTTTTCTTTAAATAAGTTTCTCAAAATAAATTACTAAACTTCATATGGAATTCTGTTTACAACTATAAAGTTTCTAAATAATTGTTCTAAGTAAAACTGATGAAAAAGTTATGAAAATTAAAATATTAGGTCATTATTTATTTTAATTCCATGTTTCAACAGTAAGCACTATCCGTGTATTTCCCACTGTGAAAGTCAATAGATAGGCACACACAGTTCTTTCCTCCTCCCTAATTTTGTTATTATATATTTTTTTACATTTTTAGGTTTATGATAGTTTCATTCTATTTTATGTCTGCAATTCTTTGAATTGATAACTTTTATTCTGTATTTAATGTTGCTTTATCATGGTTTCTCCTGAGTTTTTATTTTGATTCCTTTTCTTTGACATTTTATAAAGGAGCTTCTTTTTTCAAGAAGGGGACGTGTGTATTTTATTCCCTGAGCTGTTACACACAGGAGATCATCTGTCTTTATTCTTAATGCCTGAAGGACAATTGGGGGTAATTATGAATATTTTATTTCTGTCCCATATTTCTCTATTTTCCTCAATCACAGCTTATCATTATGTTGATGCCTTTGTCTCCATTTCAATCATCCTCTCTCTAATTACTTTCCTATTTTTGTTTTTTTATATCATTTTGTATGATTTATTCAAGTCTGTGCTCTATGCTTCTAAATGTGTTTTCATTCTTTTTTATTTTATATTTTGTTGCTTTCAAAGTAGTTCATCCCTCTAATAATGGCTTGATTTATTTCTTTCAATTTTTTTCCCCCTGAGTTCTGCCAGTTTATTTTTCCTCTTTTTGCTGTCTCTTCAGTTTTTGTTTTCTTTTGTGTCTATTTTCCACATTTTTGTAATCTTTAGAGAAGTTATGCTGTTTGTATCTTCTATGGAGCATTCTTTGAGGTTTCTCTATTTTCTGGGATAAATTGCTTTTCAGGTAGAATTTCATTATTTTCATTTTGCTTATACTCTTTTCTCCTTCATTTTGTGTGATGGTGTCTCTCTAGTTATGGAGAGGCAATTCCATCTGGAGCAGCTATTACTGAACGCTGAGGGGATGGCAGCGGAAATAAGGTGGGTTTACCTTGAAGTTTCAGTTTCAGTTGGCCATCTTAGAATCTCCCTCACTATATCTCTGTGTCTCTATCTTTGTTGCACATCTCCCATTTATCTTTGACATTCAAGAGGTCAATATGGCATGTGGAGGCCCTCCTGAAAGGATGGGTTCCCTAGGATAAGAAATACTCTATACTGTCCCCCCTGTCTAGCCCTTATCCAGCTTTACCTTCATTAATGAAGACAACCATTTCCTTTGTTCCATTTTCCCTAACATCTCACAGTATTAGACTGGGTTCTTATGGATCATTCCTCTGACCTTCTCAGGGTTACTTTAGCTTCTACATCTCATTCTTCTGTCAGAAGGATGGTGTGAGCTCTTTTCAGAATTGTGACATTTAACTCTTAGGAAATATGCAACCTGCCATAAACCAAGGAAGTGGACTCATGTTGACTTTTTTCATACTCTCTCATCTGGTCCAATATAGCAGATATTTCTTACAATTTGTAATTGGGGTTGTGACTATTGTTGCTTTCAGTGGTTTGTAAGAGAGGGAAGCTATTAAAAATGTCTGTAGAAGCATTTCTAATTGGAAGAAATGCCTGCCTGTGAAGGTGACATCAGGTTCCCCCCCACCTTGAATTTTATCCAACAAATCCACAACTTGATCTCTCTCCCTCAGAGAACCTGCATGATGCTGCGTGGTTTTTGTTTTTTTGTTTTTTAATTTTTAAAATTTAAATTCAATTAAGTAACATATAATGTATTATTGGTTTCAGAGGCAGAGGTCAGTGGTTCATCAGGCTTATATAGTACCCAGTGTTCATTATATCACATGCCCTCCTCAATGTCTTATCACCCTGTTACCCTATCTCCCCATGCCTCTCCTCTCTAGCAACCTTCAGTTTGTTTCCTATGTTTGTCTCCCTCTTTGATTTTATCTTGTTTTATTTTTTCCTCTCTTCCCCTATGATCCTTTGTTTTGTTTCTTAAATTCCACATGAGTAAGATCATATGATAATTGTCTCTCTCTGATTGACTTATTCCGCTAAGCATGGTGCTTTATCTCTGCCAAATATCTTAGATTATATCCTAAAGCAGTCCTTATTTTTTCATATGTATAAAAATCAGAACTTAATGTCCATGAAGAAAGGGATGACATCAGTCTGGATTACCTCTTTTTTCCCCATAATAAGTGCTCAATAAAAATTCTGAATGTAATCATGAATTAATTCATGCATGTAGTATAAGTTAAATTCCAAACAAGATTATATTACCTTTGAGGGCACCCAAGGTATATCAAGATACATATATAATTTTTTTAAAAGGACTATAAAATACTACATATTATGTATATAGCAAAGCAGAGAGTAAATGAGCCTTTAATGAGTTGAAAATTGAATAATTAATTTAATTTAATGAAAAATATATTCTCAACATCACTTGGCATCATGGAAATACAAATTAAAATCACAATGAGATACCATCTCACACTGGTCAGAATGGGTAAAATTAACAACTCAGGAAACAACAGATGTTGGTGGGGATGTGAAGAAAGGGGAATCCTCTTACATTGTTGATGGGAATGCAAACTGGTACAGCCACTCTGGAAAACAGTATGAAGGTTCCTCAAAAAGTTAAAAATAGAACTACCCTACGACCCAGCAATTGCACTACTAGGCATTTATCCAAATGATACAAATATAGTGACTCAAAAGGGCACATGTACCCCAATGTTTATAGCAACAATGTCCACAATAACCAAAATATGGAAAGAGCCCAGATGTCCACTAACAGATGAAGGATAAAGGAGATATGGAATACACACACATACTGGAATATTATTAACTCAACCATCAAAAAGAATGAACTCTTGCCATTTGCAATGACATAGATAGAACTAGAAGGTATTATGTTACATGAAACAAGTCAGAGAAAGACAATACCATATGATTTTACTCTTAAGTGGGATTTAAGAAACAAAACAGATAAACATAGGGGAAGGGAAGAAAAAAAAATAAGATGAAAGCAGAGAAAGATGCAAACCATTAGAGGCTCTTAACTATAGGCAGGGTTGCTGGAGGGGAGGTGGGTGGGGTAATTGGGTAACTGGGTGATAGGGATTAAGCAGGGCACTTGAAGTGATGAGCATGGGGTGTTATATGTAACTAATGATCACTAAATTCTACCTCTGAAACTAATAATATAGTATATGTTAATTAAATTGATTTAAATAAAAAAATAAAATGAATAAATAAATGAAAATTTAAAAAATAAAATTTTAAAAAAGAAATGTAGTTTAATTAAATAAATATAACAAATATGTTAAATTAAATATAGATACATTTGAAAGATTACTAGTATGGATTTCATATTTCTGAAAGTTAACGTAAAATAAAAAAGTAGACATCAAAATGCCCAATAATTGACAAGAGAACAAGAAAACTACATTCCATGTGAAATAGAGGAAGGGAGAAAGTTGTTCAGGTATGAAAATTTGTGTTTTTTTAAAATTTGCTTTTATTTGGTTCTACAGTAGAAAAAAGAGTTTTCAGTATTTAAAAGAATATGATTAAAGTAAGTTTTAATGATGCCTTGTAATGTCAATGTTGGATTTATGCATGATTCATAAGTGCTTCCGAATTTCAAAAGTGAAAGGTTTAGGTTTCAGTGGCTTAAATATTTAGTTTTCCTTAGTTCACACATAAAAGCAGGACATTAAAGCACTTTTAAAACAATACATATTTTTTCTATCTAGGGAGGCACATTTAGTATATCCAGATTCGAAGGGCAAGTAACTGAGATTTCCAAGTTTAGTTTTTGATGGTGCAACCATATGACAAAACTCAGTCTTTATGATACAATTGTGGTAAATGTCTAAAGACATACCAACATACTAAGGAAAAACAAAGAAGATAGTACATTTCCAAGAAACTAAGCAACTATGCCAATAGTTTAAAGACTTAGGAAGTTCAATTAAAAAAAAATCTTGGAAATATTATTGTAATCTAGCTAATCTGTCATTTTAATCTTAGAATTTAGGAAAACAAGAGAATTCCAGTTTTGCCTTTACAAAATATTATGAATCACAAATATTAAACATTTGGCAGTAAACCAAATGACAGTTTAACCCAATTCCTATGTAAATTCATTAGAGCCCCACACATGTAAGATTTAAACAAAAAGAATGACCTATTTCTTTCCCCTTGTATTCTGATATATTTAAACAGAAATGGTAGTCTTTATTATTTCTAGATATGAATAGTGCTATCTAGATATCTATTCTAGAAGTGAAGAGTGCTATAAATTGTCAATAGTTTTATTGATAATTTAGATATGCTATAGAAATACATAGATAATATAGAAATATATTTGTATTAGTAATGTTTCTAAATAAATATGCTTAGATATTGATAATTACTATTGATTTCATAACTAATGATGACTACAAAAAAATTCAAAGATTCCTTACTTTGCCATATATTAAATTAAATCTTAGATACATTGATTTAAGAGTAATCACACTAAAAATGATTCTTTTAGATAGGAAATTCTCTATTACATATAAAGGTTCAGTGCATTACAATAAATACTTGAAGAAAGTATACATAAGGGTATGGTTTCAGAAGATATTTGCCAATGATTATGCATCAGAAAGAAAAATAAATGTTAATAAATTACAAATATAATTTAGTGAGGAATTTAATGCACAGGCAATTTGTCAAAATTGTAACTATGATCTAAAATAAAATAGATGTGCAATAGAATTTAAGTTGGGGAAATTTGAAAGGTAGGGAAATAATTACATAATTTATAAATCAGGATTTTCTGTAAGCTTGTGACTAAAGGCAAATTTTCATATCTTCTCTTATGTTCAATTTTCCCTATGACGTTAATAAGAGTAGAGGGTTAACTCATTTTTTTGCAATGAAATGTGTAATATGGGAATTTTAAATAAAATTGTGACCATTTCAGTACTTTTTCATTTATTTATGAGAACTGATTTTTTTTTTTTTTTTAACCAACTGAGCCACCCGGACGCCACTGCTTATTGTTTTAAGGATTTTGTTGAACTGATTTTTATTCATAAAACATAATATATCTTTTCATGTGACTCTTTGGAATTATTCTCAGAAACTTCTTATTGACTCTTGCTTTCTTTATGTATAGCTCCCATTTTTACTGCTTTTTCATAGTGACATAGTTTAAAAAAATTATTATGCTGATAGGATTGGCTCTTTATACCTTAAATAAAAATTGCAAAAGACCACACAGCACAAAACAAAGAACATGTTAAAAACCTATAAATGGCTAAAAGACAGACATCAGGACACATGAAATTTATGAAGTAACTAGCTAGAATAGTCTAATATTTTTGGATAGTAATAAAATGATTTTCAATAACAAAAGAAATGCATAGTTAACAAGGCACTGTATGAAACTGCTTATGTAGTCAAAATATTTTTAGCATTATAAAGTTAGAAATATGTAAAAATAGAGGAAGAATAATTTATGATATAATTATTCCCATTCAACTTTCTTGTCTTAGAAGAAATCTTGTATTTAATGAAGAGTGAAAAAAATTAGTTTTAATTAAATAAAATTCATGCTGATTCAATTACTATTTATATCATATATCCATATTCAAATAACTTTTTATTGCTGTGCTCTATTTTTCACTGTTCGTTTCAAGCATAGAAAGCCTAACATTTCAAAGATTTTCATTCAAATACATTGATATTTTTAGCAATATCCATGGAGTCGACATACTGAAAATAGCCTGTGGTGATGTTATTTTACATTGAGGTGAATTTTTCTTTTTCAAATTTCATTTTCTTTTTTTGGTTGTTTTGTTTTTCAGTATCTAAATTATTTCTGATCAGAGGCCAAATCAGCCATGCCTCATGGTAAATTTCAATCTATACCAAACTGGGTAATTATATACACGTATATGTCTATAATATATTAATACCATATAATATTATCTTACTATTATATATATATTTCCTTTTATCAGATGAGAAATATATCTGAGTTTTGAGAAGATCTGGACCAGTGTTAGTTTTATTTATAAAACTTTAGTTAGTCTATTAGTTAGCTACCCACAAAGACATGGAGAGGCAATAGGCTTAGCAGTGGAGAGCTTAGGTGAATCAGAGCTCCTGTGTTTGTGCTCTAGCACCATCACATATTATCTGCTAAGACCTTGGGCCAATTATTAAAATTCTGTCTCATTGTTCTGATCTATGAAAAAAGATCCTTTAATGGATTATTTTGAACATTAGGTAAATTAATACCTGTAAATTATTATAATTGGGACATTCTAAGTGCCGAATACATTTTAATTATTATTCAAATGACTTTGTTCATTTTCCTGCCTCCCTGACCACAGAATTTGGCTTGTAAAAGTGTCTTACATAGGTAGTGCATTTTTAAACATTCCATTTCAATGCTTTTTTGGCTGTGTATTTATCTTCTAATGACAAATCCTCACTATTCTCTATTGTCCTGTGTCTATTGCACATACAAGTGTAAAAAGCCTTTCTATGAGGCATTTGAGTTCAGAGCCTTTTGATAAGGATTTATGTGTGTTGCTTTTAGCAGTCTTCATTTGCTTTGTAAGAATTTCTTTATATCCTACTATTTTCAAACCATTGGATCTCTTCTGCCTAATAGAGCTATATTAGCGTTTCTCTCAATCCCATCTAATCAAACTAGAACCCAGAATACTACAAAGAATGGTATTTTGGAACTGTAAGCTCTAAATCACCATGAGCATTAGCTCTGGTTTCTTTCATAATGAATGTCAAGTTGCACAGCAGGATGACCAATATAGTTTAGTAATATAGTGGTTAGTATCCTCTCAACATTCTGCACTTGGACATGAGAGTAAGTCCTTACAATGGGAAAGCATTTGTTTAAGTTCATACTCCACATTGGTAATGTGGTGGTGTCACACTCTGGATAAAGTCATTGTATTGCACCTTGTATTTTGAAGAATTTTGCTTCTAGATTCGTATTAAAGTTCTTGCGGTTGCAAACACTTTTTTCTTTCAGAAGGAAATGCCAATGTTTCAAAGAAAAAGTAATAATTGGTCTGTAGTGAAAATAAGTTTGAAAATGTTTATATTTAAATATTATCTATTGAATTGGAAACTGAAGATAATGAGCAAATCACTATCTAAGAAACTATGTGAAAGGCAAATTTGAGTTAGAAGGCAGTTAATATTAGATATACAACATATATAAAATACTCATAAGATGATGGTTTAAAAAGAGGGCTCAGAATAATATCTAAGAATTAGAAGTGATACTGTGGTTGCTTCCGATTCCTCATATTATAATATCATTATTTGGATTAACCCATTAGTTGAAAATAAGAAAATAATGTATAAGAAAAAAAGCTCATCATCTGAAAAATCAAGAAATAGCTGCAAATATAATGGAGAACTTTAAGGCCACATTTTGGGGACAAGACTGAATGTAGAGTAATAAGTAGAATTTCATAGGAATTCCGTTTCTTCCTTGAGGGTTTTATTTACTTTATAATACTGTACCCTTGCACTTCAGGTCAGTAACCTGAAGGGATGGGAGGAGACAGGATTCTATTCCATGGGCTCCACAAAGTGAAATGTTTTATTGAGACACCTTCTCCACTTTGAACTGGGACCTCAAAGGCCACAGATTCAGAACAATGATACACTAGAACAAACCCTCACCTCTCACTTCAAATCACAGAGCATTTTAGAGAGGACTGTATCTGTGCTGAGCATAGCAGGAGAAGAAAAATAAAGAAGAAAAAATGTCTTAAAAATTGTCTTTATATATGGATCTTTGTGTATAATTACAAACTGAGACATCATAGTCTGTGTGGAACAGGGAACCTCAAGCTATGAATTACATTTGAGATGGTTTCAAATTAGTAGTGTCCCCAGGTGCTAGACAGATACAAACACAAACAGAAAGTCCCTTTGGAAGAAAAAATACAATCACAGTAATCTGAAAATACCCATGAAGTTTTTTCAAGAATCATTCCTACTACACACTGATAAATAACTAGGCACACACACACAAAAAGACAAGGTGATCGATTTAAGACCTGTACAAATAACAAACAGCAGAAGAGTGATAGAAACTTTGGATAATAGAATGATTCTAAAAAGCTTAGTTATAGTTTCTATATTAAAATATATATGACCTTGAAAGTATATTCAGATAATAGTAAACAGATCTAGACCTAGGAGGCTCAAGGAAGAATAAAATCAAACTTATAGACATCTTAAGAAATCCAATAATAAGCATTTAAAAATTTAATGGGTATCTTAGCAACAGTTTAGGTACAGTGTTTTAGTCCACTCAGGACACTATAATAAATGTCCCATTAACTGGTGGAGGTGGGAAAGTCCAAGATCATGGTACTGGGAGATTTGGTGTCTGGAGAGAACAATTCCTGGTTCATATATGGTCCCTTTTCATTATGATCCTCACAAAGTAGAGGGGAGAAGCAAGTTCTCTGAGGTGTCTGTGATTAAGTGCACTAATACCAATCATAAGGGCTCTGCCTTCTACTCCTGGTAACAATGGTAATGCTGACCATTACTTTGGGGGTTAAGATTTCAGCATATGCATTTGTAGGTGATACAAACATTCAGACCAAGCATGCAGCAAAAGAGAAAAGTAGTATTCTATCAAACAGAAGACATTATTCAGAATGTAGCACAAAGAGATGAAGGGAAAATATAAAAAGTAGTATAAGAGACATGTGAATTATAACATATGCTTGATTGGAGTTCAAGAGGAAGAAAAAAGAATAACATAAAAATATTTCAGTAGATTAAAGCTTGGTAGTTTTTTTTTTTTTTTTGAATTTATAAAAGTCAATAACCCATGAAATCATGAGGTTCCGTGAATTGAAGAAAGCCACATATTGATATATCCTACTGAAACTGTAGAAAACCAAAAACAAAAAATATCTTAAAAGCAGTCAGGGAAAAACAATAGAATAAAAGTGATGGAGAATCATCATCTTCAATGTAGTGAAATAATTCTATACCCAGCAAAAATAACTTTCAAATATGAGGGGAAAAGACATGTTCATAAATACAAAAACCTGAGAGAATTTTTCACTAACAGAACATCTTTAATCATATCGAACAATTCCTGATAGAAAGAAGAAAGGAATGTCAGATAAAACATTTAAGATTCAGAAAGAAAGAACAACAAAAAGTAAGTATGTGGGTTTAAAAGGGAGTAAAACACACACACACACACACACACACACACATATATATGACATATGAGACAAATAGAAAGCACGAAATAAAAGGATAGATTTAAATCTGAAGACATCTGAAATTGTATTAAAGGGACTGAAGAGACTAAGTTCTTCAGCTAAAAGACAAAAATCATTAGGCTGGAAGAATCTTCATATCTAATGATCTACAATTTATAAGACATATATGGAAATCTGAAATAACAGAAATGTTGATCCTAAAATAGTAGAAAAACGTAATAAATATGAGCAAAAGATTTTGATGAGCTATGTTAATATCAGAAAATAGATTTTAAATCAGAAACCATTTCTAAAGATGAAAAATCATTTTATATTGACAAAATACTTAGTTTTCCAAGAAAATGTAATATATATATATATATATATATATATATATATCTCATTACAACATGGGTGAAACTATAAAGAAAAGCTAAGAGCTCATTACCTTAAAAGTCAGCAGTCAGGATAATGGTTATAACAAGGAGGGTAGGTGTGATAGAAAAAGAAACTCAAGAGGCTTTCAGCCATGCTGGTGATGTTCTATTTCTTAGTCTGAGCAGTAGTCACACCAGTGTTAATGTATAACTATTAGTAAAAAGTATATATACAGGTTTTATACAGTTTCAGCATGTATGGAAATTCTTGACTTATTAAGTGAAAAAGCAGACTGCATAATAATATATATTATATATACATATAATTATCATAATATATAATATATAGAGAGTCCTGTTTTGTTGTAAAGATCTACATATTTACCTATCTATAGATACAGAGATAAAGTCAAAGTAAAGCTGAAATTTTTATCAGTTATCTCTGGATGGTAGTTTTATACTTTTTTCTCTTTCAGTGTTTTCCTATAATATACATTGTTTTTGCAATAAGGAAAAAATGAATTAAAAAAAACTTCCCTACCAGTTAGGAATATAAAATAGGGTTTTAAAGATAGAAGAGAGGTTGGTAGAAGGATATGTGTCAAACTTGAAAATGGAAAATGAATAGCTTTGTGGAAAGTGAGACATAGATACTCAATGAGGAGGAAATACTTGGAAAGCAGCAATGCTTAAAAGGACTTCAGGGTGAATATGGACAGCAAATTAGATGGAAGCTTGCAGTGTAATGTGCCAGGAAAGAGCGCCAATGCTATTTTCAGTTGGAAAATCACAAGCACCATGGCACAAAACAAGGACAGGAAGCCTCTTTTTATATATATTTGGAAAATCTGACTGTAAGGCACCAATTCTATATCAAACTACTTTTAGCTTAAACTAGGTACAAGGAAGAAAATAGCCACTGTGACCTAAAAATGATTATGATGAAATGGAATTCTCCAATGAAATAATTTCTCATTCTTGCTTCACAGAGGGCATAGCCTCTATTAATGCCAGCCCCAAGTTTTACCAAGGGTGATGGTAAAAGCATGTATGTTTGAAAATTCTTCTTTAGGGTCTTTCTCAAAGTATACATATCAAAATAGCCATGTAGGATACAAAAATAAACCTGCTTAGGAGGCTTGTATGCTTCAAGACTTCAACTTGTTGGAGAAAGTAAAGAATTGTAAGAATATTCAGGATTTATAAAAGTAAGAGAAATGAATCCTGATGCAAGACTTGCCTCGAATTAGAAATATAGTGCACAACGTCCAAAGGACATTGTCAGTTTAGGACGTCCAAAATGGCTGGCCAAATATAGCAGCAGATGTCTACTGATAAGTTTAGGGAGGTGATACAGACTACTCCTAGGTCTACTGATGGCCAGGAGTTGGTTGGTAGAGAATAGGATCCAGTGCTTTTGAAGAAAGTTGGTTGACTTCAGATCCGGCCTTCAAATCCGGCAAGATAGTGGGTGGCTGTATGGTGTCTAGCCAGAGACTTAAAGGCTTGGAAGGACGTAAAAATCCCTCAGGTGGTATAAATATAAGGACCTTAATTGAGAAACTTACTTACAAACATATGGGCAGAGCCAAAAACAAGGGATGTTGAGGTATCTAGAGACAATCAAGACCAGGAAAGTCTTAAAAGTTACCACTTTTAGGTCTAATGAATAAAGGGAGGAAATAGTATAACCAATATCCAGTAACAGTTGTAGATACAGAGTGCCTGCCGGCAGAGGGTAAAGTTGGCAGATAAATAGTGCCAAAGTGGAGAGGGAAGGAAAGACCTTGACCTTCTTCTTTCTACCCTCCTATCTCCTGGTCATGCCTCTTATTGGCCAAACTCAATGCAAAGCCAGAGGATAAGGGAGCCTTGGTTCAGCAGTCCATAGGAGTCAGCCTTCTAGAGCAAAGATCAGAGGAGGGAAGGATAGAGAAGAAAATGTGTTGGTGATGATGGGGGATGGGAGGCAAACAGAGTAACCAGAACAAGTGCTATGTGAGGAACCAAGGGCAATGGCCAGTTATGTACAGTGGGCCAATATGGCAGAGCTAGGCTTCATTTGGTCAGCCTGAAAATAATTTTAAATTACTTCCTACTTTGTGCTAGACCAACTGCTAGAAAAACAGTAAGTTGATTCTTTTTAAAGAAGGCTTTGCAGCTGAGTATAGAATTGAAGATAGGCATATAAACAAGGGTACAGAGAAGGTAAAAAAGGAAACCAGTCATTCTTGGGATTGAAGTAAGTAAAAAATACCATAGAGCAAGAGACATTTAAGCTTTGAGGATCAGAACAAGAGAGATTACAAGGAAATTTCTGGAAAAAGGAATAATATGAGTTTGGTTTGAGCAGTTTGGTTTTGGTCAGAGCAACCAATGTGAAGGAGATTGGAATTAGAAGCTCATAGAGACTAAACACATGAGTTTCCTTTGACAGACATCTATCTCTTCTTTGGCCAGGATGCTACAGAAACATGGCAGTGCTGAGCTGATTAAGTAGATGGTATATTGGTAATGGTGTTTGGGTAGGATTGGTGAAAATAGGAATTCTCACATAATGTACTACTGCTTTCAGGTTTTCATCTTTCAGGATAGGATTAGAAAGAATTAGCAGACTGGGCAAAGGGATGAACAGACTGGAATAAATAACACAACACAAAATAAAAATATCATAGAAAGTTCAAAGGGTTCAAAGGGGGAACAGAAGGGATGAACCTCAAACACTTGGAAAACATAAAAAGATGGTGACTCTCTGAGGACTAAACTCATATGATCAATAAATAATCCACAAATTATTTCTAGTCCCAACTGAAACATTATTTACTTAATTCATCTACTAACATA
Organism: Enhydra lutris kenyoni; assembly: GCF_002288905.1. Lineage (NCBI taxonomy): Eukaryota > Metazoa > Chordata > Mammalia > Carnivora > Mustelidae > Enhydra > Enhydra lutris. Next base: position 1,015,780 of record NW_019154101.1, on the reverse strand, counting down.
TTCAGTGAAATTGAATCATCATATCGATAAAAGCTTATCAACCAAAAGAGGTAGCCAACATAGAATGATAAGGTCTAACAATGTGAGTTTCTGTACTGTGTACACAAAACTTTCCAGGGAAGAATGACACCAAATCTGGAAGGCATGGGTGGGCAATTTGGCAAAAAATTCGTAAGGTACCATTACGTTTTAATTATGTTCATCACAAAGCCTTCTGAGTAAGACTGGTCTTTTTTTATATATCTTGAGAAAAGAAAGCCTTGTTAGGGGATATATGTAGAGCATTTTTTGAGAAAGGTTACCAGAACAGAGGTTTTGGCTAATATTATCTCTTGTCAACTTAGTTAATGGGATTCTTTCACTGAGAGTCTAGTTTTCCCACTGTGCCTTTGCAATACAATTTCTTTTTTTTAATTTTTAATTTTTGATTTTTTATAAACATATAATATATTTTTATCCCCAGGAGTACAGGTCTGTGAATCGCCAGGTTTACACACTTCACAGCACTCACCATAGCACATACCCTCCCCAATGTCCATAACCCCAATATAATTTCTTAACCTGTAAGACAGACATTCTAACCCTGGAATACAGTAAAATTACAAATAATTCTACCCTTTGGAGTCTCTTGGCAGTCTCACTCAGTTTCCTCTGGCAACTATACAACCTCATTGCCTCCATCCCTTTGGATTTTCTGAATCTTAAAAATAGGTTAACTTGTCTACAGGAGAGAAAGTTAAAGTCTTAAGTAGAAATCACACTTCTAGAAATACTTCAATAAGATAACTACAGGAAATGTATGGATATAACAGTTGATCAAAGCAAAGCCACCCAGGCTGCAAAATAAATTTAGTTCATCTCAAGTTTAGTTTTTGCCTTCCATTATGGTATGAAGGAGGCACTATGGAATGGTAGAGAACTGGCAGTTTTCAAACATTTGCTTCTTTGTTTTTTAATCCACGGAAATTTCTCCCCAAACAGAATCGTTATGGCAACCTGTCATGTAAAAATATCAGGGTGAAGTGCATGGTCAGAAGCAGGAAGGAATATCTAGGAATTCTGCTGGCTCAGTTCTTCCCAAGGCCCATTGTCCTTACACATCCCAAGTAGTCCCGAGGGCTCAGTTTGAGAATAGTCAACAGAGTCAAGGAATCTGGGAGAAAAAATTGGCTCTGATCTTCGATTCATAACAGATTTGAGAACAGTTCAGGTGTTTCATTTCCTTATTTAAGAGAAACAGCTGCCCATGTATCTCTGGGAAAATGACGAAGCCATTGTCATGATAAAAAAAAGCCATGGGAATACTTTTAAGTTTCATAAAACACCAAACAAATGATACAACATTTAGACTAAACTCTTATATTTGGAAATCCCAAATCCCCTCATTATATAACCATTTTCAATGGCTTTGTTTAAAAGTCATTATTGCCAAAATTTTAAAAGAACACATACGATTTCATACAAAGATTTATATCCATTTCTAAAAAGTTAACTTTGCTGTGAGCTAGTGAATTACAATTTATTCATTCAAAAAATAATTACTGATCTCCCTGATATGAGGGAGAGGAGAGGCAACATGGGGGGTTTAGGGGGTAGGAGAAGAGTAAATGAAACAAGATGGGATTGGGAGGGAGACAAACCATAAGTGACTCTTAATCTCACAAAACAAACTGAGGGTTGATGGGGGGAGGGGGTTGGGAGAGGGGGGTGAGGTTATGTACATTGGGGAGGGTATGTGCTATGGTGAGTGCTGTGAAATGTGTAAACCTGGCGATTCACAGACCTGTACCCCTGGGGATAAAAATATATTATATGTTTATAAAAAATAAAGTTAAAAAAAATAATTACTGAGCACTTATTGTTTCTGAAACATTGTGCTAACACAGTAAAGTATATAAAGTTGCCCTGACCTTTGACCAAGATGCAGGAAAGGGAGGGCAAGGTGACAGATTTATAGAGTGAATCTATTAATTTACTGTTAAGTATTATAAGGAGTCCTCCTTATCATCATTACAGTTTCACCCAAAAATCTATAAGTCAGGTGCCTTTTAGTGGCCTCTCTGTAAATGTGTGATCTCCATTGGTTTTCATTCAGTGAAATGAGCTAAATAACTCACCTGCTTCCTTTTTCTTTCTTTCTTTCTTTCTTTCTTTCTTTCTTTCTTTCTTTCTTTCTTTCTTTCTTTCTTTCTTTCTTTCTTTCTTTCCTCTTTCTTTTTTTTCCTACTAAAAAGTAGCTTAACCTGTGAAAATCAGTAATGGTAAACCTCGCTAATAGGGAGTCAAGATGTTTTGGCAAGGAGAGCTCTCATATCTTTCTACTCTTAGTCAACTGCAGACAGAACAGGAAGAAGTGGACTTGACCTTGCACTTGGATACTACTTTACTATGCCTGCTAAAGAAAGAAATGCTCTCATCTGCCCCTCCCCCATAGTTCAGCCAGTGAAAAGTCACTATGCTTCCAGTTCCTTGTTTATGCCAATGGACTTTCAGTTTATAACAGCCTCTCCAATTTACACTTTTCTCCTTAAAAAGTGTACTTTTCCTTTGTTTCCAGGACTTGCCTAAGTTTTGCCGTAGGTTGTTTGCCCATGATTGCAATTATCTTTTTTTCCTAAATAAACCTATCTTTTGCTGGTAATAAATGGCTGTTTTTGTTTTCAACATTGACAAACCTATTCTAACACCCACTTCTTTCTGTTAAAATTATCTCCTTTTCTTCATTATTTGGTGTTAGCATTGACTATTATGCTTATAGCCCATATTTTTTTATTATGTCATCTCATATAATACTAGGAAATATTCTTAACTAATACTTTTCTGATTTATATTATGAAATACAGTATTAAATTAGGATGTTCCATTCTCTGTAAACAATCACTGGAAATACCACTTGCCAGGACACAGTCTTATTCCATTTAGATCAGGCCAATGTGAGGAAGTAGTAGGAAAGATAGCAGCATATTTATATTAAATTTAAACTCAGGATTATGGGGCGCCTGGGTGGCTCAGTGGGTTAAGCCACTGCCTTCGGCTCAGGTCATGATCTCCGAGTCCTGGGATCGAGCCCCACATCGGGCTCCTTGCTCAATGGGGAGCCTGCTTCTCTCTCTGCCTCTGCCTGCCTCTCTGCCTGCTTGTGCTCTCTCTCTCTCTCTCTCTGTGTCAAATAAATAAATAAATAAAATCTTTAAAAAAAAATAAATAAACTCAGGATTATAATTTCTCTAAGGGTACACAATGGGATTTGTAAACTGAAGCTTGAATAATAGTTTTGCCTGGATCTGGATAAAGGCATTTTTCTATCATTACAAAAGAAATCAACCAGTAAGGCACATACATTTGATGCATACATAAACCACATTGTTCCAGGAAGGCAGGTGGGAATCAGTACACAGGAATTCTGCAATTCTTAGAAGGCAAGGGCTTACCACTAGCATCCTCAAATCAACAGAATAATTTTCTCATCTTTATCTGCTAATTGTCCTTTTTTGTTAGGTGACTGGGTATGAAAATACTGGCTTGAAAAGAATTGAATGTAGAAAGTAAGTGTCCAGTTTTTAAATGATTTTTTTTTTTTTCTGGATAGGAACTTATTTTTCCTCAGAAAAGTGATGGCATAAGCCTGAATGTATTTTCACCATTCAAGTTTCCTGCTTATTTATTTATTTTAATTTTTTAAGTTTGTAGTTTAAATTGCAGCATTTACCTTGGTGCAGCACTGCAGAAAATCTCAAATATGGTTGCCAGCTATAGCTTTCAGGCATTAGGGATATTTTTTCCTTGGAACATTCTGACATGACACTCAAGGCAACTTCAGTTAATGGAGAGAGCTCAGGTTGCTTGTGATGGAGATGTATTTGAGGAAGGCTTAGATGCCCATGCTGGAGAAGTGATAGTACCTGACATAGTAATAGTTCTATTGTATGCTGAATAAATTGAGGTCTTTCACATTTCCCTATCCGCTTTAATACTCCAGACTGATTCACTATCTGATTCAAGAGGGAAAAAATCAAGAGCAGAGCAAGAGGCATATTTACAAATCTTTTCATTTTAAGTCTAAAGCAGCATCAGCTATTCTTGAGATAAACAGTACCACCAAAATGAGTCCATATGCTTCTCACCCTGAGTAAATTGTGTTATGTAACAGTACTCTTCCTTATTCCAAAACTCTAACTACCACTGGAGGAAGCTTGTTTGTATGAAAAAGTGCAATAGATGGAGGTGGATTCCAAAGAAAGCGCAGAATCTTAAGGAGTTAGGATATAATTACTACTAATGTTGGACAGTGTGTACAATAAAAGTACACATTATTCAGTGCTACCTGAAATGCTTGGCATAAAATTCAACTTCTTACTTGTTATGCCAAAATCTCTTTCCTTCCCACCTCCTTTAAAAGGTCTATGAAAATCAATTATGAAAACCTGTCTTAACCTATTAGTAACTTCTGTCCCAGGAAGTCCATTTTAAAAGCTACAAAAGAAGAATAGATATTAATATAAGAAATTAGAACTAAAGAATAAGAGAAAAAATAGGGACATTAAAAGAGCCAAGCTAAAAACAATCAAAAGTTCAGAATTTTTTTGCTGTATGAATTCTAACAGTCACAAAACCATCAATAAGTCAATGTTTGCAAAATACTTACTATGGACACTTCGGACTAGACACTGGAAAAGATGTTAAGTAGACCCATACAAGCTCTCAATGAACCCAAAATCCAGAAAATAAGATGACATTTGCTCTAAGTGTCAAATGAAAGATTCATTAATTAAAGAATAAAGGTAGAAGAGATGTTAAAGACCAATCAGTACAACTTCTTCATCTTATGAAAGAGAAAACATGGGAGGCTCAGGGAGAAGTCACCTGACAGAAAAGAGGCAGGGACTGAACTGGACTCCAAGTCTTCTGACTCCAAGCCATAAGCATGGGAATATTTTTATATCATTGGCCAACCTTTTCCCCAAAGGAAGTAATAGTTAATTCCAGAAGCAGGGTGGCTGCAATTAATGTGGCTGAGAAATAGTTCCAATTAAACTTTCTTGATGTCATAATAATAGGTCCTGTCTCTTCCAGGAAAGAGTTACTTTGGGAAGGCTTTTGATGGCTTAATACCCCATGTAAAGTAGGTCTTTTGGTAAAACCAACTTACTGATAAATATTTCTAATACCATAACATAATCATTGAAAAACTCTAGCCAGCCAAGTCTTATAGGGCCCATTGTGTGCTAAATACACTGGTTCTTATCTAGGGAAATAGCAGTGCCCAGGAAGTGACACCTTAAATCCCTGGCAAAACCTTCCCCTTTGTAAGTTCCAATACCACCTCCTGCAGAACCAACCCAGAGGAGCAGCTACATATGCTTCTGATGAGTTCTCCCAGTTGGCTCCTCATCAATAAATCCCCACCTATCACTATAATCTACTTAAGACATTAGTTCAACACATTTTCTAGAGTGTTTTTCTAAGATTTTTGACTGTGACATATATTAGGGAAAGCATCTTACATTGTGATCTATTATACACACATATATATATTAAACTGATAAAAAATATGATGCAATGACACTTTACTATGTGCAACACCTTCTGATATTTCCTATTTCTTTCTATTCTCTTTTCTTCTGCTTAAGTGAAATACAAATATGGATCATGATACACTAAATTGATTTAGTGACTCTAATAGATCATAACCCATTTGAGAAAGACGGAGAGACCATTCATTCCTTAATTCCACATATGTTTATTGAATGCCTACCCTAGGCCAAGTATTGTTTTAAGTGCTAGGAAAAAACAGCAAATGGAACAATGAAAATTTACATTCTTTTAGGGCTTACATTCCATTACCCTGAGACAGATAATAAACAAGACCAAAGTTATATTATATTGTATATTAGATAATGATGAGCTCTAAGGGGAAAACTGAACTAGAGAGGGAGACTGGAAGCACTGGTTAGGTGCTTGTGGTTTGGGATACAGTGGCCAGGAGAGTCCCCATGAAGAAGGTGATATTTGCATAAAAACCTGCAGGAGGTAAGGAAACAAGTCTGCAAGTATCTGAAGAAGAGCTTTCCAGGTGTAGAGAGAGAGACAGGTTGAATCTGAGGTCAAAGGGGTAATAGATGCTAGCTTTGTTTGGTCTTTGGAGATCACTGAATGTTTCTATCCATTAAATTTGGCTTAGATGGGAAGCTGTTGGAGATTTTGAGCAGGTAAGTGATATGATCTGACTTACAAGCTAACAGAGTGACTCTGCTAGGTGGGGCCATTGGTACTGCTGTCAAGTCATATACCTCCCCTCACAGAGGAATCACAAAGGCCCACAATTCCCTGGTCTCTGCTGGGGACTTTCTCCTATATAGTGATGTATACCCCCTGATCTGACCATTTTATCATCCTTCCCATCTTCCTCCTGCCTTCTGGAACTTAGTCTATCATCACCAACATTCCCTACCTCCAAAATCTTTTCCCCAAATATAATCTTTAGCTTCTTGCTCTAATCAAAGCTGGCCATCTGCTGATTACCCTGCTTTCCTGGCCCTCTCCAGTGCAGACCACTTTGTTCTCCCATTCCTCCTCAGCTACTGGACCTGAAAGTTTTATAGGTGCTATCTATACCCCACAAGAAGTCAAAGATATTGTTTGTCTTCCTTAAAAGCACCTACTCCTTTGAATGTAGGCCATGTACTATACAAATTAGTCATTTAAAAAAATACTCATTAACAGAACTCAGGATCGATTTCCCCCATTTAACATGGAACTTTCAGTGTGTCAGTGGCCATCACAACTCTTGTCACAGTTTTTCATGACTTTAAATTCCACAGGGTAAATCCATTCTATACTCAGGTCTTGTGGTCTTAGGAACTCATAATGTTTTAAATTCTACATTTGTTTCCCAGTTCAAAATGATCAAATCAAAATCATTTTCATAAGTAATAATTTCTTCTCAAAACCTTTACACCACACATCTCTAGAATCCATCTCTTTCCTTTCCAGCTCACTCACATTAAAACTGGGTCACAGATTGCATTTTTCGAAGATGGCCAGAACCATAGCTCCCATTCCACCTGTTCTTCAGCAGTGTGACTCTGCTTCCTTCTCAACCCTGCCACTCTTTCGAGAGATGGAGTCCCAATACCCTGTTCTTGAATCTAGGCTAGGCTTTGTGAGTGGCACATAGTAGAACATGGCCGATATGATGCTATGCAACCACCAGCCCTGCAGTTTTTGCTTTGGTCTCTTGCAACACTTTTTCTTGGAGCCCTGAGTCTTCACATAAGAAACCTGACTACCTTAAAAATACCACACTGGGGGGTGCCTGGGTGGCTCAGTGGGTTAAGCCTTTGCCTTTGGCTCAGGTCATGATCTCAGGGTCCTGGGATCAAACCCCACACTGGGCTTTCTGCTCAGCGGGGAGCCTGCTACCCCCTCTCTCTCTGCCTGCCTCTCTGCCTACTTGTGATCTCTCTCTCTCTGAAATAAATAAAAAATCTTTAAAAAAAATTAAAAAAAAATACCACACTGGACAGGACACATTTAGATGCTATGTTCAAATTTCCCAGCTGAGATTCTCCTTCAGAAATCCCAGGCTTGGTACCAGCCATGTGAGCAAAGAAAGCATCTTAGAAATGGCTGTTTTAGCCCCACCTGTTCCAAACTTTGGACTTCAAGTTACCCTCAGCTCAGGCTCTAGACCTTGTGTGGATAGGAAAAACTGACCTCACTGTGCCCTTTCCAAAATCCTAACCTACAGAAACTGTGAACATAATAAAATAATGCTAAATAAATAATAAATAATAATAAAATAAATGATAAAATAATAAAAAGTTGTTTTACACTACTAAGTCTTGTGGTATTTGTTATACAGCAATAGATAACCAGAATAGACTTCAACCCAAAACAGTTTTCTGATTTCATAAAAAGTCATAATATTTTGACCCTATCAGTTTTTCATTATGATGACAATGGGAAGAAATCCTCATTACCTTTATTGTTTGGCTTCGTTTATGTGGGACAGAGAGTTGATACCCATTAAATAATCCATTTACTCTCCTACATTTTCTGTATTTCCTTGAGCTGGCTTATGGCCATGTGCATAGCTCTGGCCAATAGAATATGATGAGAAGTAACTGTATAGCTTTGAGTACAAGGTAGTTATAAGTAGGTGTGTTTTCTCTAACTGTTCACTTTTCTGTGTACATAGCTGGGACCATAAACTATGAGAAGACAAGATATTGTACCACAGAGGCATCCTAAATCCCTGAATCTCTGCTGTAAGAGGGTTCCTGAGGAAAGCTTCCTGATTCACATTAAACTGTGGTGTAAGGAAGAAATCAATCTTTGTTGTGTTAATCCAACTAGATTTATAGCATTATTTGTTACTGCAGCATGTTTTAGCTGACCCTAACAAGTAAAATCTTCATAATCTGTCATTATAGTCACTTTTTTGCATACACTATAAGCCCCCCCCCACCCCGCTCCCCAGGAGTTTTTTCCTCCAACTAAATTCATATCAATGACTACTCAACTCTTCCTCCAAGCGGCTAGGGTTGTGGGGGGGGTTGGGGGCACTGACTCAGCAACCGTGCTGAATTGATTTCTTTTTTAAATTCATAACCGTAAACTTCAAGTAGGTCCTTGTGTTTCTTAGCTGTTCACCTAACCTCAATTTGTTCTCCAATTTCCAAAGTGACTCTTTTAAACTCTCTTCGCTTTCTTCAAATCAACACCTCCTTCCCCAAATTTATGCTCAGCTGATGACTTGCTTTATATTTTACTGACAAAGTTGAAGCCACAGAAGGGAATTTCCACATGCTCCCACCCCCACATGTACCAATCTATCTGGATCTGTCCATATATTTTGCCTTCTCTTTTCTTAACTGTAGATGAGTTGTCTATGCTCTTATATAAAGTCAATGACTCTGGCTGTGTGTTGAATCCAGTCCCATCTCTCCTACTCAATGACAGTGTTTCTGCAATTTCTTCCTATCTCTGCTTTACTATGAAACTTTCTGTGCTGTGCATCCCAATTAGCATACAATCATTATTTCTCTGTAATGCAAAATTCCTTGGAAAAATTATCATTACTCACTGTCTTTGCTTCTTATCCTCCAAACTCTATTGAACCTCTTTAAATTACCCTCAGCACTCCTCCAAAGCAACTCTTGTCAAAGTCACCAATGGCCTTCAAATTACTAAATCAAACAACCAATTCTCAGTTCTCATTGGACACAACTGCTTATCAGCTTTTGGAACAGCTGATCTCTAGCTGTTTAGGAAATGCCTTCTTTACTTGGCTGCTGAGACACTATTCTCTTTTAATTCCCCTACTATCTCACTGCTTCATCCTTCTTAATGTCATTTTCTGAATCATCTTCATCTTTCCAATCTCTAAGCTTTGGAATGCTCTAGGCTCATATCTCTGACTTCTATTTTCTATCTATATTTATCTTTCTAGTTGATCTTATCAGATCCCATGGCTTTCATTATCAGCTATGCCATGATAAGTCCAAAATTTATATTTCCAGCTCCACCTTACAGATTTTACTTCTTAGCCTGATCTACATATTGTCTTATACAGCTAACCCCCCATTTTCCCACTTGGATACTTAATAGGTATATCTAACCTACCAGATAGAAAGTAAATTGATATTTTCCTTTCTAACTTATTCCTATCATGATCTCCTTAAGATAATGAAGGGCAACTTCTTTCTATTAGATATTTACTCCTCAAAGTTTGGGATCATCCTTGACTCTTCTTTATCTTATATACTATATCCAGTCCTGCAGCACATCCTGTCAATTTTATTTTCAAATACATATCCTGAGTCCAATCCCTTTTTACCATTGTCTCTGCTCCCATGGTATTTTACGTCACCACCATTATACCCCACAAATTTTTGCAATAACCTCTTACATAGTCTTTCTATAACCATTCTTGCTCCATTGTAAAATCATTTCCATGTTGTAGCCAAAGATGTGTTTTTAAAAGTAAGGCAGGGGCACCTGGGAGCCTCAGTCAGTTAAGCGTCTGCCTTTGGCTCAAGTCATGATCCCAGAGTCCTGGGATCAAGCCCCGTGTAGGGCACCCTGCTCAGTAGGGAACCTGCTTCTCCCTTTCCTACTCCCCCTGCTTGTGTTCCCTCTCTCTCTCTCTCTCTCTCCGTCAAATAAATAAATAAGATTTAAAAAACCACATAAAACATAAGGCAGATCACACTCTCCTGTTGCAAATGCCTCAGATAGCTTTCCATCTAAAGTATTAAGTTCTTTGAAGTGCCTATGTGGTTCAGTCAGCTGAGCACTGGACTCTTGATTTTGGCTCATATCATGATCTCAGGGTCATGGGATCAAGCCCCTTTGGGCTCCATGTTCATTGTGGAGCCTGCTTGAGATTCTCTCCCTCTCCCTCTGTACTTTCACTTTCTCTCTCTCTCTCAAATAAATAAAATCTTAAAAAAAGTATTAAGTTCTCAGTGGCCTCCATGACCTGTCTCTACCATCTCTCTAACTCCATCTCATAATACTCAGACAGTTGTCCACTGTGCTCCAGCCACACTCCTTTTATCGTGCTTCCTCAACTTCACCGAGAGGTCCTTCTAAAAGCCTTCGCACATTCTCTTTGTCAGACATACTCTTTTCTCAGGTTGCCACATGGCTACTTCTTCACTTCCTTTAGCTCTCTACTTCAATTTCCTTTTTTTTTTTCTCCAGAAAGTCTTTTCTCTTACCGCTTACGTTCTTTATCCTTTATCCTGATTTATTTTTTTACTTTATATTGCTTATCTTGTTTATTGTCAGATGCCTCCCCCTTGCAGGCCTACAATGTAAGATCCATGCAGGCAACCACTTGATCAGTTCAGTTCAATACCTTTTACTCTCGAATCCAAAATACATGGAACATATATGTGCGCAATAAATATTTGATTGAATTAATAAATAAATGAATACAGAGCTCAATTTTAGATGATGAACAAAAGTCTCCTATCTGGAAATGCTGGGTTCACCTGAACAAAATAAGTCATGTGGATGTGTCCCTTATCTTTTTTTTTTTTTTAAAGGTATTATTTATTTGGGGCACCTGGGTGGCTCAGTGGGTTAAGCCTCTGCCTTCGGCTCAGGTCATGATCCTAGGGTCCTGGGATCGAGCCCCGCATCGGGCTCTCTGCTCAGAGGGGAGCCTGCTTCCCCTCTCCCTCTCTCTGCCTGCCTCTCTGCCTACTTGTGATCTCTGTCTGTCAAATAAATAAAATCTTAAAAAAAAAGATATTATTTATTTATTTGACAGACAGAGATCTCAAGTAGGTGGATGGTGTCAAGTAGGATGACATACCTAGCTTCAGGGATAGGTTATCATGAAGATAACTGATTTTCAGTCTTGGAGCACAACCTCAGATAAATCCTTATGGAAAGATAGGAATAGAAATAAGTTTACCAGAAGAGTTGGACTTCTTTCCCTTACACCCAACTAACTTTAGATTATGCAGTGTTAGCACCATGTAAACTGTAATCAATCAAGGGACTACTTTCAACCAATGCCATATGTATTACTAGAAGATATATATCTGCCAAACTCAGCTTATTGATGCTCAAAATCACGTTCCACCTCATCACCTTCATAGACTTGTGCTCTGCATGCTCTATGCATGAGCATAGACTTGTGCTCTTCATAGACTTGTGATTTTTCTATTCTAAAGCCCCTCTCCCTGTCTCTGTCTCTCTCTCACACACACATACACATACACACACACTAAAAGCCAACAAAGGAGAATGGAGATTAGAGGTTGAAGGATAACACATACCTTAAATGACTTTATAAAGAAATGATCAAATTCTAACTTCAATTGAAAATAAGATAACTAATACTGTAGGATCTTCAAAATTTAAGATTGAAAAGTCCAAATCCTTGATTTAATATATAAAGTAATGGGACAACAGGACTATATATTGCAGCCCAATAAAACATACAAAGTTAGGGGGAAAGCTGGGATGAAAACTCAGATTTCCTAGCCCTGTGGGATAATCCTTTCATTTCACTAGTTCTTGATCTTCATATCTTTGTTATTACAGATCATTTTACAAACAAAAGAAAGCACAATAAACTACCCCTTGATGGGCCAGATATCTTAGATAAGTATATATTGATAAATTTGTTGTTGTTACATTTTCAGAACATACCAGAAAAGTTCATTTCAGAATATTTTAAGGACTGAATTCTAAGAATACTGAAGAGTAACCATTCACCAGGCTTCTTAGAGTCTATACCTACACTGTTTAAGGTTGATTTATGATCTTAAAGATCACTGAGACAGAAGAAAAGTGAGAAACGTGTGTTTCAGAATCTGGGCCTTTTCTTCAGTGTTACTGCTTTCAGTGTTATTATTTATTTAAGGGATAAAAACACCACTTTGATTTTGTAGCATCTACATTATAATTCAGCCTCACTAGAGACAATTTTTCTCCTTATTTGTATGGAATATGCAATGCTGTATATTATAGAACTTTCTTGATAAATATTTCCATTACCCAATTAGATTGCCACAGTTTTAGAAAAAGCCCTAGTAGGGTCTAAGGTATTTAATTTGTCATTTTGAACAAGCCATGTTTCATTTGTGAACCACAGTGAATGATTCTTAGAAATTTTATGTTGAGGGGCACCTGGGTGGCTCAGTGGGTTAGAGCCTCTGCCTTCGGCTCGGGTCATGGTCCCAGGGTCCTGGGATAGAGCCCCGCATCGGGCTCTCTGCTCCGTGAAGAGCCTGCTTCCTCCTCTCTCTCTGCCTGCCTCTCTGCCTACTTGTGATCTCTGTCAAATAAATAAATGTTTAAAAAAAAAAAGAAATTTTATGTTGATATTTCAAATCAAGAGGCTGAGCTCAAAAAACATAACAAGTATAAATGGTTCAAATCTAGACACATCCTCACCACTTGTGCAAACAAATTTTAATATAGTTATTTGGGAAAAAGAAAAATACTTGTTGTTAAGAAGATGAAGATACATTTAAAGGTGATATGCAAAATCCAGGCAGACTTTCAATTTCTTGAAGCAAAGGGCTGTTTCCTATTTATCACTAAATCCAGTGCACTTAAATCTTGATGACATTTATAGAACATTTACTATATGCTATATAAGCCTTAGATGTATTCTACTACATTCAAAAAACAATTCTTTGAAAGTGATAAAATTATGATCCTTATTTTATGCAAGAGGAACCTGAGGTTTACCAAGATGAACTAACTTACTAGGGCCACAAAGAACTTGGGTTTCCAGGTAAAGAAGTTGGACACCAGCAAACCTACACTATAAATCCATTTTGCAGTGTTCTCAAAGATGTTTGTCAAGGTGAAAACAAAAAGGGCCTGGATCACTTAGAAGACTTTCTGACCACATACGTGTGTCTTTTTAATTTAATAATAAAACTGTAATTTATAGCTGATTTTAGCATGGGGAGTGAAAAGCAATTACTCTACAGCTGAAAACGCTCCTGCTCATGTCAGTTCACCACCTACAGGCCATTATTATAGCTCATCCTCCGATTCACTGCATGTGGGGAATTAGGGAATTCTATCATATCTGACAGAACCACAGATATCACCTTATCATGGCTTTTCTGATACATTCCATCAGTCTTGTTGCTGAGCCATCATTCACATTTCTTCCCAGACTTGATCTTCTCTTTTGCAAGAACACACACACACACACACACATACACACACACTCATAGAACATTTTCTAGACATTTATGTACATCTGGAGAAGACGTATAAGAAGGGATAATCTTGGCTGAGGATGCTCATTAATTATTCTCACCAGAGATGAAAGAAATTAGGGGATGTATCTTTAAGTGTAGTAGTAAGGTTTAGTTTATATGGAGGTGGGGAAATGTAATATATTTTCTATAAAAACTTTGAAGTGAATTAATAAACCAAGGTTACTGAAAAAGTTTTTTGAAATTAAAATAAATCAGTGGTTCTTCGAATTTTCATCCTATGCTATTCACTCTTCACTATCATCAACTTGAAGATGTTCATGAATATGAACCACAAAATTTGTTCAAAGTAAGTTTTGGATCTCCGTAATCCCTGACTTACAATATTTGAAGAAGCAGAGAAGAAAATTCCAATATTGTATAATTTAAAAATAACCAAAAGCATTAAATTCTGCAACATAAACGGGAAGATGACTTGGTCAGCCTAGATTTTCCAAAAGGCCCAATCAGGTGAAACAGACGTTACCCCAGGTAAAATCTTACATAATCACACAAACACATCAGTGAAAAGTTAAAACAGATTTCTGCCTGAGAATTCAAGAAATGTACTACCTTGCCCCACATCGGTAAGAATCCAATTACCACAAGGATGGATAGTTACCCATGGCGAAGAATGGGATTCCCAGCAGGGTGGAGTTGTACTTTCCATCAGTGATGAAGAAGATCCCTGCTGCTGTGATGATGGAGATGCACACTGTGAGCACCCCCAGGAGGCCCAGGAAGGGCTTGCTGCGCAAACAGTCCTTCATGGAGCTGGAGAGGGTGGCTGTGGTCAGGATCAGCACAAGGCTCACCAGGACCTTGCTCCTGGCCAGGATGCTGGTCTTATGAAAGTCTCTCCAGAGGCTAAAGGATGCTAAAGAGTAGAGCTGGAGGTCCTGGTGCTCCTCCTGGAGCTTCCTCATGAGCTTACAGAACTCATTCTCCCACTTCTCTCCTATGAGGTCTTGAGTGGCAGAGCCATAGGTCTGGAGGTAGTAGGTGATTTGAATGGCTCTGGCTGACTTGACCCGCTGGTCCTTGCTGTTTGGCACTTCCACTACCCCACCTAGTTGGTGTCCAATAAAACTGTTCCTCCCATCCTTGAAAACAGAAAAAGAGGAGACTAAAGTTACCAGAGGGATGTGCACTTCAAACAACAGATTCTTATTCTAAATGAAAGAACACAACAAAGGCAGAGGGAGGCTCTTGCAATTGCGAACAGATATGGGTGGAGTGGCATGTGAGGATTTTATATTCAACTTTTTGGAGTGCCATGGGATACCATGCAAGATGATCAGGATTAGAAAGATGCAAAGAGTATCATGAAGCTATAGAAGACTCACCACATGCATAGGAAAATGTACATAAATATTACTTTGATCTATCCCATCCATATCCCCATTCCCACCATTTCCTTCTGTAACAGTCTACTATAACTCCTATATGCAGGATCAAGTTTGATGACTCAGTTTCAGCCAAAAGCAAAACATGGCATGAGTTAACAAGGTTTCAAAAATTAAAATAATAATTCATTTAATAAATACACACTAAACTTTTCATGGTTAACACACACACCTACACCAAGACATGTAAACACACACAAACATCACAGATATCCATACTCTGGGGATACAACCATATGTTGCAGAATAAATAGAAGATACTATTTTTTTTTTACAATTAATATAATAGGGTTGAGAGGTTTTCTAAATATTATGTGAACACCTGTTCATTCATTACATAATTCCCTCCAAAATTGTGCCTCAGGCATTGGTTGATCTTTTCCCCATAGAACACAGTGGACAAATCCCCCAAACAAAACTCATGAGATTTCAGGTGGGGTGGCCAAAAGTCATTTTGGTTTCAGAATTTCACACAATGTAGAGCAGACAAAGTCATATGAGTAGGATATTTATAAGAGAAACAATCACTTCTCTTTAAGGTACATTCAAGGTGGACACTGAGTTTCTTAATTCAGAGCAGTAATTCTCAGCCATTGGTGCCCCCTCAGAAAGAAATCCCTGACAGACATCACCAAATTTTCAACAATTTGGGTATTTTCTTTTTGCTGCAACTGTCATTTACTTCCATGGCAATGATTGTCCGACATGATACTGAGCCTGATAGCAGGCTACAAGACAGAGCATAGCATTGAAAATGGGCCGCAGGTACTGCGCAAAATGCAGGCACAAAGGTAAATTTATGCTATAAGGAGAATTTGCATTTGCTACATCAAGCAAGACTTTTATCTCGTGAGGATAGAAAAGTGTAGAGTCAGAGCCGGGAACAGTTCTTTCTGGAAAGGTAGTATGGAAGGGCAACGAACCCAGCAGTCTGATAACTGCGGTGATTTTCACAGAACTGTGAGGCACTGTATACTCAATGAGACAGGTGTGACAGTTCTCCTGAAGGAGAACACTTAGGTCTGAGGTACTTGTTCCCATATGTATTTTTAACATGCTCCAAAGTAACTGTAATACTTGAAAGTGTGTTGTAAACACAAACAGTTTGAGAAATTTATAGAAATTACCAGTGATGTAAGAAGAATCATTAAGAATTGTGAGGAAGAAATTTTATAGTCACCTCACATGCCCATTTCCCTCCCACATGTTCAATAAAAGCAATTTTTCTATTTAATACAACCTGACCAATTCCAGTTGAACGATATATATTTTTCAAAGATTTTATTTATTTATTTGACAGACAGAGATCACAAGTAGGCAGAGAGGCAGGCAGAGAGAGAGGAAGGGAAGCAGGCTCCCTGCCAAGCAGAGAGCCTGATGCGGGGCTCAATCCCAGAACCCTGAGATCATGACCTGAGACGAAGGCAGAGGCTTTAACCCACTGAGCCACCCAGGCGCCCCAACAATATATTTTTAAATAAGAATTTAATTTGAGTTTTATTCCCCTTTGCTTGGTAAATCTCCCACTTCCAAGGCATCTTTGTAAATTTTCCATCTTCTTTTCCATATCTATCTATCTATCTATCTATCTATCTCTATCTAACATTCCAGCTAGAGGTTCCCAATGCTCTCTTTTGAAACCTGTAGGTTTCTTTGATGAGCTGCAAGTGAAAAGATAGGAAAACTTCAAAGAAGGAGTGGGAATCCTGTCCCAGCAGTGACAGACTGGAATATGGTTTCCACTCTAAATAATCTCCATTCTTGTTCCTCAATCAGTCTTGCTTATTTTTGTTTTAAGCTTGGCATAATTTTTAGCTCCACCCCTGTTTCTATTTCTTTGAAATCCCGTCTGTGATGTTGACTTGTGCTTTTGATTATTTGAAAGAGAAAGTATTTTAAAAGCTATATTTATTCACTTAAGAATGTGCAGTTCCATCTGTCTTTACTCATTCCTGTCATCAAAAAGATTTCCCAGGGATCTTTAGCAGCAGAACAAAGATTTATGCATCCCTCAGGCCTCATTTGGAGATTATAGTGGATCAAAGAGGGCGCTGATAATGTGTCTGGACCAAAGTCAAAACTCTACAGAAGGCAATATATAGATTTTTAAATAACTGATCTTTATTGAGTTTGGCTAACTGCTCACCCTCCTTTTGAAGTTGTCTAATTTCCATTTCTCACAAAGATTACTTTATAAAAGATATGCTTTCATCCCATTATATTTAAATGGATGTTACAAATAGAATGAATTTTTCCTCTCTTAATCTATTCTACTTCATGTACCAGAACAAAATAAACAAGGTCTTTAGAAGTCCTTGAACAGTTACCTCTGCTGAAAGGTCCACATTGTGTATAGCCATTGGCCCAATCATCCTACTCAGTATTGTCTGAGAAATATTTATAAGGTAAAGTTCTACTATTTTGTAAGGGGTGGTAGAGGAGTTTCCCAACTTTACTGATTCATGAGTGTTTCTATGTAGGAGAAACAAAAAATGAATGGAACATGTTTTTTTTTTTTTTTTTTTTTTAAGATTTTATTTATTTGACAGAGAGAGAGATCACAAGTAGAGAGAGAGAGAGAGGAGGAAGCAGGCTCCCTGCCTAGCAGAGAGCCCGATGTGGGACCCGATCCCAGAACCCCGAGATCAGGACCTGAGCTGAAGGCAGAGGCTTAACCCACTGAGCCACCCAGGCAGCCCATGGAACATGTGTTTTAATTATCTTCTGGGCAGAACTTCCTTGGACCTGTCAGGAATCAGGAAGTCATGTGACCTGGGTTGCAGCATGCACCTCACACTAACTGTTTAAGAAAACTTTGGCTGGTTGATTTCCCATTGCAGGTTTCCATTTTATCATCTCTAAAATGAACAGATATGAATATATGAGTAAATGTTTATATAATATTGAAGATATATTTCAGCTCTATTAGTCTATGAAAATACCACATATAAAGTTACTCTGGTGAGCAGAATGCCAGAAATGATATCGTTATTATAGAGCCATGAATTGATTACTTTTATGGCATAAAACAATCTCACCAATTGCCAGGAGGACATTTTTGTTTAACAGATGAGCAAACATAGAGGCTCAGAGAAGGGAAACCTGTTAGTCAAAGTGATGAGCCCAGGGTTCTAACGCAATTCTAATTCCAAATCCAGAACTTTCTAGAATCCTATAGGAGTGATTTCAGGGAAGCCGCTTTAGGTCCTAGTCCCCATTAACTGCTCTTTATGATTAAAACTTATTTCATGTGTAGATCTCTTATTTCCCGGTATTTTACTCTCCATTAAACCAAATGCCTACCATTTCTATTGATTCAACTTCCTCCTGTTCCAGTAAAACCTCCTACACAAATTCCAAAGTTCCTTTAAGTGCAGAAATCCCATTTATGTCATCATGAAGATAAACCTTAAAAATATGACAAAATGGTAACACATCACTTCCAGTGCTCTCCTGTTTCAGTGTTTCATTGAACTGAACAGGCATCATTAACAGGGGATGAACTGAAGCTCCTAACTCATATCCTTGTACCCACTTCTGCTTTTCTTCAGTCTATTTTTCCACCTTAAAGCCAGAACTCACTGGCATAACTCTAAATGAGGTTACACCATTTATACTCTTAAAACCTACTGGCTTCCACTTGCATTAGGAATAAAAGAAGAATTCCTTACCATGTCTGCAAGGCCCTGCATGTCCCACTGCTGGCTGAGACTCCGATCTTGTCTCCCACCCCTCTTCTCCCCATGAATTCTGTTCCAGCCTTCCCACCTTTATTCCTACTGCTTGAACACACCAAGCTAATTTTCACCACATGGCTTTTGCAACTAATGCTCTCCTCTATGATTCTAAGGCCAGGGCTGCTTCCTCCTGGACGCCTTATCTACCAGAAGACCATTTGAACCACATGATGATCTAAAAACTATACCTCCTTCCCACACATCACTTTATCACATACTGCTATGTTGTCTTTTTCCTCCAAAAGATTTCTATCTGAAGCGATCTTATTTAATCAATCAATTGCTCCTCCACTGGAATGTGTGCTCCTTGAGAGCAGGCACCTTTCCTATCTTGCTCACTGGTAATTTCCCTGTGCCTAGAACACAGCCAGCTATATAATGAACGTTCCCTATCGTTTAACTCAGTTCACCTGAGATGTATATAACTAATCTTACATTATTTTTTAAGAGACCATTTTGCTAAGAACAGGAGAAGTAAGAGACAGCTCCAAGTGTCTGAGGACAATAGGGCCTCAGATGAAGAGAGGTATATACAGAAACTAGAGGCTGGTGCAGAAACACACACATACAAGTTTTATCCTTTTTTTTCCCCCCAATCCCTTTACTGTAGTGTAACATTTCCCTAAAATATGTTTCCTCTTCCATTTTCACTGCATACCAAACATGTGGAGAGGCTAGTCAACTGACAGAGGGACTTAGTACTTGGAAAAGGGTTTGTAGGCGTTGTGGCCTCGGGGCAAAGGACAGCTCAAGGTTCAAGAAAATGACGGAAAGGAGGAAGTCTGAGGCTAGAGAGGAAAGCAGGGCCTTTTCAGGAAGAACCAGCAAAGCCTTATTAAGGAGCTGGAATTAATTGTTCTGTAGTAAGAAACTACTGTGTTTTAAGCAGGGAATGAATGGCGTGCTTTCCTTTTTGGAGTGCTCTCTCACTGCACTGTGGCAGATGACTTAGCAAGTCAGGGTGACTTGAAAGGAAAGAGCTCCATTAAGAAGTCCCTGCAGCATTTCAGGTTCTTGATGCAGCATGAAAAAAATGTCAGCTGAGGCCGTCTGTGGTAGGTGAATTGTTCCAAGGTGAATCAATGCATTTACAGGTCATGAGGCTACCTCATAGCCAGGAAGCATCACATCATACTCTCTCTCCAGAAGCAGTAATGCTAGGGGAAAAAAAAAAAAAAAAAAAAAAAAAAAAAAAAAAAATCTTGGGTTCTTCAGGTCTTATTTCATTTACGGTTACTACTTTGTAGCTCTTGAAAACTACTGCCCAGTCTAAAGCTCTACAGTGGAAAAGGAAATTAAAACCCTGAGACAAGATCAAAGAATAAATTCTTCAAGCGCTAGGAGAGGAAAGAGACATTAATGTCATAAACCATTGTGCAAAGAAAAAAAAAATTCAATGAGGCTTTGAAATTATAGGGGAGTAAGTGTCCTATCTGCTCGGTGTATGTGCTAGGTTGCCATTAAGATACTTTCTGTGATTGCAAGATAATTTAGCTGCAGAGCTTCTGTCCAAGACAATCGCATTTCAGATTTCATTGATTTTCAATGAGGTCGACACGGCAAGGATATTGGAAACTTTTAGATCGTCAGTCTTTTACTGCTGAAAAGAAAATCTACCTATCTATGTATAGTAGACAGGGACATTTCTGAAGGAATGTTAAAGTTTGTTGTTTTGTTTGCTTGTTTGTTTAAAAAAGACTTTCCCCCCTATTTATTTCCTAACTTAGATCCCTTTGTTTTTTTCTCAAACATTGTAGGATAAACTATGATTAAATGAAATCATCGGCTATCTTGAATTTCCTCATCAGAGCTTCATATTTAGTAGAAACAAGCAAATAATGAGAAAGCAGTTCCTATATGGTATTTAGTTAAAGAAAAAAGAATCGAAACTAATTTTAAAAATGAAGGCTTTAGGGTGTCTCGGTGGCTCAGGTCATGATCTCAGGATCTTGGGATGGAGTCCCACATCAGGCTTTCTGCTTAGCGGGGAATCTGCTTCTTCCTCTCACTCTCACTCTGTGTTCTCCCTCTCTCTCAAATAAATAAATAAATAAATATTTTTAAAATGAAGACTTAAAAGCATTAAAATGCCCTAATAAAGAATAAGTTGAATTTCTTATAAGGACACATTACTCAACTAGGAGAGCGTAGTAGTGTATTTTAATTTTTTTTCAAATAGGAAAAGTTAAAAAAAATAAGCTTTATGTTGTTGAAATGAAATGCAGACTTTAGCCAGCCAGAATATAAAAGAACATTAACAATGCATTCTAGCATATCACTTTCTAACACATGTGACAGACTTAGTTTTAAGATTTAAGAACTTTCTTTGCATCATCCTAGGTAACTCTTCCTGTCATTCTATGAGAAAGTGCTATGCTGTAGTAGTCTCAAGTCACCAAGGCGGACACAGACACCTCGGGGCAGGGGGAGATAATGTCAGCTTATACAACTACTAAGTGGCATAGCCAATCACTTATTCCTCTTTCTGACTCGAACATGTATGTTCTTACTACAACTGCACATGTGTTTGAATAATTTATGAATATATTTGAATGAAGGGAAGTATAAGATAGCAATAATGTACACAGACTCAAGAGTTCAGCTGTCTCACTAAGAGTCCCAGTGTCAACATGGGCAAGGTGTGGAGCTGTCTGGACGTCCGTCTTATCACAGGTTAAAATAAAAATCACATGGCATTGTGAGGATCAAGTGTGCTAATACGTACGAAACATTTAGACTAGTGTTCAGAAAGTGTTGGGTATTATTCTTATTAGTATGTCATAAATTAAATATTTGAATGACTCTGTTTATTCACTTAGACACCTAACATTCTTCTACATTTCTCAGCAAATATCTGTAATAAGAGAACACAGGGGACAGAATCCAGGCATCTGGCTCCAAGTTCCAGTTCTGCTACGATTGTAGCAAGGTGACAGGGCATGCTGCTTGATTTCTCTGGATACCAATGCCATCTCAAAAATAAAAGGCTTGGTGTATATTATTTCTAAAGGTTTCATTAGCTCTGTATTTAATGATTCATCTGTGGTAAAGTCATTAGACACTGCAACGTAGACTAGAGTAATCTACCCTAAGGTAAAAAGCAATAAGAAGGAAGAAGAAACATAAGATGGCCCATGTCCATTTCCATAGAAACAAGAAGCTTTTTAGCTCCTTTAAAATCTGGACCCCAGTAGCTTTTTTCTCTCTTTTTGAATAACTTCCAGAGAGAATTCTTCTCAAGTGGAAAAAGATCAAGAATTTGCCCAATTTTACCTAGATGTAAATCATCTCTCAGTGGCCAAATGAATTAATTTCTTATACAGTAAAATTCATTTTCTCTTCAAATATTTATTTCATGAGTATTCTGTCCTCTATATTGGTTTACTTATCACATAATTGAATAAATACATTTAATTTCTCCTTTATCGATGCCAAATCTTTTTTTTTAAACATTTTTTAAAACATTTTTTAAAAAGATTTTATTTATTTATTTGACAGATCACAAGTAGGCAGAGAGGCAGGCAGAGAGAGATGGGGGGAGGAAGCAGGCTCCCTGCTGAGCAGAGAGCCCGATGCAGGGCTCTATTCCAGGACCCTGAGATTATGACCTGACCGAAGGCAGAGGCTTTAACCCACCGAGCCACCCAGGCGCCCCTCAATGCCAAATCTTTACACAAATATCTTTTAAAAGTATGGAAGTAGAGTTAACATCTACTTTTATGTGAGGTGTATAACAATGAACTTTCTGTTTTTCTGTAATTCATCTTAGTGACCTATCCCAAAAATTTCAATTGCAAGCAATATCATTATTTTAAAAGAGTCTTTCATAAAAGGATCAATGGAACCACTCAGAGCCAAGTGTTCCATATCAAAGAACATTTAACTTTAATGTTATTCTCCATAAAGGAAGCTGGCCATCATTGGTGTGGGAACATCTGTGGAATGTACAAAGGCCTTAAGTGCAGTGCCCACTCCAGGAGAGGCATCGAAAGACCTGCCATAACAGTTTGTCCTTTGGGCAAGAAACTCTCCAAAAACCACTCTAGCTTACAGTCACATGCTATACCAAGAGTGTGGCACCTGAGCCATTAATACCTCTGAGTGGAAAAACAGATCAGCCTAACAAGCTACAGAGACAAAAAGTAGAATTCAATCTTTTGATTGAGAAATCAAAGTGGGAAAGAGGAAGGATCAAAAGCATAGGTATTGTAGGTAACTACACGGGGCCAACCTGTGGTAAAGTCTGGGCATGCTCGAGGACGCGACATAGAGACGGAAACAGTCAAGAAAGACAGAGTCATTCATTCCATTGAAGATGTATTCAGTGAACACATGCTTTGTGTCAGCCAGCTTTTGAGGTTAAAATGGTGAGCAGCTATAGTTCCTATATTCAGAAAGCCTATGCTTTGGGGTGAAGTGGAAGATAGGGGGAAATAAGTAAGCAGAAAGGCCTTTAAAAATATATATGTAAGTATTAAGGGAGCAATGAGAAATAATCAGCTAGCCTAGCAATAACTAAGAAGACCTTCCTAAAAGAGGGGCATCGTAGCGGAGACCTGAAGCATTATCCAGGTAAAGACGGGGTATTAGTTGGTTGTCTTGGGGAAGAATGATCTTCTACGCAGAGGGAACAGCATGTGCGAAGGTCTAGAAAGGAGAATATTCATGTAGCGTTCCCGAGACTTTGAGAATGACTGGAACATACAGTGCAGAAGGTGATGCCGAGATGAGTACCGGTAGTGAAGATGAATATGGAGATTTGCTTATTCAAAAGTTCTCTTTGACTGCAATGTGAAAAATGAACTTTAGGTGTGCCTTGAGATGGAGACAGACATTAGAGAGGGGGCACTGGATGGTTTTCTTACCTTCCTCATAGCTTTATTTAAGCCAAGACCAACCTGCTTGTAAAAGCATCATTTTTTTTTTTATTTTTTATTTTTTATTTTTTTAGATTTTATAGAATGCACACTATTCTGGAAAATAAATTTTCCTCACACCCAGGCCTTTTTCCAAAGAAGAGATTCTGGAGCTCTAGAGATTCTTGGAGAAAAGCTTCCTTCCTAAAGGTACAGGAGTTGCCAAAGTGATTTAGTTACTCTAATGATTCCCATAAATCTAATAAATCCAAACAATATGTGTGTTGAGTGTCTGGAAAGGCAAATTGTTAGTGTGTGTGTAGAAAACAAAATAAGGACAAATAAACAGAAGAAAAATATCTCCTCCTTGGAAGCATTTGTACTTTCGTTATAGAAACAAAACCTATAAGGTGGTGAGAAAATAAAGCAGCACAGAGTATTAAACTCTGAAGACATTGCTGAAGAATGCGGATAACTGCTGAGGGCTGCAAAATTATAAACATACAGCATGATCTCAACCATGTAAAAATAAATATGCATGTATAAATATTCAAAGGAAATTATCAAAATTTAACATTGGCTCTGATTTGGTATAAAATTATAGGTCACATCTGCTTTCTTGGTTAGTTGGGCTATTTTATATTATTTTTTTTTCAAAGCACTATTGACTCATCAACAAAAATAATAAAAATAAATATGTTAAGGGAATGGCATGAAGGGAAGTTAGGAATGGGAATGATAAATTAGTTTGACTGATAATCAAATTTCACTTTAATAAGCAGTGGAAGAGGAGGGAGGGCCAAGAATCAAGACTCCCTTGTTTCTGGGCTCAAGTCCTAAGCAATCTGCCTAGTGGCTTCTAAGTCAACTTGAATTATGATGGTTCATTCTTCTCCATGAAGGACTGTAGTTTTGTCCACTAAAATATAATGAACAACAGTGTTCTACTTAATGTTACAGGTAAATAACAGCAGATTCCTGGCTACGATGGGAAGGTAAATTGTTAACACTTAACTCTCAAGTTAATCTGAATTTGCACTGGCTACCTGGCTTTGTCTTTTCTTTCTTTCTTTTCTTTTCCTTTCTTTCTTTTTTTTTTTTTTTAAGATTTTATTTATTTATTTGACAGAGAGAGAGATCACAAGTAGGCAGAGAAGCAGGGGGAAGCAGCCTTCCCACCAAGCAAAGAGCCTGATGTGGGGCTTGATCCCAGGACCCTGAGATCATGACTTGAGCCTAAGGTAGAGGCTTAACCCACTGAGCCACCCAGACGCCCCTGGCGTTGTCTTCTCAAAGAAAAGACTGTGAGAACCCTGGTGGCTTAATATTACTTTGTCTTCCATTGAACTTGAGTTCCAAACCCTCATGGTGTCTTTTTAATTTTTGTCTTTGTATTGTTCCTTCCCATGCATTTTTTTAAACCTGAAAACAGAAGCCAAATTAATTGACCAATCAAACAAAAGTGTTTTGAGTATTTGCTATACATAAAAACATCACTCTAAGCAAAAGCTTTCTTTCTTTCTTGAATTATCCAGATAATTGTAATCACAGAGGTCTAGGTTATGAGGTTGGTTACAACTTCCAGGAAATATGCCATTAATTTCTGCAATGGGGAGATAGCATTGCCATTTATGAGCTCCATTTTTCTAATTTCTTCTACTTTCTATTTTTCTTTGTTTTCCAAGATTGAATAAAAGTTTCATGCAATGGGATGCCTGGGTGGCTCAGTTGGTTAAGCATCTGCCTTCAGCTCAGGTCGTGATCCCAGAGGTCTGGGATCCAGTCTCAAATCCATCTCTTTCCTCAGCAGGGAGCCTGCTTCTCTCTCTGCCTGTCACTCCCACTGCTTGTGCTCTCTCTCTGACAAATACATAAATAAATATCTTTAAAATTAAAAAAAAAAAATCATTCAAAGGGGCCTCTACTGATAATTAATACATGTTCTTTTATCATTGTTATCTATTTTATTGCTCCATTTGGCCTTCCAAGTTCATTGAAGATAGAAAATGAAAAGTGGAAATGAATTTGGGGTACATATTTCAAGGAAAGGTAGAGGAAATGACATATTGGGAAAGAAAGTGAAACTGAGAGTGTAACCTTTATTTGCAGTTGTGGGCTCACCACAGCTGTGTCTTAATCCTTTGATAAAATAAAAGTGACACTTCTGAGTGTCTGCTGAAGTGATCAGATGTGAATATCTCATCATCTTAAATGAACCTCTTCCCTATCTCTTCCTTGCTCCATCTCCTTTCTCCCCTACCTCTCCTGCCTTTTTTCCCTGCCCTTTTCTCCTTCTCTCTCCTTCCCTCTGACGCTTTCAGTTTTCCTTCTCTTCTCTCTCCCATCGCTGTCCTTCCTTTATTTGAAAGACAACTACCTCAAAGCCACAGTGAGGGATAATTATTGAACTATGTCAGTAAAATGCTAGATAAAGAATACAATGCTTTGTTAAGTCCATTTTATCTTCACTAAATTACCTTTCCTGTTTAATCCCCCAAAGGACAGACATGCTTTGAAAGTATCATGTGTGATATACATTCTAATGAGGTCCATGAAATAGTTCTTCATGACTACCAAGATATCCAGCCTCAAAGATATTAAAATAATTGAAAGCCTTTTGATAAATCTCAGAAATTAAGTACTCTCCTATCTTGCAGCTCCACGTGGGTTAAATATTACTTCTCTCGGCATAAGAGATGAGGGTGTAATGGCTCACCTTTGCAAGTGTGTTAACATTTTCTGGGTTGATGTGACATATTTTTCTCAATGGCTAATCTTTGTATTAAGCTCTATATTCTTGGATATCTAGCAAAGGAGCATTTGGATGCATTTGGGAGGTAAATTTTTTAAAGGCTAATAACATTTTTAAGATACCAGAGTAAAAAATTAATTCAAAAGCTAAGTGTGTGTTTTTCCCTTGATAATTTCACTGCAAAAGA
Source organism: Enhydra lutris kenyoni (assembly GCF_002288905.1). Taxonomy (NCBI): domain Eukaryota; kingdom Metazoa; phylum Chordata; class Mammalia; order Carnivora; family Mustelidae; genus Enhydra; species Enhydra lutris. The sequence goes on along the minus strand of NW_019154101.1, from coordinate 989,097 downwards.
TTATTCAAAAATCTTTAAAGATTTAAAAATTATTTTCTGCTTGTATTTCTTGAGAGGAGAAGAATCACTTTTCTGGTTGTCTTTGTTTAAGATAATTTTAAATAAAAATATGTACATACAAATACTTGCCTGATGTAGGAAAGAAGTAACCCACTCAAGTTAAGCAAGAAAATAAGTTGGAAGCATATTAAGTTATGCATAATGACTGTAGACTCTAGTTTTAGTAAGAAAGGTAAAATTTCATGTTATTTTATTACCTAACAGAAAAATTCAGGGAATATTCAAATAAGTGTTTTTATTTTATACTCCTATAAGATTTTTCAATTGCTCATATTCACTATTTGATCCCATTTCCCCATTTTTGGGGGATGTATGGTAATCTTAATAAGTTAGGTTTGGGATGTATGGTAATCTTAATAAGTTAGGTGGTAGTAAGTTACAGTGAGTAAAAGCATATATAATGGATTCTCCCAAACTGTTTTGGCAATTGATTTACTTTTTTGCAAAAGGGATTTTTATACAATAGGGGAAAATCCTAAGGTGGACAGTCTCATAATACTGAAAGTCATGATCACTGTAAATTTACTATTCAAAATTAGGCCAATTTTAGTTGGACCAACCTACATTCTAGCCTTTGGGAGTTTAATTGCCTACACTCGATAAACATGATTGCTGCTTCTTCCAGGCACACATAAATATCCCTCAGCTGTGGCAGTTCTAATATCACCTAGCTTTGTTTCATGAAGTTTGGAGACAATGCTTCTAATCAAAATTGCACTCCTCTTCTAGGTTGGTTTCAATTTACTTCTGAGTTTTCTAAAATAGTGCCAAGCTTCAATAGCCCAATTTCTCATAATTTGACAATCAATGTATTTTTCTTCCACAAATCACTACCTTGCTTTCTAAAGCACAAAACCTTAGCATAGAGAATTCTCTTGAACCTGTTCCTACAAAGGGTTAGGAAATAAACTGAGATCTCTTGCCCATTCTTTAGACAAGACATTCTAGATGTATCACAGGCCACATGGCTGGCAAGAGCAGTTTGCCTTTAAGGTTTGGAGAACTTGGGACTAAAACGGTGAAGCATCTAGTGAAGGAGCCTCTCTTAGCTTCCCTACTTTATCACCTCTCTTAAATTTCATATGTAAAAGGACACCACACAAAAGTCAGGTGTGATGATTCTTCACCAACATGGTTTCATTTTGTGTTTGCCCACTGTCTTTTCAACCCATAGGATTGTTCAGAGAAATACAATTTCATCAAAATAATTAACAGCCGACTTTGATTTTAATATGTTTGCTTCAGTATAATATTTCATGCTTGCTATAACTATCCATGTTCTCTCTCCAATATTCTGTAACATCTCACAGGCATCACTGATGTTGATTCAAGAATGCCAAGAACACTGTGTCTATCACAGTGTTAATAGAAAGCCAATGTATTTCCTCTCCCTCATTGATAGCAGATATTTTCATTCAAATGACTTGATTATATTAAAGTGAAAAGAAGGAGAAAAGATACAGAATGAGAAATACAAATATAACAAGGACACACCAAGACGTGGTTTCCAACTTAACACACCCAACAAAGAACCAGTTTTTTAGAGCACCTGCTACAAATGAAACTCTACTACAGGCACAAAAATGTGGAAGTCTGGTTCATTGTCCTAAAGACATTCACCATCACTCTACTTTACTGCAACACAGGTTCATTTCCCTATAATTTTGCAAGTAGTCAGAGAATTCTAGGCGACTATGTCACACATTCCTTATGAATAAGGTGAGAGTCTCTCTTTTTTACAAAGCTTATGTAAAGAAAACAGTCTAGCATCTTTCATTTACATAGAGGTGCTTTGTGGAAGCACAATTAACTTGGTAAGTGGGTGTCTGCTTTGACTGAGAGATCAGGGCTATTTGAAGCCACTGAAATCAGTTACATAAGCAGGTATTTAGGGGAGAGTTTTCAAATGCATATTGCTATGTCAAGGCACTGCTAAAAAAAAACAACAATAACAACACACATAGCAAAAACAACACTCCCTTAGAATTGGGGCTGGCAGCTGTCTGGACCACATTGGAGCTATTTACAAGGAAATACTGAGCAAGTTTCTAAAGGAATGGAATGGCACTCAGCACTGAACTACTCCCTTTGGAATAATACTGGATTCTTCTTAGTATGGAAGTGCAATGAGGTCCACCACTCCTTCCAATAGCAGGTCCCCCCCCCCCCCGCCAATAGCAGTTTAAGCAATGATGTTTACTATTTGTTATCCAGAACAAAAAAGAAGATAAGTGCAAGGGAGACCACAGAAGGGTCTTGTGTACCATCTGAAGGAATCTGGAAGGGTCGCTATTGACAATCTTTTAAAACAAGAAGGGACCCGATGAGATAGATGTTAGAAGTTCCCTCTGATAACAGTATGAAGAATGGTCCAAAATGCCTGTGTGCATATGTATGCGTGTTGGGATTTTACAACAGCGTTGATCGACATTGAGTGATGAGGAGGTTCCAATATACTTTCAGGTAAGAGCTAAAGAATCCCTAAAATGGCAACAGACAGAAGCAAAAGAGTTAATAAAGGGATATTTAAGAAGTACAGTGGATAGGACTGGGTGACTGCCTACATATGAAAAATAAAGGAAAGAAGGGAGCAGTAAGTGAGGACTCCCCACTATGGCTTAGGAGCCTGGTGTACCACAGTGGCACTCACCAACCCAAAGACTCCTTGTGTGGGATTGGGGGAGCTGGAATTGAGCTCAATATTTTGAGCTTTAAGTACCTGAAAAACATCAAGTTGGAGATATTTACAAAGGAATACATTGCTTAAGACCAAGGCTAGAGAGGAATACTTCAGAGTTATACACATTAAGAATTTGATCTAAGGCCACATTTGTCCAGAGAATGAATAATGTTGGAAGACAAGAAGCTTGGGCAGAATCCATAAGAATGAGGAAAATAGTGTCAGGAAAATTCATTGAAAGGTGAACAATGCAGAAAAATAGCCAGCTTTTTTTTTTTTAATAGAGACTACATATGTTGATGAAACATTTCACCAACTCTGATGGGAAAATATATTAAAGAAAGGAGGAATTATAATGGATGGCAACCCATTTGCTGACATTTGTTTAATTATCTCAGAATAAATTTTTGTAGGACATGGGCTTACAGTACACTCAAATGTTCCAATTCTTTGAAATGAAAGTGATTCAGATCCAAAGAATCATCTTCAGTTGGAATATTTTTTCAGTGCTTTAATAGGAAATTCCCGCCAGTCAAGTGAAGTTGTATCCTGTTCAACCTTTTGAGATGAAGGATTTGCCTTTTAATGAGAAATTTGCATTTCATTATAAGGATGTACCCTCTGTCCTTGATTTGGTTATTTTCTACAGAAGCAGGTACTTCTTTGGACCATGTGCGAGGCATATAATAAAGACAGGTTCCAGAAAATTTATTTCAAACATTTAAAATAAAAAAAGGCATAGTTAAAAGAAGCGAGTACTAAAACACACACACACACACACTCTCTCTCTCTCTCTCTCCTTTGCTCCTTTGGTGGGTGAGATATTAAAAGAATACTTAGAGGTGACCTCACAAATTTCCTGTTTCATGGCCAGGCATCTGTGAAGACAGAACTAGTCATGAAAAGTTGTGTTAGATTAGATCATTGAATATGCCAAGAATTATTTGTAAAAGGGAGCTTGATCATCAAGGCCACCTGAGTTAGCAGTGTATTTTAAGCAAGAAAATAGCTGCATGCATTGGTGTGTGGGGTGTGTGTGTTTGGGGCGGTGGGGAGAGTTCCAAATTCTAACCTAATATGGATAGACAAAAGTTAAATTAAATAATAGAGAAATAGCAAAATGATCTCCTATCTATGAAGCAATAGCACATTGCATTAAGAATAATTTTAGCAACTAAACACATTTGCTGCTTATAATAAAATAATCACATAGTCAGGTTTTCCAGTTGGATCAATATGATCATTAATGTCACAATATCTCCAAGGGAACATCAGAATTGTCTGAGACATGTCAAATTATGTGCAAGAGAGTTTCTTATATTTGGTAAACAAAAGTTAGAACCAACATCAAAAATTTCAAGAACCTTAAACTGGAAGAAAGCTCTTTCCTCTGAAGTCTTACAGCATTTTCTGGATTCCTCAAATACCATTTTTAATCACTATATGTTAGTTTCATTATTTTTGTTTCTCCCTTTTTTATTGGAAATTCCTTGAAGGCAGAATAAAGTGTTCAATATTTTTATTTTGTTTTGTTTTGTAATTGCCTATGATAAAGTATCTTCTTAAAAATCTTCCATCAAACAAAGAGTGGAATGTACCTTATCAACTTAATTTTTTCCTTTCTGAACTGTTTGTCTTTTCTGAATAGGAAAGGAGAGGGTTATGAGTACATAAAGAAAACAAATGGCATAATATACATATGGAATTCCAGAGTTTGAAATGGGCTTCTGGGCAAGATAGTTAATCATCTCTCAGAGGTTATCTAGCTAAACCTCCCACCAGTATCATGGGAAATCTAATTTGCTGGAAACTGTGGATCTAGAATGTTTTAATTAGGAGAACATTTTACATTTACAGTTGTCTCCTTTATCCACAGAGGGCACATACCGAGACCCACAGTGGATGCCTGAAACCATGGATAGCACTGAACACTATTTATACTATGTTTTTTTCCTACACTTAAATACATCTATGATAAGACTTAATCTGTAAATTAGGTACAGTAAGAAAACAAAAAAAAAAAACTAATAATAAAATAGAACAATTACAACAATATACCATAGTAACAGTTATGTGAATGTATTCTGTTCCTCAAAATATATATTTTTTAATATTTTTTATTTATTTATTTGACAGAGAGAGAGAGAGATCACAAGTAGGCAGAGAGGCAGGCAGAGAGAGGGGGGAAGCAGGCTCCCTGCTGAGCAGAGAGCCCAATGGGGGACTTGATCCCAGGACCCTGAGATTATGGCCTGAGCTAAAGGCAGAGGCTTAACCCACTGAGCCACCCAGGCACCCTCAAAATATCTTACTGTACCCTGCTCACCCTTCTTCTCATGATGATGTGACAGGAAAACATGACCTAGTGATGAGATGAAGTGAGAATGATAACAGGCATTGTGATGTAACATTAGGCTGTTACTGATCTTTTTTTTTTTTTTAATTATTTGTTTTAGAGAAAGAGCATGCATGCATGAGAATATAGAATGCAGTGAGCGGGGGGTTGCAGAAAGAGGAGAGAATCTCAACAAGACTCCCCACTGAGCATGGAGCCCCACGCAGGGCTTGATCTCATGACCCTGAGATCTGACCTGAGCTGAAATCAAAGAGTCAGATACTCAACTGACTGAGCCATCCAGGTGCTCCTGCTTCTGATGATTTGTCAGAAGGAGGATCATCTGCTTTCAGACTGCTTGACTAGGGGGACCTGAAACTGTAAGACATTGAAACTTCAGAAAGTGAAACCAGGGATGTGAAGTGGAGGGTGGGGAGAGACCACTGTATGTTTGTGGACATGGCAGGAAGCTGGGAGTGACCCAGAGACTCTGGAAAAAATGTGATGCTTTGTACTGTTTCCATCCTTTTTGTTAATATTTGGAGTCCAGTGCTCTCTTCTGTGACTCTAAAGAAAACTAGGTGACTTTATAACTTAGAAGTCCTGTACCAAAATCTCTCCTCTTCCATCACTGCTCAGCCATGTGACTGTTGGCCTCTATCCAACCTGAGCAACAAACATTTCAAGGAGCATTGTCCTGGTTGTACCTCCTGAGCAGGTGATATAGAACTTCACTTTTTTTCATCTGCAGATTTAGTGTGAAGTTAGTTTGCTCACATTGCAAACAATACTGCAGGCCCTGTGCATGGACTTTCTCAATGCCCAGGCAGCAATGGTAGGCATGAAGAAATAGTATCCTTTGCGGAAACTCTTCCCCCAGATGTGTGGAGACTTATAATGCTAGATCATAATGGTAGAGAAGAGCAAGACATTAAATTACCAGGTAGATGAATGGGATCCTGGTAATGAGGTACCCTTTGAGGAACTGTGGGCCTCCTCAGGGGGCACTACATTTTGTAGAAAATTCTGAGATACTAGATGTTGGAGAAAAAGAAGTCACTTAAGCATACTGTACACTTCTGACTAATATTAGTTTCTTTTGTGTGGCAGATACAATAGTCATTGTCATTTTATTAAGAAACACAAATAAAACAAAACAAAAACCCCACAGGTGCATATGACCTAAAATGCCAAGTGTTTAGTAGGCAGGTTTTAACGTCAGTGTTGTTACCTTTGGAAAAAGAGAGATGTGGAAGGACAGTCATTACTAGGCGACAGCCTGTGGTTGTGAATGCAGAACCTGGGATATGGGCCTCACCAAAAGGGAGCAGAATTAAGGTCTGGACATAAGGATCAGCAGTTGGCTGCACTGTGTTCTTTTAAGCTCCTTGAAAAAAATGAAGATGAATCAGTGATGTTTTGGCTAATATCTTACATAACAAAGCTGAGGGTGGGAAAGCATTACATTTTTAATATATTTTTATGGTTTCAGAGAATTTTAGTATCATTCATATTTGAATGGAGGTTCGCAGCATTAAAACTACTTGAAAAGTGTAACAGGGAGGGTATTGGAGTAGGAGAAAAGGGTCTTTGGGTGGACTGTTCTTCACTCTTTTGCTGTTTCTTTCACTCCTGAAGGTTGGCACACAGTGCACTTGTCCTGATCTGTCAGCAGATCCATCACTCAAGCCCTCATTACTGTCGGCACCAACTCTTACCAGAATAAACTCCCTTTGCAGTCAATGAAAATTTTACTTTTCACTGATTCATCTCACTCCCTAAACAATGACTAGAAGACAAAATGTTGTGAAGAACTGAGTAATAATAAGATGTAGTTAAAGGTATCTGGGCAGTGAGCTACCTTATCAGAGATAGCAAAGTACCTTCTTTTCCAGAAGAATTATTACACACTCTCTACATTCACCCTCCCCTCCAAAACTGGAAAGACATATTTCTCAGAGTCAAACACTTTTTCCTGATGCTATACTACTCTTGTGCTCTACAGTGTGTACCAAATGCAAAATGTAACTGCCATTTCTTCTTCGAATAATCATTTTTTTCTTATTATCTGTGTGGTGAATAAATAATTCCTTCATTTTGCAGAGAACTGTGTTGAAATACCACGATTATTTCCTCATACAAATAATATACCATTGAAACACTTACTTGGAAGAGGGCAACATATGACTCTACATGAACTGCTCAAACTCTACCACTTATAACAACAAGGTATGGGGTTGGGTTACTCTGAGTTGGGAAATCAATCCTTCAGAAGATTCTAGTATTTCATTTAATTACAGTGGTTTTCAAAGTGTGTTCTCTGAACCAGCAATGTCAACATCACCTGAAAACTTGGGAGAATTGCAAATTCTGTGAATCAAAAACTTAGGGAGTAGGGCCCAGCAATGTGTGTTTTTAATAATAAGCCTTTAGATGAGTCCGATGTACACTTAAGCTTGAGAAGCACTGCCCTAGAAGAACTTCTTTCTCCTGAACTTGCAGTGTCAACTTGATGGCAATGAGTCAAATTTGTCCCGGAAACATGGCAGGAAGTTGAATTTTTTTTCTTTTTTTTTATTCCCAAGAAATTAAATATGTGTATGCTAGTAGAGAGATGGCTAAAAGAAGGGGATCAAGGTAGATTAAAATGTAAGGAGAAAGAGGTTATGCTAACAAGACAGACCGAGGCTCATAGGCACCCAGGAGAAAACATCAAAGCACAAAGATGAGGAAGTAGGAAAGCACTTAAACATGTCACACTGAAGAAATGTAGAGACACACATACTCTATAAGCCAAGGGTCCTTTTATCATCAAGGAGGTGTACATAAATTTGTGTCTTTTTTTTTTTCCTTTTCTTCTTTTTTTAAAGAAAAAATCTCATTCTGATCAAGCTTGGGCTTAGTCAGACATGCACTATGAACTTCAGAAAGGAGACTTCAGGAGTTTCAAAGAAAAAGTTGACAGAAGCTACGACATCTAACTCCATTACAGAAAAAGAAATCTCAAATGTTGGAGAAGTCTTAAAAATATCATGCAGGTTATGCTAATAGAAATAATTGCCCTGAGGAAGGAAAAAGGGAGAATCCTACAGGAAGTGAGGTGGCAAGGAATGGTCTCCAACAAGCTTACCTTTTACAAAGAGATGTCAAAAAATGTAAATAAGGAGACAGTTTAAAAGAACACCATGGATCTATGAGAATAATGTTCAGAAGGCTAAATTTAAAATAAGGTGCCAAATGCTAAGGGTAAGAAAAAAGTTATTTTGGTTTGCTGTGAATATTTGACTTGTCTTGTTTTCTTTGTTTGGACCAAGAAGATCAGAGAAGAAACAGGCTCCCTGCATCGGGCTAGTAATTTAACTCTTGGTGGCTGACCAAAAAGAAAAAAAAAAAAAAAGGAGAATAAAGCCACTGCTAAATTTCTGTCTTCTCTATGAGAATGAAGGGGTGGAAGGATATAGGGAAAAAAGGAAATGGGGCTGAGTAAGGAATAGATGATAAAACATATTATTGAATGATGCTTCTAATAGTCTGCTGACCTGGGTGAATTACCACTCACTGTTTCAAGAACATGAGAACATGAGAGGAAGACCCAGAGCTGTCAACAGTGATGTTGATGGAGCCACAGTGAACACAGAGGAATCATTAGCTTGGCAATGGGCAAATGGAATTTTGGTTGAAAAAAGAAAATGTGTATTTCTCATATACCTCTATAAAGATTGATGTTGATTTGAGGCCTGATATTTGGGTAAGCCATTAAGATAAGATGTAAGGGATAACATGGCACTGATTTGAGGCACCCCCCCCTTTTTTTAACAGAGTCACAGATAGATGTATCAGAGAATGGCAGAGGACTTAGTGTGCTTCACTCCATCAAGGCAGCCTCTGAAAAAGCCCTGATGGGCAGTGTCAGAATTCTCACTTATTCTTTCAAAATGTAAATTGCTCAAACTACTTTGGAAGACTTTTTGGCATTATTAAGTAAAGTCGATGATGTACAGACTCCATGACTCTGGTATTCCTCTCCTAGCTAGGGAACCTGTACAAATTTTGCACACATACACCAGGAGACATGTATGCAGGTATAATACTATAATGGCTCAAAAGAGCGAACAAAACCAAATGTTTATGAATATTAGAATAAAGAGTGACATGAATGCTCAATGTGGCAATGAAAAGGAACTAATCAAAGCTAAACATGTCAACATGGATAAACCACACAAATAAAACTTGAAGTGAGATTAGCAAGGAATATATCCCATTGAAATCCTCTTATATAACGCTCAAAACAGGTGAAATAATTTTATTATTCAAGAATGTATACTTAAGTGTAAAAACTGTAAAGCAAAACAAGGGAAAGAAGTTATCAGAGAAGTCATGCTCTTAGTGGTTATTACTACTCAAGGTAAGGGAACATGGTTGGAAATAGCTGCTACAGGAATCCTGAGCTGCTGGAGGTGATTAATGTTTTAACCCTGGTGCTGTTTCATGGTGTTTGCTTGATAATTATGCTTTAAACTATACATATCTCCCATATATTCTTCTGTATGTATGATATATTACCCAATTAAAATGCTAGAGAAAATGTCTCTCATGGTATTACTGCAAAAAAAGATGAAGAAAACATTTTGGAGGATGATAGTTAATAATTCCATGAATTTGTATTACTGAGCGAGACGCTGATCTAATTACTGTATCAGATGAGGCTCGAGAGAATTTTTCAGAGGCATATTGAAAGGTTCTGTCTTCAATCTTGTTCATTCTTTTATCAGGGATTCAGATGGAAATATAAAATATGCATATCAGATCTGAAGCTTGCATTGAAAATAGGATGGGTACAGACCTCGTCATTATTTCTTGGACTTTTGTGTACATACGAATCACCCGGGAATCTTGTGGAAATGTAGATCCTGATTCAGTCAGTCTGACTGAGGCTCTGCATTTCTAACATGTTCCAGGTGATGAAGATGAAGCTGTGGGTTAGTGGATGTCATTCTGAGTAGCGAGAGAACAGGCAATCTTTAAGGTCCTCACCAATCCTAAAATTTAATGATGCTATGATTTTAATTCTTAATTTAGAAACATGCATGGGTCAGTTTCATTCAACTGAGGCCATGCCACTCAGAGGACAATCAGGATGGCTTATCCATCTAAGCAATCTAATTTCCTTTTTCCAAATTTTTCTCACTTTTTAATTTTCTTTCTTCCATTTTAATTTACAATTTATTTTCATTTGTTCAGGAGATGCAGTAATGGATCCCTGATAAATACTTATCCTAACTTTGTCCTTACAATATATGGAGTAGTAGAAAGCATGGTCCCCAGGCAATTCCTTCCCTCCATCCCTCAATGGCACCCAGACTGGGAGTAAGTCCTTTTTGTCTCATGGGAGTCGGGAATGAAAGGAAAAATATCAAATGTGCCCTGCTTTGTAGCTCTCATCAAGAGCAAGTTAGGGGCACCTGGTGGCTCAGTCATCAGGCATCTGCCTTCAGCTCAGGTCAGGATGCCAGAGACCTGGGATCGAGCCCCATATCGGGCTTCCTGTTCATCAGGAGCCCTGCTTGTTCCTCTCCCACACACCCTGCTTGTGTTCCCTCTCCCTGTATCTCTCTCTGTCAAATAAATAAATAAAATCTTAAAAGAAAAAAAGAGCAAGTTTTAATGATCAGGTATAAATGTGAGGGTCAACAGGATGGTTCTAAATTATGAACAATAACTGTTTTATGAATAACTTTATATCTTGGAAAAGAGTGGGTTTACAATAAGGAAGAAAAAATAAGGTGTGTTTATTGTTTGTACTCTATGCCAGATGAGTTGGCAGGTGCTTTCTTATGTTTTAATTCCTTCCACCACTCCATGAAACAGATACAATTCTTATTCACATTTTATAGAGAGAAGTCAAATGGCCTGGCCAAAGTTACACATCTCCTAAGAGATAGCGTCAAGATTCAAATCCAATCTTCTACCTTCAGAAACAGTGTCCCTTTTGGCCCACCATCTTCCTTCACTGCTGCTCCAAGAAAGAAGCAAAATCTCATTTTGGTGAAGTATGGATGAGAGGTACCATTATTTTTAAATATCCTGAAAATTGCATCTTTAATATATATAAAAACCCATGGTGATGATCATGGCAGGTATCCATTCTGAATATCATTTTTTAATGAAAATTCAAATGTCAACTCATTACAAGTAAATGACTATTTTTGCTGGATAACAGTGAAACGAGCTTTGTTTTATAAACTAGTTTCTAGGGAACTTAGCAGTTACAAGTTCAATTTTGTGAGTAAAGGCGTATCTCAGAGATAGTGAGCTTTTGCTTCTAGATCACTACAATAAAGAGAATATCACAATACAGTGAGTCAAATAAACTTTTTGGTTTCCCAGCCCAATAAAAGTTATGTTAGCACTATCCTGTGGTCTATTAAGTGTGCATTACTATTATGTCTAAAAACCAATGGACATACTTTAATTAAAAATATTTTATTGCTGAAAAATGTTATCATCTCACCTTTCAATAAGCCACAATCACCGATCGCAGATCACTATAACAAATACAATAATAATAGGAAAATTTGAAATATGGTGAGAATTACCAAATTGTGACCAAAGACATCAAGCAAGCAAATGTTGGAAAAAACAGACTTGCTGTTGGTGACAACAGACTTGCTCAACAAGGGTAGCTAGAAACTTTCAATTTATTAAAAACTGCAGTATCTATAACATGCAATAAAGCAAGGCATAATAAAATGAGTTAAGCCAGTAAACTGAGAGGAAATGTGTCTCTTCCGGGGGGTGATTTAGTCAGAATATCAGTTTTCAGAATAGAGTATCAGTTCTGTTACTATCACCTCTGGTTTCCCAAAGTGCTCACCCTCCCACACTTCGTAATATAGGACATCAGCTCTTTAGTTCCCTATCAAAGCATGCAACTTCAAACACTCTGAAATCCAACTCTTACCAAATGTTTAGCTAAATAAAGTAACACTTGGTGAAGACTACATAAGGGATACACTGCCCACTGATTGTTGGATTTGCTAAAATCTCTCCTTGCTACCAGTTAGAACACAACAGGTCTACATGCCTGGCCCTCCATGGGTTAGCAGTCCCACAGAACTTCCACCATTAAAATGTTTTCATGTTATGTTCTCATTTTTCAACATAAGTTGCTGATAGCCACAGCTACATACACTTTCTCTCTGTGCTTGCCCAAATTGTTCAGTCTATCAATCCTTTAAGAGTCAGTGATAGAGAAGACTGGTAAAATCATATCTTTCCTGCTGTGAGAGTCAAGCTTTTTTTAGTTGTATCTTTTGGGATCCAGATAACTGATCTGGATTTGAAGTTTAAGCTTTATCAGCTATTCGATCACAACCACAAGGATATCTTTATTTTCTTCTTTTATTCTGTTCCTTTGATCTTTTTGAAAGCCATTTGAAATTATTTATGATTTCTTTTTTTTTTTAACAAGTAAAAATTCTCAGAGGGCTTAGAGAGGTGGGGGAAAAAAGCAATCCACTGTAAAAATACCTTTGTTGATTGGTATAGTTTACGACATGTACAGAAATATTGATGGATTGATTAGAATCTTGGTGGGCAAGGTCATAACTGTAGGAACCAAACAAACTGGTCTCTTTTAAAGTTCACATACCAAATGGTGGGGATATTAACAAGAGGCCACTGATGTGTTGTTCGGTATAAGCACTTTCTTCTCTTCTTGTGGATTAACTCCAAGAAAGGACAAAGAACAGCTGTCACTCCTACTACCACCACTCATGCCAACCAGTTTTAAACTCAAATCCAGGCCCATAAACAGGAGTTTCCCAAATGGGAGTAAGTATGGCTCTGCATATAGCTTCCTGTTGGGCAGAATGCAGAAAGACAACCACCATGAACAAGGAGCCAGAAGGTTTATTTATTTATTTATTTATTTATTCATTTATTTATTTTTGAGTTCACTCTTTTTAGCTTTGTGTCTTTGGAGAAATCACTTACTTCCAGGAATCTTAGTTATTTGATATTGAAATGAGGACGACTAATGCAAATGCAATTCAATACAATAGAAATATCAGCTCCAAACTAAGTCTGGGCTAGTTGGCCCCAGCTTGCTGTAAAACAAGTCCTTCAATGGGGCTGAAAGGTGTGATGGAAATATCAGTTTAGCACTCTGGACTGAGAAATGGAAATTGATTAGCATGAACACGGCTGCCCTTTCCAACCAAATCACTGACCTAATCTTGTTTTTCGGATGCTGTTTGCTGGACTGCTCTTTCAGGCAACTCCCCCCAGGCCACTGCATTGCAGTTTCTTCCTTCCTATTTTTCTACCCTGCAGTTCTGTTTCGCAGTTTCTAGATCTTGCCTTTGTCCAAACGCTGGGCAGACATCTGACACTGTAGGCACTTAATAAATATGACATCAATCAATAAAGTAATTAATCAGAAACAGCTGCCAGTTAGATCCAGCGCCACAAACAGTTGCTTGTATTTTCTCATTTGCTGAATTTTTATCCAAGGAATAGTGGCCAGGAAGGAAGACTGCCAAATTGTTGTCTGCTCTGATTTCTGACAAATGTCAGTGGCGTTTGATCTAGTTCCTTAGCTAATGTATCAAATATACTTGTTGAGTTTCTACCACTGTGTACTGAACTGAGGGATGGTATTAGTGAATAAGTTGAAAATATGAGGGAAACGGATACTACAGTTGGGACAAATTAGAGAAACACCAATACATTTATCAAAAAAGTCTGAAGGTGTAAGCAAATCCACGTATTAAAGGTATTCACTGCTAGGGAAGCATGTACATATCTTTAATATAGATAAATATGCACAGACACTTTTCGTCTTTAAGGGTATTTTTCATTTTAATAAATTTCCATATCAATCCCAAGCCTTCCCAGAGTGGTTTATAATTTTCTGATCCAAGCTGTTCTTTTCAGCATCTATAACAATATTAGTAATGCCCAGATGCCAATCTCAGGCATACACCTCACAGAATCACTAGGGGGATATTATTCATTCCCTCTGATAGTATTTAATAATTCTTTTTATGCTGAGAGGCAGCATTTTCTGATGTCCAAAATCAGAAGACTAGAACTGAGAATGTCAAGATTTTATTTCCTCACCATGTTCATCTTAGTTTTAAAACTTTTACCTCAAACCCTCTTGCACTTTCTGTACATTTCTTCATTATTAGTTTAAGTCATTAGAGTGATACCTTGTATCACAGGTTTGCCATAACGCATGCTTTATCATGTATGCCATGGATATGATCTCAAATCCAAAGTGTTACCCCTCCTTGAATTCAAATAAATGCTTGTGTTTGCTTTTCTCACTATGTAAAATGTCTCAAAGAAATGCCACCAAAAATAGGTGCCAAGCTCATAACAATATTCAAAAATGAAAAACGTGCTTCCAGATGCCAAGTATTTATAAAAGTGAGGCTGTCTGCCCCCCTGAGGGGATATAGCTTCTCAGATGCACTGTAACACTTATATTGAGTGCTTTGGTATAGAAAGGAGAGATGCTATTTAACCCCAGGGGGGACAGAGCAGAGATTTGGGGCTTAGACCTTTATCCCAAATCTAAAGTAAAATTTAGTCTTCAATGTAGGAGAATTAGAACACAAAACTCATGGGTTTGAAGGAAAGAAGAGGGAAAGGAACAAGAAGGGTAAGCTCATTATTCCTGATTGTATCCTGAGGCATTTTCACGAAGGCAGCAATTTTAGATATGGAAGAAGAAGAATATAACATTTTTTTCTCCTTGCTGCCATAATATTTTAACATGCCATAAAGATAACCTCATCTCTTTGGGAGCTAGGCTCTTTTCCTCTGTTCTTACAGTGTGGGGATCCTTTCTAAACTGAATCCAAGTTTGTAATACAAATCTGTAAACATTTGTCTAGTTTTCTTTATAGATTTGAGTCTTCCTATTCTAAGTGACATTCTAGATGTTATATTCTTTTCTTGTTTTTTTTTTTAGATGTTCCACTCTGAAGAGTGAATGAAAACACAGATACATAACCCAAATTTGAGGTGAGGGTATCTGATACTCAGCAGAAGAAAAATGTTATTAATTATTTTGAAAAAAAAAAAAAGACTTAAAAATTGCTAAACTAAGGGTTGGCAAACTAAAGCTCACCAATCAAATCTGGACCTTGCTGGTTTTTGTAAATAAAGTTTTATTGGTACACAGTAGTATGCATTTGTGTATGAATTGTCTGGAGTCTCACAGAAAAGTTTACTGACACCTTGGCTAGAACATATCTGTATGTTCCAATTTTATTTCCTATTATGTTTTATTGCATTTAGAATTTTTTTTATTGAAATGAGTAACTTATGAATTTTGAAGATGAACTTAGGAATTTTCAGGTTTAAATTTCCAAATATTTTTGGCATGCATTCCAAATGACAAAGTCCTTAAAATCCTGTCAAACAACATTTTATTAACTAAAATTGTGTCAAGTTTCAATGTAATAGCACTATAAGATTTAGAGGCTGCAATTCTAGGCAGAATTTGGAAACAGAATTCATATGTTGATATTTCTGCATCAAAACTTGAAAAGAGTATATGATTCCATAATTGCAGAATATGCCCCTTTCCTTATTAAAAAAAAAAATAACTGCTACCTACTTCTCCTGACCCTTTACTATAGCCTTTCCATCTCCATCACAATAGTTTATTATATGCTGTCACCTCTGCATATCAGTCCTATATCAATCATAGGAGGAGAGGAATATCCTAAAGATTTCACACCTCTGGCTCCAGTCAGCCCTGCATCCAAACCATCCGGAGAAGAAAGCTGCATGTCATCTTTCTAAAAATACATTTTTGGGGTGATAAATTCTACTAACAACCTTTAGAATTTGAAAGTTTTCTTGAAGCCTAATAATTTACTGTAGCTTTATTCTGTTCCCTCTTCTCAGAAGAGATAAGAGCATTCTCTTGATCTCACTTAAAAATATTTGTAATAGTTATAATATTTCTAAAATTGCAGGTTTTGATTATTCCCACAATAGCTTAACCCACATAAGATGGTTCATTTTCATTCTTTTTGTTCTTGAGATGATAAGACATCTTAGGTGCCCCCACTTTAGAGACCACTATAATTGAATTGTGTTTATTTTTTTTTTAAATGTATTCATTCCCTTTGGAGCATAAGCACTAACATTTACTCGTTGCTTATTTTAGTAAAGTTACTGAAAAGTATTTCTCATTTCAATCCTTCCAGGGACCTCAGGATAGTTCCTGAGAGAGAAAACGTCATTTATCCCAATATCACACAGCTAGTAAGTAACAAGGCTAGAATGACATCTTAGATCTCCTGATGCCAAAGATGGAGTTTTTGCCCCCTGAATTCTGCAGCTTGGAAGGCAGGGGTTGAGTATAACGTGCCTTTGTTTTTCCAGAGTTCAGCACAGATTTTGGCATATGGGATTAACCTCACTAAAATGTATGTTGAATAAATGACTGGCCAAACAAAATTGAACAAACTGTTCAAAGCCTATGCAGAAACATTAGCTATATCTTCAGCAGTTGCCATGTCTTGGTTTAGCTGTGACTGAGCCAGTTTGACTACTTCAGAATTTGTTTGAACACCATTCAGACATTTAAGAAAAATGGAAAATTGGAGAGAAAATACTCACAATTTACAGATTAAATAATATCAAGGAACAAGTAAATGTAAGTTACTTGGGAGAACACATCAGAGCATCACTCTAAAACTTGCCATCTCTAAACTAATTTACTTTAGCTAATTTCTAAATTTCTTCCCTCAGGATTGTTGGGTCAATGGTTCCCAGATATTCACCCACATTTAAATTTGTGTGTCTTACTCATTCCTATTGGAGCTGCGCCTTTATAGAAATAAAAGAATTCCAGATGCAAGTGGCTCTGTTGGGAAGCCCTAATCCTTTAGAGTTTTGAGTGAACTCTCCAAGTCTCTCTTGAATGAAATACAGGCAGATGAAAAGTTTTAGTCATATTCCCAGTACCTTGATTTCATGTTAAATTAAGAAAATATACATTACATGATAAGATGGGTTATTTTCTATTTTCTTTTAATATTAGTTCTAAACTAGTATTTTAACTGGGTTAATGATACAATCTTTAGGGATCCTTTTTTTAAGAGTCTCCAGGAATTTCCCCTTTCCTTCCACTGTGTACTTCTGAACTTACTGATATTTATATGCGGATAGCTGTCTCAATTGTTCTGACTTTTATTTATCTTGTTTAAAAGATTACCTGCTTATTTGAGAGAGAGAGAGAGTGGGCACAAGCGGTGGGGAGGAGCAGAGGGAGAGGGAGAAGCAGCCTGTCTGCTGAACAGGGAGCCAGAAGCCAGGGTTTGATCCCAGGACCCTGAGATCATGACCTGAGCCAAAGGCAGACGCTTAATTGACTGAGCCACCCAACGCACCTGTTCTGACTTTTAAAAGGTCCTTTCATTTATTGAAATAATACATATTTTATCATGCACCATCATATCTGATTAATGATACAAGTTGTCAAATTTTGAACCCAATAAAATGCACATAAAATGAGGTTTCCCAAGAAAGACATTGTCGAAAAATAATAGAATGGAGGCTTGTTTGAATTAAGTGCTCCTGTTTAGGGTACATTAAAGCAAGCTGTGTTATTAGGAAGTTAGATTAGCTCAAATTATATTTCTAACTTCTGGAGAAAACATCATGAAGGGGAAAAAATAGCATGGATGCTCATAAAAGCTCCCTTGGCACCACTGCTATAAGCCAAATATTGCCTGGGAAGTCTTGGATTCATTCAGAGCTTGATTATTGGGTTGTTTGGCCCATGGTCCAATCACCAAAATGGCTTTTTTCCCCTTTGTTCCCATGAGATGAGGAAAGACTTTAATAAGTGAACCCAAATTGAGATTTTGTTTGATAGAACTCACCCTTCCTTTCTGTCTTCCTTGTTCTAATGACTACAACGTCTTTTTCAAAAGAACATAGCTGTTAAAAAGCACATCTGGCCAATTTCCAGTTGGAAAATTCAATTTTTGTCTATGTACCCTGAGAAAATTCCCTTAGATAAAGGACTGAATGATCTTTAGAAATTTGTGTTGCCTTGATAACTGTAATGGTTGCATGCAGACTTCTTTGATTGTCTTTTACCTTTGTCTGTATTTACTCTCAGTGAAACTAATACAAAACTACTGAGCCTGATCTATGGAAAAATTTGAATTTTGGTAGCTTTGATTGCTTATATCATATGCAGTCAACCACTCAAGCAGCATAGATTAAAACATAAAAATTGCTGCAATCACGGGGTATTATAGATTCTCATTAGAGTCCCACAATCAAGAAACTTGGATGAGAGGAGCATACAGGCATAGTAGCACACATATGTACCCTATCATATATGAAGAAAAACTGTGTCTCATTAAAATGTAAAATAGGTTTTCTTCTAAGAATGTTACCTCTTTCAGGGCATAGAAATAAAAATACTAAGATTACTAGTTACCTGAAAAACGTGTTAGTATTATATGGAACACTGACTGTTCTAGAAGCTGTGCATTCTGGAGATTTAGCGCAGCTTTGAAACTATTACAAAAATCCAAGATGAGCCTGGGACAGGTATTAGGACAACTTGGACTAAAATAGATTATGCAATAAATAGCCAAGTGTGAGAACAGACCCACTAATGAGAAATATTTAACAACAAGCAGTTGCTCAAATGTCATCTATTTTCTACAAACTGGAACACAGCAATTAGTACCCCAGTTCCATGATTACCTTTTGATTTCCGGGGGAAATATGTTTTAGAAGGGTCAAAATACTGCACTTGAAAAATGAACTACAGGCATGAGTGAAACTGGCATGACTATATAAAATGTAGAAAGGTTGATTTTTCTTAACTGAGTTTCATAAAATTCTCTTAGGGCAACCTGTCTTCTCTGTGTTAGCAAAATGGGGAAAAATCAGGTGAGCAAACAGCATATTCTTTATAGTTCTCCTAAAGCTGCGGAGGGTGGCTTCTGCGATTTAACAGGCCTTTTCCCTCTTTTGTGCCAGGAACTAGGTTTTGTAATATTACCTTGAGGATTTAGCATCTCGGCTTGGCTGTTTCTGACTCTCCAAAATGAGGAAGATGAATTATTTAACATCCAGGAAGCACCAGCTGTGTTCTCTCCTAAAACTGAGCTTCCCCCACCAATGGGATTTACAATTGAAATAGGTTTCTAATCTAAATAGGACTACAGTTTTGACAAGTGAACAAGACTAGGGAGTTTTTCCTAACTGGAGGAAAGACATTAGTGAGCATTTCTTAGTGGTATTCCCTGGGTACTTAGAAATCTTCAGAGGTTATAGCCTCATGTCTTGCCGAGTGGACAAAGTACTCCTGATATGGAGGCACAACTCTGAGGCCACTTCAGAAGAGGATTTATAACATGCAATAGGAGAGAATCTAGGTTAAGTACAAAGACAATTTTCCTGATGGCTGGTATTGCAGAAGGAGAAGAGAATCTGAGAGAGCTCTTTCCCTCAGTGTTCAGAGAACCAGAGCAGTGGCTCTTGATGGGGAACAATTTCGCATCCCAGGGACATTTGGCAATGTCTGGACACATTTGTTTTTGGTTGTCAAAACCGGGGAGAGGAGCAGGATACTACTATGTCTCGTGGGTAGGGGCCAGGGATACTGTTAAACATTGTATAATGTGCAGGGCAGCCCCTCCCAGCAAAGAATTATCAGCCCCAAAGTGTCAACAGTGCCAAGGTTAAGAAACCCTGACCTAGAGAACTTATGCAGTTTTGGAGTTCTCTTCAATGTTAGCATACTATAATTAACTGTTAAAGAGTGCTTTCTGTGACTCTAATTAGACTACCTGGGCCAGTTCTAGGAAATA
Source organism: Enhydra lutris kenyoni (assembly GCF_002288905.1). NCBI lineage: Eukaryota > Metazoa > Chordata > Mammalia > Carnivora > Mustelidae > Enhydra > Enhydra lutris. The sequence continues at coordinate 969,155 of NW_019154101.1, read as the reverse complement.
AGATAATTCTCCCTGTTCATTTACTGAGAATAAAAATGCCGGTTTACCACCCAAATGCGTGCACTCTAAAGATGGCTTCTTCTTCCACCCCAGGTGCTCTCCCTGTAATCCTCCACCTGATTCCAACCTTTGTTCTTGGAACTAGCTCAAATCCCACTTCATCCCAAAAGCCTGAGGGAAAGACAGAGGTGATCCATTGTTCCTCTGGACTCCTTTCTATAGCAAGTGATGTCTGCATACCCCACTGGACATTGACTGGCTCATTTACTTACCATACGTATGTGACAAGGCAACTGCATTGTGAACTTATTCAGTCAAGTCAACTAAATTGTAAATTCCTTACTGGCAGGGATACTGCTTCCGAGACACAGAATCTATTACCAGCTTGCACATAGTGAGAACTCCGTAATCCTTTATTCATTATGTGATGATGAATATTCAATATCTTCATATATTCTGAGTACCCTCAGAGTGGTAGTTATTAAATAAAATTAGAAGGACTTTGGTTGCTGGTTTTCCCCAGTCTAAATTGGGGTAGGAAGAGATCATATAAAAATTACATCAAGGGCACATATTGTATAGAGCACTGGGCGTTTTACGCAAACAATGAATCGTGGAACACTACATCAAAAACTAATGATGTACTGTATGGTGACTAACATAACACAATAAAAAATAAAAATAATAATAATACTAAAAAAATTACATCAAATATGTTTCTATTTACAATGGTTCCTAGTCTACAAAGCTGTGATGTGGACTTTGATATCTGGTCTTTGTAAGAACAAGGTATCAGCATGACTTATTAGAAAAAGAAGAATTATTTAGGGTCATTTTATGTTGTTAATAGAAAAAGGAATAATGGAATATCATAATAAAGAGAAATAGTTTTATAATGGAGAAGTGTCATGATATTAGTCAGGTTTATTAAGGCTTCAGAAGAGTATTCCAAGAAAAGTGGCAGAAATTCGATCAATTAAATTTAATGCACATAAATTGAACTTAATAAAACTGCCTAAATTGCTTGGGAAAAAATGCTGTAGGGATTACACTTTTATTAGTTCTGGGTAAGGATGAATTTGATGATACAGTGAATCTTTTACCACTTTCAATCTTGAGTTTCATGAAAACCATCAGGAATAACTTTAGAAATATTATGTGCAAGGAACTGACGACTGAAAGACCTATGTGGTCAATGTGTGGTCAGTGGTGTAGTAGTAAGAATGTAGGCACTGCAGTAAGAATCCTGGCTGCACTCCAGTCTGAGTGGACTTCAACCACTACTCAGTCTCTGTCGGTGCACAACCCCATTGTGTGCTAGGACTGCTCCCAGGGACCTACAACACACAGGCCATGTGCTAGCCCCGCCTCCAAAAAATTCAGTTCTCCAGAGATCAAAGAGACTTCTTAAACCTGTGGTCTTCCATCTCCGAATTAAAGCGAACAATAGCAATAAAAACCAAGAGAACGGAAATAATTACTGAGATAAGTAAAGCAAAATAAAGGTGTTGCTATAGGAGAGTCAGATAAATATATCTAGATTTTCTATTTATGAAGATTGAATTCACTGGGCAATTATTTAATGCTGTACTTCACTTTGCTAATACAAAGAATCCTCATGAAAAAGGCAGAAGGCACAGTTCTATTTTATGTTTCTCAACAAGGAGACCTGGAATCCTACAATTTCTACATAAACATTAACTCTCAGAACCGCACATTGAACATCCTGCGATCAGTTGAAAGTGTGAGATATCTCTGCAGATTGTATTTACCGATTTTGTTATGGAAAGATTTAGCGTGACCTTTTGCTAATGATATAAAAGTGACTACTTTGTTTAATGGAGATAAAAACGCTGATTTAGCACCCATGTCTAAGAGACGTTTATCAAACCAGATATCACCCAAAACAAAAATAGGAATTAATTCCCTATTTTTTGTAATTCTTAAAAATGCTCAGCATTTTCGCTGTGATTGTTTAACATTTTCAACACCATTGCTTCATGATTTCTACAAGGTGTCTTGTACTTGTATATATGGTTCGTTTTTGCTGGTTAAATAATCTCCCAACTGAATAAAAGTTATTATACCTCAGGGAGGAAAGACCTGAAGGTGGGATGATTTTTGGGGTCATGGAAAGTTCCACTCTTCAACAATCTTCTGGCTAGGTCTTGTTTGTGATTAATAATCCTCGTGCTTTTTCATCTTGATATTTCTTGGTCCATACCCATAAAATTTTCCTGCTTTGTATTCATTTTTTAAGTCTATAACATTATTGGGATTTTATGCTGACTTCATAACCTTCAGAGTAACTGATCATAGCAAAATATTTCCTTCCTTATGGAGAGCAGTTTTCCATTGACCTCAATTTTAATGAATACATTTTGAAAAGAAAACATATATTACCAATTGAAATAAGCATCTCTGAAAGACTTTTCCCACCGGTAAAGAGTAATTTTTGTATTGTTTTGTTTTTCATACCTGAGGAGGCTGAATCTGATATAAAGCCAATGCTGGATTATTCAAAGCTCTGGATCATTTGACTCACTTTTAAGATTTAAGTTACCACACTGTACTGATTACTACCCATTTAGTTGTCTTCCTTCTTCACTAGACTAGGTTTCTAGAAAATAGGATCTGCAACTTATCTCTGTAACACCCTAGCCTCGTGCAATTTCTGAAGCAATGTAAGCATGGAATACATCTCTATTGAGAAAGGCTATTTATTGAGATAAGGCAGATACAGAGAGAAGGAAGTTTGGAGCACAGAAGAGACTTGCATATCTTTATAAAGAATAGAACATATGTGTTTAAGACTGAGGAGACACATCAATTTCCCAAACTTTAAAGTCTGCTGAAAACAAAAAGGCTGTGAGGTGGAGAATGTGGTCTACATATAAAAAATTATGCAGCTGGAGAGGAAAAGGCCAAGAGAATATAATGACCATTTCCAAGGTCACAGGTAGAAGATGAATTAAAAACAAACAAAAAAACCCAAAAACCAAAAAAACAATGAACAAAAGATCATAACTTTTTCTCCTTCTTCACTGAAGGAAGAACAAATATAAATACCTGTTTTACATAATCTCACAAAACAAACTGAGGGTTGCTGGGGGTCGGGGGTCGGGAGAGGGGGTGGGGTTATGGACATTGGGGAAGGTATGTGCTATGGTGAGTGCTGTGAAGTGTGTAAACCTGGCGATTCATAGACCTGTACCCCTGGGGATAAAAATACATTATATGTTTATTAAAAAAAAAAAAAAGAAAGAAATACCTGTTTTAAAGAGACGAGGAATAATTTTCTTCGAGAGGGACATTAAATAGTGAATAGGTTACTGAAAGTATTTATACACAACAAGGCTTTCTGAAATGTGCAGATTAGATAACCTTCCAAAATTTCTTTTAATGAAGCCTTATGAATATATAAGCACAAAATATGATGCTAATGTCTGATCCCTTTAGAAATGCATGCCATAATTACTGAATATTCTTTAGAACAGTAAATAAAAATCAATTCCCTATCTTATATGTCTCTGCAAAATATGAGCATAGATTCGACTTTCTCAAAAGCTTTTGCTTTTTGCCAAAGATAAAGTATTTAATATAGAACAGGAGTGGGGTACCAAATGTTTAATTTCTTTTTGTATATATAATTTCAACTTTTCAGTGCCCAGTGGCACATATCACATCATTCATACGGATTAGGAAAACATCCCTTTTTACCTCATTCTATCAAGTGATTTATAATTGCCACTTAAAAATAATAAGTGAGGGAGTATACGATTTGTGAATCCACTAGGCTGCTAATGGAAAAACTCTCTACTGACCCAAGAAGGGCGCTTAAATTGTTATGGCTCCTATGTAGTTGGAACTACTTTAAATATTCATTGCACTTTAATGAACATACTTTTCCTTTAATTAGACATGGTGTTAATACTGTTTTAATCTGAATTGATTTGCCACACTGACCTGGGGAAGGCTGAATCTGTTTATGAATGAGTTCGAAGTCTCAAGCTTGCTAAAACTAGTAGTTAACATTCCCAAAACTCTTATGTCTAGAAAAGAAGTATAATATTATTTTCACAGGTGAAAAGATACAAGCTATGGCATTTAGCTGAAGATTAAATAAATTTGGGGTAAGCTAAGATTGGGAATATTTTGAAATTCTTTAATATCATGCTTTTAATACTCAAAATATGACAATTAAAAAGATCATTAAGTCACTTGATCTTTCATTCATTCAACACATATTTATTTCCCACTATGCACTTACCAAAAGGATGGGCTAACAATGGAGAGCATTAATGAATTATTTGCAAGGTAGCAAAAATGGCCACCTCACGATATGAAGAAATTTGGTTTATCTTGGGGAAAATCAAGGAGCTAATAAAAACTTAAAAAGAAGTGGAAGTCTATTTTAAGTCCTAGTATTATACTTTTTTCAACTCTCAAGATTTATTATCTTTGCCTCTATCACCATAATAATATTTATCATATAAATATAATAATATTTATCATGTGCCTACAGGTTTTTTCATTAATATTTATCATGTGCCTACAGGTTTTCTTCATTAATCTCCTTACAAAAATGTATTAAGTAAGCATGCTTTTTCAAGTGTCAAGGGATATATTTTCCCAATATATTTAGCAATCCAGGATTTAGCAATATATTTAGCAATCCAGGATATCTCTGGAGCATCACAGATTGATTAAGACATCATATTTCTGGCCAGTCAGTACCAGGTTAAGGAATTATAGGTGAGGATGAAGTTGTTTATTTGCCTAGAGAGCTCATGAAGGCAGTTTACCTGGTGGGAATCTGGTACTGTAAGTGTTGGTATCAAAGCAAATGCTCTCTCCCTTGGGACCACAGACAGGGCCTGCGGCTAGTGTTCAGGACAAAGAGCATTTCCCCCCTATCCTCTCATCCTCTGCAAAGTTGCTCAGTAGGATGGTGGGATCTTTCTGGTCTAAGGTTCTTCAGTGTTTCTCAATCTGGTTATCCACTGCCATCATATAAAGATTTTGAAAACACCAATGCTCAGGCCCTTCCCCAGAGATTCTAATTCAATGGTCTGGGGAGGGGCTCCAGGGCCTGCTAAAATTGGAAAGTTCGTCAATTGTTTCTTTTGAGAATCACTGAGCTATAACAAGTGAAGAGCAGTAAAAATTACTTTATAATAGGAGAAGCCACAAGCTACTCTTAGAAGCTTAATCTTGGATGTGGTCCTTAAGTAAATTATAGCATTTTGGAGTTGGTCTATAAATAAATCAGGTCCTTCTAATTTGTATACAGGGTTTTTCTCGGAGCACCTGCTCCCCTGGAACTTGTTGACCTATATTTGTATCTTGCATTCATAAGTGCCTATACTTACCAAAGAAACACTTAAATCTCATAAGAAAATGCTCTTTTCCTACAGCTTCTGTTGACAAGCCAGAATATATTGTTTTCTTCCTTATGCCTATTAAAGATAGTGAAAATCAGTTCCAAGAAACACTGCCCCAGAAACACTCTAAAGATAACAATAAATGAACAATTAAGTAAATTATGTCATAGTTACTTGCCAAACTTTTGAGAAATTTTCTCAAATTCTTATGAAAAAATGAAAATAAACAGGACCAAAAAAGATATATACCATATATGACAACTACGTATTTTATAGTTAAAGACTAGAAATACATCGTTTATAGAATTGGTGAGTGGAACTGTGAAAGATTTTTCACTCTGTTTCCTAATTTTTCCTTGGTATTGTTATACTGTTGGAATGGTTTAAAAAATAGCTAACATTTATTAAGAAACTACCAAGCACCAGAAATTTTGAGAATCTATAGAATGGATATTATTAATATTATTTTTAACAGAAAAACTGAAGGACAAAGACATTAAGTAACATGTCTGAGTCATAGAGCTAGTAAATGACGAAATTAGATTCAAAGATTTGTCTGTTTCTTTTTTATTATCCTCTTCATCATTATTTAAAAAAATTGAAGGAGGTACTCAATCAATAAGAGCCCTGTCTCTCACCTCAATCCATTAAGAAATAGGACCCGCCTCAATAAAAACATTAGTTGTTTCAGGCTGTACGTTTAACATCCCGGTATGCTTTCTGGATACTAAACTGAGGGACATAGGGATTAGAAGTGAGGATCTCTTATCAACTTAGTTATCAACTAACAAAACATCCTTCTATCAGGAAAAAGTCTAGTAGGATAATATCAGTTTATAAACAACTTTTTGAGGTAAGTTAACTAAAAATATAAAGTTGGGCATTGTTTGACAAGAGACATACTGATAAGATGTGATTAGTTGATAAAACAAAAGTCTAAAGTTTCTCAGCCTAGAAAGATTCAAGTCCTTAAAAATAATCCCCAAGGTAAAAAAATGGCTGGAAAGAATGAAATGATAATAAAAGTCAATTTGCTAATACCAGTTTTATGTGCCATTCCCTTCGAGAGATACGCTCTATCTATGAAAAGGGGTCATTAAACTAGTTCAGACCCTGAGCTTCTCAGGCCCCTGAGAGCTCTAGCAGGGTGTGTGTCTGTCTTGGGGGGCACTTACTGGTGCCCCACCACTCCTGTCCTCATGCTCCATTACTCAGGCTCTGCCTCTTCCACCCAGGAATTGGTCGTAAAGAGATCATCCCGCAAAATGCACTAAGCAAGGAGACCTTGGGAAGAGAGAAATGAAAAACTAGAATTCTCTTGCATTTTTTTTTAAAGCTAGAAATCTGAACCAGATATGATCACTGCCCTTAAAAGTCTTATACTCTTGAAGGAAAATAAGATAGATTCTAAATAACACATACACTCCTTCGTGCTGTTATACACATGTTTAATACCTTGCTTCATCTTTGTTTCTAATGCAACATTTCATGCATGGAATGGGTAACCTATCCTGTCTAGTGTTCAAATTTTGCTTTGCTAATATTCCCATGCTACAGATTTTCACTAATCTATACCCATCATCTACATTCTTTAATTAAATTTTTTCTTGTGTATAAATATTCTTAATCTTCTCATAGATAAAATATAAAACAAAAGACATTTCTGCTAAATGGAATCTTTTCCCAGTGTAGTCTTTGGGTAAGTTTTTTATTCATTAAATTTTCATTTCACTAGCAAATAAACACTTGGAACTATTAAAACAATAAATGTAACTTGGGTTTCCTGTGGGCACAATGTAGAGATAAGGTCATAGTAAGAAGAACTTGTTTCACTTGCTTGTATCCTCACTCTGAAACAGGAAGTCTGCCCCTGAAAACTTTTACCCATGCATCTCTGGGAGTCATTCTGCTATCTTTACTACATCCCAAATAGACTTTTCCTGGTCTTCTCCATCTCCTTGGTTGATTGCCACTACTGTGAGTCAGCACTGGTGTTGGTCCCTGGGACTTTCTGAAGTCAATGCTGTGGCTTTCAGAGGTGAGTCTGTGAATTTTCATACCACTGGGCTCCTAGATAAAATATTGGACACCCAGTTAAATCTGAGTATCTGATAAGTAAAGAGAGCAATATATAGGGGACATACTTATACTAAAAAAATTATCCTTTGTTCATCCAACATTCAAATTTAACTTGGTGTCTTGTATTTTTATTTGCTATACCTAGCAACGCTATCAGGTACCCATGCCATGTTATGCTCCCTGAAGTCTCTCCTGAGCTAAAGTCACATGTGTGCTGTGTACATGTGGGGAAAATCTCTCTCTCTCTCTCTCTCTCTCTCCTTCTTCTGATAGTTTTTTTGGCTCTTTAGCCCAAAGCTAGCTTGCTTGTGCCTCATATATCTCAGGACCCTTCACAGAAACAACTTTCAGTGTCTTTCTGTGGCCATCTATCTTGAGGGTTTAGACACAACCTAAGAATGTCAGGCTCACTGGCATGGGCTTTTTCCCTTGTCCTTTTAGAATTTTCCCCAAGGGCTTGCCCTACAGATCTCCTTATTGGCTAGCTCCTCCCAGGCAAATCAATTTTTATAATGAAGGCTCCCAGCTCTATCAGCTTATGAGGTACGTACAATTTTATTTCAGCAAAGACTTAGAACAAATCTGTATTCACTGTTAGACTGTGATTAAGGGAACTGCCTTCAAAGTACCTCTAAAGTGCATGGAAGTGTTCTCTACCTTTGGAAGCACTTAGAGAAACTCCAGGGAAAAAGTGGCTTTGGGGCCTCAGCTTTTCAGAAATGTGGGTGAGTTTGACAGTGAAAGAAATTCCAAGCAAGAGGAACAGTATAAATGGAGGTAAGAAAACAGGGAAGTTCAGGGTAGGGTTACTTTGGTTTGGTGACAGCGTAAGATATAGTGTAACCTGAATCTGTAAGGAAAGTTGGGGACCTGGCCAAGGAAAGTTCTCCATGGCCATGGTCAGGAGCTTGTAACTTCTTCTCCAAGCAATGGGAAGCACTTACAGGATTTCTTTAGAAGAAAATAAAATCAACAAAATATAATCAAGTCCTATTACACAGATCATGTTTCAAGTGTGAGAAATTACAGGAGAGAGATTAGATTATCAGACAAATAAAAAAAGGTAATGGGTAATGAAGGCCCAAGGGGGAGAGAAGAGAAAGAAAAGGAAAAAATAATTGAAAAGGAGACCTTGGTATGAAACCTTTATAATCCATTTAATCAGTAGAGGAGGGTTTTTGTTTGTTTGTTTGTTTGTTTGTTTATTAATTCCAGGCACCCAGGCTCTTCCAGACTAATTAAGTCAGAATCTTTGGGGATGAGACCTACACATCAGTATTTTGAAGGCCTCCCTCATGATTCCTGTACTCAGGCAAGATTGAGCACCATTACTGTAGAACAAGGGTTCCTGCACTTCAATAGGAATCAATCACCTACAGACCTTGTTGTGTACCCCTCTTAAAGTTTCAGCAGATATGGAATGAGATCTGAGGATTCATATTTCTAACAAGTTCCTAGCTGGTTTTGATGCTGTTGGTTCAAGGACCATGTTAGGAGAACTCCTGGCATCAGGACCAGTAGTTAATTAGCTATTACTGTTTATGCATGTCTTGGGTGGTTGTGGGTAGGGGAAAAAAGTTAATTATAGGCGATGGACATCCTGAGCCTGAGTAAATGACACAATAGAGATGCCATTCAAAGAGTCATAGATGTAGAAGAAAATAGAAGTTTGGCTTGAATGAGAATATTGAGAGAAAAGACAATGAAAAAGAGTGTTCTATGAGGGCCATTATAAATACAGAGTAGTAGGAAGAGGGAGCCAGTAAGAAGTAGAGAACCATCAGAGACGGAAGAGGAGAACCAGAATGACACAAATGCCTCTAGGGGAGAGAGTGATCAAGGCTACTGTACTAAGAACAACAATATACTTCCAAACTCACGGAACACAGAAACCGAGGTCCCACACTTTCCTTATCTTCTTTTTACTATCCTTAGCAAAGAGAGGTCACATTCAAAATGATAACCCTGGAGGCAGATTAAGGTCTTCAGTGCAAAAAACAGAGGGATCTGTGTCCCTCATACTGTACTTACTAAGGAAATGAGGATACTACCATATGACACAAAGCTTTTTCAGCTTTGAGGGTTGAAACAAAAAGGGCTTTTCACTTAATCGGGATAAGGACAAAGTATCAGCATGCAAGCAGTTAAGCCACCAGCAGTTGTTAAGAATTTACAATGAACTGGGTGCTGTTCTAATGCTGCATGCCGTGCCTGCTCACAATATGGTTCCTGGACTAGTGGCATCAGCATCACTTGCTAGAAATGCAGACTGTCACCCACACCAGACCTACTGAAACAGAATCTGTTTTTTTAACAAGATCCCTGGGTAACAATTAGAGCTCGAGAAGCACTGTTTTTAGGTATCATGAACTCATTTAACCTACTCAATGCTAACCTACTCAATAGTAGGGACTATGAGAAGGAGCTGAATTACAAAGAGGTGAAAAAATATTTGTACAGAGTCAGAGAGCTCATGGGGCAATGATCTAAACCAAGATAGTCTAGTCGAAACCGAGACCTGGATCTAACTTGTGTTACACCAACCCTCAAGAAAGTCTCCAATGGCCCTCAGCACCATTGTTGCTGGAAACTTCCATCCACGGTGGCTCTTGTCCAATGCTTCTAAGGTTCATGTCCTCCCTTTTGTGCTCTGTGTCTACCATCCAACTTATGCATGTTAACCTCCTCAGCTTAGATCTCAACTCACAGTCACTTCCTCAAGAAAACAATTTCTAATACCCCAAGAATTGGTATTCCACTCTTTCTACTCTCACGGCATCATTTATTTTTCCTAATATGATAAAAATTTAAGTGATTTTTGTCTTTTTTATGAGGCTCAAGCTCCTGGAGGGCAAATGTACATGTGTTTTGTACCTCACAGGATCTCCAATCTGCCCAATACAGAGCCTGGTACATAGTTGACACAGTTGTTACCTGGATGAGTGTGTGCAGGAATGGCTTTTGAACCAAACGTGCATCTTGTCCATATTAGCATGACCTGCAGTGACACTCATAACCGAATATTCTCTCCCTCCACGGAATTAAGAAAACTGGTGAGGTGAAAGTACAGACCCGAACAGTCAAAGGGAAGTATAAACTTTGAGGCTGAACCCTAACCCTCCAGGCAAGTCTGCATCTGCCATGAACCTTCAGGACCTCCTGAAGCCATGAGAACCCTTTGAACATATTTCTGCTTTCCAGAATCCAGAGCCTATACTCTGCCTTCAGGCTTTGAGACAGCAGAGGAAAGTCAGAGTGGCCCAGGTGAGGCCTCTCCATGTTGGAAGGGTAGATCTGGAGGGAAAACACTGGCTGTTCTAACACAAATCCTATAACTAAACAGAGTCCATTCATTCTGAGCGCTGCTCATCAGGTACCTTTCAGAGGCCCTGAATTCCCTTGAATGACAGAGAATAAGCCTTGATTTCAGTGAATGGCTCTACCATAATAATCCTATCTGAGAAAATTGGATTGCAAGGCCACTTTAAAAATATACTCTACTGTAATTTTGTGTTTCATTTTCCCAAACACTCTTGCTCCTATGGATAGTTCCTATACCTTGTGTTATCATATTATATTAACATAATTAGGCTAACTAGGCCTTAATGTTGCTACTCTTGTAAAATAACTGCAAAGGGGCTTGAGAAAAATGCTGCTGATGTTTTTTCTTAAAGAGATGGTTAGATTTAATTTCAACATTTTTGGAAAATATTGAACAACAGTAATCAGTTTTAAGCTTAACCAGGTGACGGTCCCAACGACAGACGACAGGGATGAGGGTTTCTCAGTGTGGAATAGCTGCTTGCTAATTCTCCAGGCATTTCTTCAATGTCTCTACCACATGACTCAATCATATGGATACAGGCTCAACTACTTGATTTTCTTATGGGTGTTTTTGGTCTGAATTGACACGTGCTACTTCAAACTCAGTCACGAATGAAGAATACTTAGGTCAACCTTGTGTCTTAGACCTGAATTTCTCAAACTCTTAAATGCATACGAGTCATCCAGGGGCCTTGTGAAAATGCAGATCCCAGTCAGGTATGACTTGGGGAGTTTTCATTTCTAATAAGCTCCCAGGTGATACTACTGCTATGGGTCCATACACAACACTTTGGGGAGCAAGGTCTTAGAAAACAAAATGACATTGATTTTGTGGTATACAATGCAACTTGGCACCCTTATAAGCCATATGCATTGCCTAAATGTTGCTGTGTGCCAAGGCTGTGATGAATATAACCCTATCCACCAGCACTCAGGCAGAAATAATCCAGAGAAATGAGTCACTTCCAGGATTCCACCCTGGGGAGGGGGTTCCTAGGGTGATCTGTTTGACACACGGAAGAAATAGACCTGCTGTCCAGTCTAGAGCTGTCTTGGGCAAATATAGAATCTTGGAATTTCCAGGTTTCCTCTTTAAAAATATTTATACTGAGCACATAGAGAAGTGTTTGGATGTATCTAGAATAGGTTCGAGCATATGCTGATCACTCTAAAATTGAATTAAAAGCAATGTGGTCCAATAATTGTGTAATAGCTACCAGGTTAAAATGGAAAATACTCTCCAAACACAATATAAAAACAAAATAAATTAGCTTGTTTCAGTTAAATCATGTGTATCATAGAAAAGATTAGGAAAACAACTGTTAGAGCTAATTATTGCTTACAGTGGCAGGAGAGACAAGGGAGTGGTTCATTTTATTCCTCCTATCCTTCCACCATGTTGGATGTGTCAAAGAGGAAAAGATAACTTTTCCTTGCCCTTACCCCAAGCTCCTGGTAGTCTTGTACCACTGAGGGAAGTACCAGCAGATCAACTGAGAGTAAGAAAATGAGAAGAATGGAGAGAATCATTTCTGTTCCTTTTAAAAAAAATCCCTTAAAACTTGATTTTCAAAAATGAAAAGAGTACAAACAAAATTACAAAAATTATTTAGTTCAGTTAAAAATAGGTCTTTGTTAAAGTCAAGTAGAAGGAGATAGACCCCCATACCAAGGAAGTCTTTTGCCCACTTGGATGCTCAGTGTTGGAGGAGGTCATCAAGAGGATGTAACCACCGGTTGACCCATAAGCTGGACCTGGACCTGAGGCTCCTCACTGCCCCACCCCTGGCCTTGGAGTGTATGTTCTGTCCACTATTCTTATAGTGGGAGACGTTTTCAAGGATGCAGCCCTGAGAGAGCAATGTGTTGTTGAGACTATCTGGACAGTGCATGTGACTGAACCCAGATAGGTCTCTATATAGGCTTTTAAGATTCTTGTGGGCAGGTATAGAGGTCTACTCATCTTGGGGCTGCCCAAGACAAGCCTCGTAGGTAAGTTCTCTTGCTTATTACACCTGCCACCTTCCAGTCCAGAGCAACCTGCTTCTTCCTTTGGTCTCTCCTTGCCCTCTTTGTGTAGGGACCAATTTTTAAACCAGGACTCAGAGAGACTTAATTAACTAATCCTGACATGATGGCTAGGAAATAGATGTTACAATAATTTCACTAGGAGACTATGATTAACATCATTCAATAGCATAGTTCACATCTAACCAAATACATCTACTTTATTCCACAGGAAAAAATATTCCAGTATATATTCCCAAATCCACTGTGATGACATTCATCTACTACATAGTGGAATGTTACAGAAGAATATTAGGACTTGAGGCCCAGACTGGTGATGGGACTTGTCTATTGTCACACAAATCTTTAAAGAATTAGGTTTAGAACTTAGATGCTCTGAACATTTCTCAATTTAGTCTGCATTATTTTATCTCATGCTATCTAATCAATCTTTTTTTCCTGATGCCAATTTAGGACAAAAACATCCAAGCTTGTCTGACACAAAATCCTCTGTCTGAGAACCTGGGGCCATATTATAGTCTTCCCACTTACAGTTGATCCTGAACCTTGACCAGGGTTTGTTCTGAGTTGATGTGAAATGATATTAAAGATGAAATCATGTGTCAGCGAGAAATTTGCTAAACAATTTGTAGCAGGTTCCATGATACGCAGAGGGTAGGAGTTTGTCTAGACTGGAAGTTTCATTCCCTTATGGGTGAATAAGAGAATTGAGGCTTCATTTCACCAACTTGTGGACTGGTGATAGGCATTAGATTGTCTTAGTACAAAGATCTGTTGTTACAAAGAATGGTACATGGTATGATAGGACCTAATATAGCATTGGGATTAAGAATATGAACTTTGGTACAGACAGACCTAGATTTAAATCCCAGCTCCAACCTGTACTACCCTGGAGAGTCTTGTAGAAGTCATTCAACCTCATGATCTTTAGTTTCCTTACCTATCCAATGACAATAAAAATATTCCTCTGACTTATAAACTTGTAAAAATAGCATGGTGTGTCTAAAACACCAGTATCACATAGTACACAATGTGAACATTCAATAAGGTAATAATGTTTTCCCTTATTAAAAGAGAGAATCAGGAAGGTAAGCTTAAATCAAAATATCCCCAGGTAAGATCCTGAAATGGATGTCTAATAAGATTTTAGGATGAACTAGGGAAAAAGGTCTAGAGAATGACCTTTCTTGGAAGTTTCTCAAAATAATGTTGGTCCTCATTCTCCATGTTGGCTTATGTTGTCCTTTCACTCAGACTGGAACTAAGTAATCAATGGCAACATCTTCCAAACCTGGAAGTGTACCCGAAGAAACACTGTCCCTTATGAAGAAACAGGAAAGTCTTTTTTTGCTCCTGTTCTTAAGTGCAGTGTATTGAAGCACGGATGCTTCAGTTAAACATCTGTTCATAGGTATGATATTAATGAAATTTAACAGGGAGGACAGGCTGCAGGGGAATCAAATCTGCTTCATTTCCTCCTTGCCATTTGCTATGGACCGCATTTGTCTGTTTCTTCTTTACCTGTGCTTTTACTGTGGTAAAAATAAAGAACTGGAGACATGGAAATTGTTACTTTCTTAGAATTAGCCAGATGGAAAAGTGAGGTCATGATGGCCTACAAGGAGAAATACCACCTGCAAACACCTGGGCCACTTGAATAATCATGGAAACATTTCTTTGAGTCCAGAGCAGTCCTTGCTTAAGGATTTTGATGCCTGATTCATTTTATTCAAGAGTCTGGTCCAGCAAAATGTGAAGTATTTGATTTAAAAATTCAGTCTGGCCACATTGTATTAACCTATAGAATACGTAGCTTTCCTAAGTGGGGGGGGGGGGAAGGCCTCTAAACCAAAACACCTTATAGAGATCTGGAGAATGTAGAGAATACCTTTAAAAATAAAAGCATGCCACAGAGGTTTGAAAAGTGGTGATAATTTTGTGATATCACAGTACAAATGTCCAAATTAATAGGCTAATCAATGATGTGAATACTATCTACAAAGAATCAGATTAGGTTGGAGTGGGGGAACACAAAGAGCATGCTTAGAAGGAATATAAGACTTGAACTTTGTACTTAATTGGGGATATAATAATGGATATGATAATATAATGATTTTAATAACAGGTACACTCATAGAGTTCGTATTTCATAGGTGTGGACATTGTATATTTTGGCATATTTTCTACATAGTCTTTGAAAATGTGTGTATGTTTTATATCTTCTGTAACATCTTTTCTCGTACCAGCTTTATTTGAGCCTCTCTTTGGAATTCGATGCCAGCCAACTTTCTATGTCCCTGCTTCTCTGGATCACCTTGTCAAGATAATCATGTTTATCAGAAGTTCTAAATCCTTCTGTGCTCAGGACTACTTGGGTGTCTTCATAATATTTGGGAGATGCCCTTCCAATTGTCAGAGCTGTTTCTGGCCACTTCTTTCTGTTAAACAGTGTTTACACATCTACAGAGGATCTCCAAGAACTGACCTACTGCTTCTTTCATGTCAAGAGATTGCCAGTTATCTAACCAGTGCTATTTATTATCCAACCAGTGCTTTTTATTTAGCCACAACTCCTGCTTCCCTGGCCCACTGATAGCATCTTCCATCATGAAAATTTTCCATATTGAGTTGGGAAGGGCAGTGACCCAAGTATGACAAAGGAAAGCAAAATGAATTAGAGAGCTATAAAATGTAGTATAAAATTTTCCCTCAAATCGCATACACCAGAAGTTCTCAAACTTTACCATGCATCAACATCACAGGGACAGCCCTTTGAGAGTCACTGCCACATGTGAATCAAAATCATTTCCAAATAACATGCAATCCAAACAAAAGACCCCCTCATTTTGCTCTGTGACAAGGAGTTCTTAACCTAGAAGTTCTTGGAGACACTTTGATAAGATTCTAGGTATTTGTGGTACTGTACAAATTATATATTATATTACGTTGGCATGGGTGCAGTTACCACTGGATGCTTGAGAAAGCCCACTGCTCTCCACAGAGAATCCAGGGATTCATTTTCTCAAACAGCTTCTACAAGTCCCACTGAGGCCATGCACAGAGAGTCAAGCCAGCACACTGGAGGAGGCACTGATATTAGAATGTAGCAGAATAAGGTCTACAGAGCCTATGTGTATAGAGCCAATGTGTAATTCTCCTGTTCTTTTTATGGTAAATAGAACAATTTTACTACCACTACACTGACCTTTGTAATCAATTACTCCATTCTTCTATGGTTACCCACTGACTCTTACTAAGATGTAGATCTACCAACCAGTCAGCAAGAAAGTTTAGATGGAGCACCAGTTATAGGCCTAGTATGGTGTTGGTTCAATGAGGAACCCCAGAAATTGCAGAGTCCCTGCTTGCAGAAAATTCTGGGTGAAGACACTGACATATATTACTTTTAGGCCCCATGAGAATAAAACCTTGCTTTTCTTACCTCAAATCCTGTCTTGTGGGCCTAGAAGAGCCCCTAGTAAATCAGAGGAGCACAACCAATCATTAAGTGAGTGCATCTAAGACCTCAGGGGTTTATACTGTAAATATCATAATGATATTGCCAGGTAAACAAAATATTCACAGTGGCTGATTGGACAAAGCTCTTACACCTGGAGAGTACTGCCGAATAAAGGAAATAAGGGACCCAACTAATAATGCATATGAATAATCAGTAAACTTGCCTCAATAGGTAAAACAAATTGATGCTTAAATATGAAACATTTCCAAACCTTTCTTAAACCAGATGTCTGGCAAAGCTAAGAACTCAGGTAAAAGACTGTGGACTAGAAAGATCACCTCTTCACTGCATTCTTTTCTATAGCAAGTGATAATGTTGATGGCAAAAGATTCAGGTAACAAAAAAGCATGCTGCCCAACCATATATTCACGCTTCCTTCAATAAGTATGAAGCCAGCAAGCCCTTACCTAGATTTCAAGCTGATGAATCATCTGTCTAGTTTCAGTAAACCCCAAGGGATTGCTCAGCTTTGTAAAGCTGAAACTGTGTCAGCCTCTGGATGCATTTAAACAGGACAACATGCTAAAAGGAGGCAGGTTATGAGGTTTCCTGAGGCATCCCTGGTTTCTAAGTGCATTAAGTTCTCCCTCATTGCACACACACACACACAAAAAAAAAAAAAA
Organism: Enhydra lutris kenyoni; assembly: GCF_002288905.1. NCBI lineage: Eukaryota > Metazoa > Chordata > Mammalia > Carnivora > Mustelidae > Enhydra > Enhydra lutris. Next base: position 952,197 of record NW_019154101.1, on the reverse strand, counting down.
GGAAAGAAAAATAAAAGCTTTTTAACTAAACAAAACCTGGAGAAAGTTCTTTTTAAATCATGTATGGATGCTGACTCTATCAAATCCATAAACAGAAGTATTAATGATTTCCTATGTGAGGCCATTCATTTATCCAAACTGACATCCTTCCTATTCCATTATCTCCATGGAAGCACACACATAGCCTTATATATATCAGAAGAAAGAAAATTCCTCCTTCTTGGGAAACACCTGTCTTGGGAGTTCTTGGTTCTTGAGCGTGCACAGGGTCGAGCATACAAATGGTGCAGTGACTCTTTTAGAAGTCACATTTGTCCCTGAAACTTCAGTCACCTGGAGACTGCATGCCTCATTGCCTGCAGCAGCTCAATCCTGACAGTGTAGAATGAATTTAGAAATCTCATTTGAGGACCAAAATTTGACTTGAGAGTTTAAACAACACAATATATCTAGTGCTGAAATAATCTTTTTTTTTTTTTTTTTGCAATTTTTGCTGACTGTAGAATCAATCTTTTTTTCTTTCGCTTTCTTGCTATTGGGCTGTTATAATAATTTTGGTTTAGTTTGGATTTTGTCATGGAAAAGGAAGATGACAGGACTCAGTAAACTAGTACATCAGTGAGCTGCGTATCTCCATTTTTACACACAGAAAATTTCTGCTTCTTTTGCTATGCTAACACACTTACACATAATTCCTGGAATCCCTACTACATTCATATCCACTGCTCTCAGACACACACAAGGCACCAAAACACAAAATCTCTGCATGTCAAAATCAAGCCAGGCCGAAGATGTAGATAGGTGGATATGGCACCAGGTGGATGTGTAATCAGTAATAAGAAATACATCGAACCCCATAATGAAAAGAAATCCCCCAAATTGTTCAGGATTCCCCCTCCCCCTTCCATTCACTGATTTATTAACCCTGAACAAAGATGTAATTGCAGGGTCTCAGAAACAACTTTTTTCTTTCTTTTTTTTTTTTTTCATTTTTGGCATTTGTTTTGTTTGGCTTTGAATTTCTTAATATCTAGTCATACCATTCATTGCCTGTTTTCTTCACTCAGTTGCCCATCTTCCCCTCCCCCAAGAAATGAAAGAAGCATTAGCTTCTGAGTCTTAAGGATGAGACCTCTGCATTTTCTTTGCTTGTTTAGGGCAAGAAATGAAGTGCTGCCTCTTTAATTGGCAGAAGCATGCAGGAGGAGCATACCTTTAATTTAGTGTTGGGATACCTCACTTGCACCCTGGCTGTTGTCTTATTGGAGACGGCAGCCTGCCTGAGATCCTCTAGCACTGAAATAATATCATCCAGCACGCATTTCTTATCCTGATTTTTCAACACACACAGATGGGAAAAAGTATAATTATAGCCCTTGTGGTTCACCTTCATTTCCAGCACGGCTCGGTGGGTCTGCAGGATCCCCTCAGCCTGGAGCAAAACATTGTCCCCGGGTGGGGAGAGGAGGATCACCCTGCCATACCTCCCAGGGGTGTGTAAGTCCGAATAGAGCTGGCTTTTGGACTGGTCCAGGGGGAAAAGGCTGCTGGCCAGGCTGCGCTCGATCTTGGCCAGGCTGTGGCTGGGAGCGACCAGGCGCTCCAGGTCGCCCTCGGGCTGGAAGCGGTTGAGCGCGCTGAGGCCGAAGGTGATGGTCAGGACTGCGGGTACGGTGAGGAAAAAGACCGGGTGCCGGCTCACGCACAAGCCCAGCCTGTGGCAGAACGACTGGAGCCCTCTGCGAAGCACCTGCCGCAGCATCCTCCACCAGATCCAGCTCGCAGGCGCTCCCGGCCGTCTTAAAAAGCACATGTGACATGTGTAAGCGCCGGGCTTCCCCTCACTCCCCCATCCCACCCCCTCCCGGCCAGCCCCCTTCCCCACACCGCCGCGTCCCTACCCCCGCCGCTTCACCCCCAGCCACTCCGCCTGGTCTTTCCCCGGCCCCACCTCCATGCGCTCTTACTACTCTTTCAAACACTGCAGCAAGTTGCAGCAAGGCGGGCAAATATCGACAGCGCGCGTGGGGGCCCGCGGCGGGCGCTGCGGGGGCACCGCGGGGCCCACACCTCCCCCGCCTCCCCGCGCCCTCGCCGCCTCCTGCGCCCCTCTCACCGCATGAGCAGCGTTCCCGCGGTCTAGCCCTTCATCTCGGTGCTGCAGTCCCCCGGCCTCCCTCGCTGGAGGTGGTTCCGTGCGGAGCGTCCCACAGATGTGGATTTCCTCTCGGTCCTGATGGGGTTCGGTGCCTAACTGGAACCATGTGCCTCGGTGTTGTAAGAAGCAGACATGTGCCCCATAAGGGGCGGGGGGGGGGCGGGGAGGAGAGAGACTAGAAGGGAGGGAGCTGTTGGGGGGGCAGCTAAGCTTTTCTTTTTTTAAGATGCTGGCAGTTATTTTTAGAGTTTTGTTTTCACTCTTCCCTCCTTGCTGGAGTGAATGGAAGAGGAAACGGGTGAAGGTGCTGCTGGCCCATTGGAGCACTGGCAATTAGAGCCTGAGCGGGGCGGGGGGGTGCGTGGAGGGAGGGAGCTCGAGGGCTCCTGGAGGCAAGCGGCGTTTTTGACCCTCCAGTTTCCCTGTGCCCTCGAATTCTGTTTTTCTGCTGAAGAAAAGGGAGCAGAGAGGATGATGCTGCATTTTTAACATACCACAAAGCATGCAAGGGATTTCCTTGCAACACCTTCCACGCTGTCATTCCACAGACTAGAAGGCTGCAGCCCAGGGCTGCAAGAGACCCCATCTGTTGGTGGTGCGTTAGGAATTTGGGAACCTTTCCTAGCTGTGGTGATTGGAGGTGAGGCATTTACCAATAGCAGTCGCCTATGGCTTGGTGTGTGTGTGTGTGTGTGTGTGTGTGTGTGTGTGTATCCCGCGCGTTGCTAGTGAAGATCCACAGGCAATGTGTGGTTTCCCATAAAATATTACATTCACTTTCTGTGCTTTTGAAGTTTAGACAAAAAGTTCTTAAAGCTGGTTTCAGTTCCCTTCCCCCATTCTCCCTTCCATCAGGTTTATTCTGATAGGAAGTGGACCAAGAGGTTATCTAATTTTCTCTTGTGAGTGGAATTCCAGAAACAAACATTTTTGGACACCCATCACACAGTTTTTGCCTGAATAAAGAGGACTAGTAGGCTAGGGGGAAACACATTGGAGTCATTTGATGTGTAAAACAGTGAAGTCTACTTCACCACAGAGGAAAGAAACTGCCACCAGGTACAAGTCATCCCTCAGTACCTACCACTGCAAAGGTGAGAAACTCTCATCAGCAGATCCCATGATCTTCAAAAGCTTTAATATTAATAAATGTGTGTGTGTTTTATTTTTTATTGATGGGACCTTTCACAAGGCCCAATGTTCTGGAAAGGATATGAAGAAGTCTTGAAGACAAGTTCTAAATTTGGTTGTGAACCGGAGACCTGCCTTCCAAAGCTTCTGTTCTTTTTGCATGGACTTCATAGAGAAGATTGAGTTTCAAGAGATGATTTATTCACACTTTCTTAATCATAGTGAAAGGACCTGTTCTTCATCACATACTTAGAGACGTGCCCATCTATGCATACAAACAAGCTGAAGTACTCATCCTCTTAATAGACGCCTTTTATTTTTGCTAGTGGAATAAATTTTTCAGTTAGGACACCAGTGAGACTGCAGACAGCTCAAAAACAGGGGCAACGTTTAAGGGTAATAGTTTAAATGTAGTGTTACATGTAAGATTAAGGAAAAATTCCAGTCTTTTAAACTGAAAGTGACCTTGGAGACCGTTGAGTTTGCATCCCAACTGTGGGCAAGAATGGCTTCTATAATACTGCTGACGGCTCTCCACCCATTCCATGCTGCTATATATCATTTCTATTCTATTCTATTCTATTCTATTCTATTCTATTCTATTCTATTCTATTCCGTTCTACTCTATTTATTCGATGCTTTTTTTTTTTTAAAGATTTTATTTATTTGAGAGAGAGAGAGAGAACATGAGTAGGGGGAGAGGCAAAAGGAGAGGGAGAAGCAGACTCCCCACTGGCCAGGGAGTCTGACAACATGGGGCTCAATCCCAGGACCCTGAGATCATGACCTGAGGTGAAGGCAGATGCTTAACTGACTGGTTCACCGAGGTGCCCCTCAATGCTTTTATATCAGTATGAACACATGGATATTTATACATATTTCTATTGTGTTTAGGTTATAATTCAATACCACTTCAATTACTTTATTGCTCAAATTGTTCCAACTCTGTTCATTGGCTTCTGTCTCCCTTTGACATATCCCATTATTATTATTGAGTCTTTAAAAAAAAAAAGTATTCCATACTTTCTTGCTCTGTAATATATTCCAGGCTTGTCTTGTATCTTTCCTGCCCCAGTATCAGCCATTTCTCTAAGAAGCTCTGGTTTGTTTTATTAGACAATGGTATTAGAAATAAAAATCTGGTGCTAAATGTGCTACTTGCTGTTGTGGTACTATCACTTCTAATTAGGCCTTCTCAACTGATATCAAGGAAATACACGGTTGTACAGATCTTCCTTAACTTATGCTGGGATTATGTCTTAATAAACCTGCAGTAAGTTGAAAATATTGAAAGTTCAAAATGTATTTAATACCCCTACCTACCAAAATTATAGTTTAGTCTAGTCTGCCTTAACATGTTGAGAACACTTACATGGCCTACAGTTGGGCAAAATCATTTAGCATAAAGCCTATTATCATTATTTTTTTAAGACAGAGTGAGTGCACATGTGTACGGAGGATAGGGGCGCAGAATGAAGGGGTGAGAGAGAATCTTAAGCAGGCTATATATGGAGCCTGACCACAGGGCTTGATCTCAGAACCCCGAGGTCATGACCCGAGCCAAAGTCAAGAGTCGGGCTCTCAGCTGACTGAGCTACCCAGGCACCCAAACATAAAGCTTATTTTATAATACAACATTGAATATCTCATGTAAATTGATTGACTATGGTACTGAAAGTGAACAACAGAATGTTTGTAGGTACATTGGTTGTTTACCCTGCTGATTGCATGGCTGATTGGGAGCTGTGGCTCACAGCCATTGCCCAGCATCATCAGAGATTGTCTTACTGCATGTGGCTAGCAAAATTCAAAGTCTGGTGTCTACAGGATCATGAAGTTGAAAAATCATACGTTGAGCCATTGTAAATTGGGGACTGTCTGTATACCAACCTGTGCATGTGTGTATCTATGAATAGTTCTCTATGGCTCTCTAGATCTACAATAAGCTAACAAGGGTTTATACTTATGTCCTCTGACTCTAATCTGTTGCCACGTGGATCACTGAAGCCTCTTTCCCATGCTTGCCTGGAACCCCCACTTCAATAGTGACAAACGGGCATAGTAGGTGATTTTTAAATTGCTTTTCTATAACGAAAACATATTTTTATTGGAAAAAAATAAGGGATAAAAAGAAAACATGGTTCCTTAATTTTGATACTGTAAAAAGCTAATGTCAAATACTATCATAGCTTCATTAGAAAGAAGAAGTATATGCTCAGAAGAAGAGAAATGTTAGCAATATTTCAGATTAATCTATAGGAAGTTAATTTGCACTAAAATATCACTGGATATCAATCACATGATAATTCTAGCAAACCTCATTTAAAATCAAGCTAAAATAAACACCATTCTCATTCCAATCATAAAATACCCACACTGCGTATCCAAAAAAGGAACAAACAAGTGTAAGCATCCATTATTCTACCATTTATAAGTAAATCCTGAAAGCAGTACATTTAGATGCCAATCAGTAACAATACCAAAAAAATCTGTGCTATTCAGTACATATAGGTAGTGTCTTTTCTGCTATATGTTGGTCAGTATCAGTTTTCAAGACTTGGAACCAAGTTGGACTCAATCCAGTTGGTCTTTTGTAGCATAGGACACCAGAAGAACATGAATTTGCACAGAATGGCTGAGTTCTAGGCCAGTTTCACAAGTTACTACCTGGGTGTTTTGGGCAAGACTCCTGACTCTCTGATCCTGTTTCCTTATTTATGAACTTGGATTATGTCCTTTTTTTTTTTTTAAAGATTTTATTTATTTATTTGACAGAGAGAAAAATCACAAGTAGGCAGAGGCAGGCAGAGAGAGAGGGGGAAGCAGGCTCCCCTCTGAGCAGGGAGCCCAATGCGGGGCTCGATCCTAGGACCCCAAAATCATGACCTGAGCTGAAGGCGGAGGCTTAACCCACTGAACCACCCAGGCGCCCCTTGGATTATGTTCTTTACCCACTTTTCAATTTATTCATATCCCCATTCACCAAAACACTGTAATTCTTGTTGTATAACTAATGCTGTAATGCTAGTGATTGCAACAAATAAACCTCTAAATGTTAGCAGTATAACACAATACAAGTTTCTCTCTTGTTCAAGGGAAATAGTTCATTAAGGATCTTCCTGCTTAGCAGGCAAAGGTAGACCTCGGTTCCACAAGTCATTCATCCTCCTTTAACTCCTGGCTTCCAAGGACATTCCTGAGGTCATTTCGTAGCTAGTCAGCTACAAGAGGGAACCAGCCTAGAGGAGCCCACTGGGGAGGTGTTATTGGCTCAGTGTGGAATAGCATACATCACTTCCTCTTGCATCCTAAGATTAGAATTTCATTGCAACAGAGGCTGAATTATGCAGTTTCACACAGAACTCATTCTACCACAGCCATCTCAAGCAATGCTGGCTTTGGGGCTTCAAGAAAATGTTCTTTGAGCTTCTTCTGTGGTAGCTTTAAGGAGTTTGCGTTGCACCACCATCTTTGTCAGGCCTATTGTATCTAGGAAGGACACATTCTTTTTTCTTATTTTTTAAAGACTTTATTATTTATTTGACAGAAAGACAATGAGAGAGGGAACACAAGCAGGGGGAGTGGGAGAGGGAGAAGCAGGCCTCACGCTGAGCAGGGAGTCCAATAAAGGGCTCGATCCCAGGAGAGTTGTAAAGGCAATTTTGGTCTTGATCATTTTGGATGTTCCTGGCTGCAACTGGTTTAAACAGTAAGGACATTTCTTATCTAACACAACACAGTGTTCGGAAGAATGGTAGTTATAGAGCTTGTGAATTTAGAGGTTCAGGGGTGTCATTAAGAACCTAAGTCCTCTTCCTCATTCTGCTTTGCCTATCCCCAGAGCATGAGCTTTGTGCTCGTTCTTGCCCACGGACCACACAACAAGCAAAATGAGATCCTGGGGAAGAAGCAGCTGCCTCTTTCTGTGCATCTCTTCTAAGAGTGAAGAAGCCTTCCCCAGAAGACCCCCCAACGGATTTCCTCTTAAATCTTATTCCTCATGCCCATGTCTAAATCAATCACTGGTGAGAGGAATGGTAACACAGTAATTGGCTTAGACCAATCTGGACTCAGATTGTGGGGCTGGGAATGGAGCCAGCCTCCTCTCTGAGAACATTGTCATGTGGGAATTTATGTGGGGTTTACTTTGTTAGTTCGTTTTGTTTTAAACAAAAGTTTCTTTAGGAAGAAGCATAATGTGATGGCAGGGATGTTTGGATGTTGGGCAGCTGACATTAACCTTGGGTATTGAGTTTATCTGCTTGGAGCAAATTAGTTTCTGGAGACCGGACTTTCTGAATGGAAAATAGACTCATTATCTGAGAAAGGAATTGTTTTTCTGATCTGTAATCCATTTATGTTAATAGTTTTATAATATGGCACAGAGGAAGTCCAATGATATTTGATAATTTAAAAATTACCTTATTTCCATAGGGTACAAAAAATCCACTATCTCCCATCACCATTTCTGCATGGGTAGGAAATGATGGACGGGTAATGACTGAAGAGTTTATGCAAGCATCTTGATTTAATAAAAGCAATAGAAGTTTGATAGGATTTGCATTAATCGATAACCAAAAATTCATCATAGATAAGACTTTGCATCAAATGTGGCTTAGACGTTCAGTCTCCTTGTCATGTTGTTGCACCCTGTGTGTTTAAAACATAGAATAAACACCATTCTCATTCCAATCATAAAATACCCACACTGCATATCCAAAAAAGGAACAAACAAGTGTAAGCATCCATTATTCTACCATTTATAAGTAAATCCTCAGTACCAAATTTTTGCCGGAATTCGTATTTTTCTATGGTAGAATTTAAAGTTAAGTTCTGGAGAAGATTTCAAACAATCAAGGTTCTCCTTTCACTTAACTTTCAGTTAGGGTCTCCTCTGGCTTCACCTCTGTATCACTTTGGTTCAATCATTCTGTGTCAGTATGCCTTAGATCTACATCTGTAAACTCATGCAAAGTTGCAGAATTGGACTAAGTGATCATTACCTTGACCTTCTGCTATGATTCCATAATCTTCTGGAAGTTAAGTTCATGGGGCTCACTTGCTAGGTTTGCTACATTTTAACAAGGGCAAACTCCCATTCCTTGCTGGAGTCCCTACCTTGCTTTCCTGTTTACTCTTTGCACAATATCAAACAGAGAGTCACTGAGGGTTGGAGTGGCCCAGCACACAGGAGTATGTGAGCTTTGGTTATGGTCTGGGAAAAGATAGAGAGGCTGGAAAAATACTTGGAATATTGTAGTCATGGGAGAGTGGTTAGACTGAAGATAAAAGACTGCCTGCCAAGATACAGTTTGGTGCAGAGACTTACTGGATAATACGCAGAGATGACATGTTACTTTGTACACATTCCATTTTCGATCATTTAAATAAAAATTTTCTAATTTGGGAAGAAGTAGATCATACTTTTTTTTTTAAAGATTTTATTTACTTATTTGTCAGAGAGAGAGAGAGAAAACACAGCAGGGGGAGCAGGAGGCAGAGGAAGAAGGAAGTTCCCTGCTGAGCATGGAACCTGACAAAGGACTCAATCCCAGGACCCTGGTATCATGACCTGAACCAAAGGCAGGCACTTAACCAACTGAGCCACCCAGGCATCCCTAAATCATACTTGTTTTTTTTTTTTTTTAAATCATCTTTTAGTTTTTTTCTTAAATCCAAATGTAATACAGATCAATCAGTTGGCTCCACAAAAAAACCTAAACGATTTCCCCCCCTAGTTTTGTTCCTTCCTTTTTGTCTTCCCTTCTTGCCTTCCCTTCTTGCCTTCCTTCCAGTAGTAATCTCTTTCTCTTTCTTTTTTTTTTTTTTTCTGAAATGTTCCTAGCAAGGCCTCCTTGAAATTACTCTGAAAAACATATCTCTCTCTTCTGGTTGAACTCAGTAGTATACATCTCTCATATTGTTTGTTATAACATTACACATCTTCCGAAAATTGCAGTACTCATAATCAAATCGAGTGGGTGATTATCAACCTGGGACTTTAGTGGTATTACTGCATCCAAAAGGAGCTTCTAAAGGAAAAGTTGCTCATTAATTTCAGGTCTGACCATGAAAATGCATCCTATTACCTGACAAGGCAGTTGTCTCATCAGATCCTGGAAAATAAAGAATTTTATGAAGACAGTCATTGAGTGGAAGTAAGCATCCGATTCACTCTGGAAGAACTGCTCTAGAGGGAAAGCACTAGGAGTGTCGCCCTGTGTTACAAACTCCACATTTATTGTTGCATCATCAAATACCAAGATTGATATCATTACAGACAGCAACAGAAAATAACACTCCCTAGCTCTGGTAACAGCAGTCTTCGCCCCTCGTAGGGTCTGAGAGAAAGAGATATATGAGTCCCAAGAGGAGGACTTGGAGAGGAGGCAGAAGGGTCACATAAAGCATGGTCTATCCTGGCGGGGAGGAGAATTACACCACTGACATTGTTAAAATGACAATGAAGGGTGATAATAAAAAAGCAGACCAGATTCTAGTCAGTTTTAACATTTCTTTAAGTTTTCTACAGTCAGTGCCATTACTGGCTACACAGGAAACAGAGTGCTCCTACTGCCTTGCCCTCCCCCACACTTGGTGCACCACTGGTCTCAGTGCTTGCAACCGTGATTTCTCAGTAACTTCATGCCCTGCATATCCAGTGCTACATATTGCTGAAAAGATTGGAATAAGTTTGCAGTCAATATGGAATCACAATACAAAAGATTGAGTTGTTCTGCTCCTATGATTATAATGCATGCCCCTGTGATGACCCCTCCACCCCCACACAGAATGGTATCAAAATTGAGGGGAGAGAAATGGAAGGGCCTGACCCCTGATGTAACAGGACCTGTATACGACTTAATTCCAAATACAGTTCTCTCACTGAGGAAAACAGGTTTCTTCAGAAAAAATGGAAGTGAAATGGCATTAGACAACAGACAAACTCAGACTACTTATAAGCGTGTTTGACATTCAGAAATTTGGTCTTCAGCCTGTCAAACAAGGTAAGGATTTCCACTGTGAGCTTTTGGAAATTTTCAGCCTTTTGGCCAGGAAAATCGGTATAAACAAAATGAGTTAATATTCAAATGGAAAAAAAAAAAGGCTTCCTATGACCATTCACATATATATGTAAACAATCCATCTTTAGAATAATGTGGACTAAACTTCTGGAGATTTAATTATCTTGTTGACATAGGCAAAATCAATAGGCATTTATAGAAATCATGGTGAAACCTTTCTGTGGGCCTTTGTCTTTGGTAAAGTGGCCCTTCTTTGCGAGCAGCTGTGAAGCTTAGGGAAGTCTTTATTCTGTTGTATTGGGATAATCTATGTCTGCCTCCTACACAGACCATAGTCTTCATGAGGGCAATGCCTGTTACCCCCTGGTCTCATACCTTCAGTTTCTAGCAGAAACCTCACATACAGTGAACACACAATAGCATAATAGCTACTTACCTAATCCCAGAATGGCTCTCCCAATGGGAGTGATGTATTTAAAAAAACAAATAAAAACTAAGGAAGAATAGAAGTATAAAGGTCGCTGAGGATAAGACACAACAAATTACTTTCGAGCCAGAGGTTTAGTCCTTGCGGTTGATGACATGGGTCTGTACTTCTGTTTGCCTTGTGTCCACTGTCCTTTTGCTGTTGTTGTTGTTGTTCCTGAGTATCTCCTTGGCCCTTCTAGCTGCCCTGTCACCAGCCTCAGCCCTCCTTGTATTATCAGATTGGCTGCACCTTGGAGTTTACCTTTCTCACTCTTGCTGCTGTTTGTTTCTGAGAACTGTTTCTCTCTTTGATGACTTTCAAAGTCTAAACAAGTTCTATTACAGCTGGAGAGTAAATTCAAGGGCAGGAATAGTAAAAGGTGAGACTGGGAGATAAACAGGTACATGAATTAAAGAAGCCTGGAATCATGCTTTCCTTCAGCATGCTGACTAAACAGAGACTTCCTGAATAACCAAAATGTGCAGACCCCTCCTATGCTGGGGTTGCTACTTTCATGGAGCTTATATAGTAGGGGGCCTTAAAGAGTTGGAGAATTTTCCTCAGAGGGATATGGAGTTACTGAAATGTTGCAAGAATAGATCGGGTTTTAGAGTACAGCTGGGCCGCCAGGTAGAGAATGAACTGGAAGGTGTAAGAGTGAAGACTGGTTGATCCTGCAGGAAGCTGAAACAGTTGTTTGAGCCATGACAAGAGCAGCCTGCACCGGGGTCCTATGGACAGGGATGGTGGAAAATGAAAGTATTCGTGAGTTACTTACAAGTGAAAAGAGAAATGATGGTGATGGAGTCAATGCGGATGTGTATGCTAAAAACAGGTAGGGTATCCCCTGAAGACACTTTCAAAGATAAGCAAGAAAGCAAGGACGACAACATTTCTGCTCTCTTTTGGGGTGATGGCAATACAGCATACAGATATCTGACTCTGGACACAGACACATCCATGTTCAAGTCCCTCAAATCCCTACACTGTCATCTTCGAGTGATATTAGGTTGGCCAACTTACTTAACCACTGTACGCTTTAGCCTTCTCACCTGTAACTGTGGGAGAAGAAAAGCTCACACCTTACAGACGATTTTGTGGATTAAGTGGGATACTGAATGTAAATATTCAAATACATTAGTAGAAGCAGGATACATATTATATGGGGTTATACGAGAATTATTAGATGTGCTTCTTGCTTTCAAAATAGCTAAAATGAAAGGAAGTACATAATTACTTGGAAGCAAAACATAGATAATTAACTTAAATTAATTTGCATATATTTAAAAGCTGTACCTAAGTCTATATACATATATTTAGATGTCATTCATCTGATTATAGACACTACAAGGGATATAGTTTGGGGGGAGATATTTATAATAATAGGCAGAGAAACATCTTTGTTTAATGTTTACTGTAAGCTAAGTACTGTGCTTGTTATTTTATATTCATTGATTGATTAATTACTAAGGAATCCTTGACATAAATATCTCTTACTCACTATTACAGATACTAGAACTGAGGTTCAGAGGAGTAAGCATTACTGGAGTTTGGAAGCAGGCTTGCTTACTTCAAAGCCCCTCTTCATTCTGATATTCAGGCTGCTCTGCATTTCTGTGTTCTTAGCCTATCTTGGATATTTCCTTGCTATAAAAAATTGTCTATCTATTGAGTTTTCTGACTTTGCCTATTCATGTACCCAGGGAAAATATTCCACCGATCTATGTCAGGTGTGCCCCAGGAGAAAAAGGGGCTTTGCTTAAAGATTTCCTTTCTATTAGTGGGAAGGGAAAGCTTTCTATAACCAACAGAATTCAAAGGTCTTCTCTTCAGGGAGTGACTGTAAAAGGAAGACATTAGAACAGGAGACTTAAAAGGAAAAATATGATATACAAAATATTGTTTTCAGGTCCTGTGAGATTTCATTCAATTTATATTTCATTCACCTGAGCTCTGGCCTGTTTGGTCAAAGGGAGCAAATTGAAGAATTAGTTCTCTCAATTTCTCAGTCATTTCTTGTTTTATGTAGTATCATGCTTTCCTGAAGAAAAGACAACCTCCAGCATATATTTCTTTAAAAAAATAAACTACAAACACATATACACGTGTGCAAATTTCGTATTTTTCCACTTCTATCAAAGTAAAATCCGGGGCACCTGGGTGGCTCATTTGGCTTAAGCCTTCAACTCTTGGTTTTGGCTCAGGTAAGAATCTCAGGGTCAGGGGATTGAGCCCCCACGTGGGGCTCCCTGCTGAGCTGGGAGTTTGCTTGTCTCCCTCTCCTTCTCTTCCCCCCACCCCCACGCTCACTCTCTCTGTGAAGTAAATAAATAACACTTTAAAAAAATAAAACGAACCACATACAAATACACAATTCCATATTTTTACACTTTAATCAAAGTAAAATCAAATAGTGCATAGACCCTGTGATGAAAAGCGCGAATCTTTGTTCCACATCTTCCTGCTCTCAGGCCCACTCCTTAGGGATAAACCCCATCATTTCTTCTTGAAGATTTCTCTGTATTTCTAAACCATATTTGTAGAGCTCTATTTCAGGATTAACCACATTAGACCAAAGTCTCTTTTTATTGCTTCTTTAATGGTCCCACAAAATTAAGTCAATTTATTTTATAAAACTTTTAATTATAGTTACATCTTTATAATACAATAAATGTACTTATTAAAATATTAAAATGTAAATAATCAATGGCAATAAAAATAGTTACCATTTACATTTATCATAATATAATTTTAGTGCTAATTTACTTGAGCTTATTTAACCATCCCCCTATTGGTACATACTTGGCTTTACTATAAACTTCTCTCTTTGTAAAGGATACTGAGTAAACAAAAGTATTGTTAAATATGAGCACACTTTATTTCCTAGACATACCTTATTTCCTAGACAAAGTTTCTAGACAAAATTTCTAGTAATATAATTCCTGGCACAGTTTTTTAAAATGTGTTTTCTTTATTCATTTTCATTTTAGTTTGTGAAACATGTTGTTAAACTTCCTTCCAGAAAGTCTATACCAATTTATTTTTCTACCACAACATAAATCAACAAATTTTTCTTTAATGGGCCAGGTCGTAAATTTTTTTAGGCTTATGGGCCAAAAGGCAAAGTTGAGACTATTAGACAAGTATTTGTATAACAAGAGACAAATACACATTTCCGTACATTTTCAATTAACATAATTCAAAATAATGATAATATATACCATTTTTATAACATGAAAATTACTAATGAAAAGAATGAATTTATTTTTTGGGTAATAATATTTTGCTCAATTGGATATGGTAGGCAGAATAATGAATGACCCATGAAGATGTCCACACCCTAATCCATATGTCCTTTAACTATGCTATATAGCAAAAGGGAAGTTGCAGATATAATTGAGGTCACGGAGGTTAATATGAGATAGCTGCTTGGTTTATCCAGGTGGGCCTATTCTAATTAAACAAGCTCTTAAAAACAGAGAGAATGCTCTTAGGCTGAAGTGAGGGAGGTGCAGGGGAAGGAGAAATAGAGATTGGAATCATGAGAGAGAGCAAACCTAGGGTTGGTGGGAGGGCCACATGGAAAGCATGAGAAAGAACGCACGAAGTATCAAGGAGCCCCAAACTGGCCCCTGGCTGACAGTTCGTAAAGGAATTGAAGGCCCCAGCTCCATAACCATAGGAACTGCGATTGTCCTACAGGTTGAATAAGCTCAGAAGTGGAATCATTTCCAGAGCTTCCAGAAAGGAACATAGCTTTGCTGACACCTTGATTTTGGCCTTGTGAGATTTTCAGCTGTGAATCCAAGTGAGCTGTGCTGTAACTCAGACTTCTGACTCACAAGGCTGTAAGGTAACAAGCAGGTCTTTTTTTAAGCCAGTTTTTAAGTTTTTAAGCTAGTTGGGGTTATTTGTTATAGCAGTGATGAAGTTCATACTTTGGGGTTTCAAATTTAGTGTTCTTGATCACCAAAATTAATTGCAAATGTCCATCTGTTAATGTTGATCTGTAATGAAATTTTGTGTCTTTTCCCACACAGAGATACTGATACTGATAACCTTCCACAAAAATATTATTTTAATCGAATATATTCAATCTCTTGGAAGGAATTTATGGATTCTATTTGGTTCTCATCTTGATAATTGCTTTTTAACATATTCTTACATTGCAGAGGAATCACGTCCATTTGAAGGTACGACAGAAGCTTCTTGGTTGCACCATTCAATGGATTATAAAATATGTACAATTCCTCTGCATGTTCATTAAGGTAAGAAAAATGCTGCTGTAACTATAGTTTTAGCTCAGAACTGTGGTTTAGCCCACTTTACAATTTGTGTAAAAGTGGAAATCCAGCTTATTGTTTTAACATTTGACAACATTGGTCTTATAAAGTACTTTGATATTACTTGTGATTCGACCAACATCAGTATTATGGAAATGATTACACTGAAGTATACATTTCAAAGGTAAGCACTCTGCCTATTCCTTCAGGAACATTATCAAGTTCCTAGCAAATGTGAATTTCAAAGCTGCTTGATGTTTGGTAATAGTGGCTGAAAAAAAATTAAATGCTTGGTCGTAAGTTCAAAATCATCCAAATGACAATGGTTAAATCCACAAAAGTAAATGAAGTTCATTATTGACACAACTGGTTCAACAATAGAGCTTCAAATACTTTCTGCATATGACCTGTGGATGAATGACACAATGAAACCCATAGGCTTTAAACACCTTAACCTCTTCATAAGCTTTGTGAATTCATGGGGAGCTGGGGTAGGGCGTTTTCTGCTCCACACATATTTTTACCACCATCAGTTTTAACACATCTTAGCTGATTCCACTTCAGGTTGTTGTGTATGAGTGTTTTCTCAACTTATTTGAAACTATTTCCACCTGTATTTGCTCCACACAGATTATTCACAAAGGTCACTTTTCAGTCACTCCAAATGCATCATTGCCTTCACTAATAAGCAACAACCAACCAGTATTGTCAATGTCTTTTGACTAATGAAGAGCCAAGGAAAACCACTCGATAATTTGCCTTGTTTTTAATTGACTATTGATGTTGTTTCCAATGTTTTTAACTCTTTGAGCAACTGTTCTTGCCAAATAGTTGACAATCTTAACTACTTTCTCTGGCCACAGTTCTTTAATTGATGTTAACATCAGTAAAAGCATTCTCTTCTTTGGCTAATAAATGAGCTGCTTAGAAAATTAGTTGCAGCCTCATTTTTTTTTTTTTTAATTTTTGTGAAGAAATTCTATTGTAATGAGACATTTTATTTAAATGGTTCTACTTTTTTCCGATTGTTGTTTTCCCATGAGTTGGGAGATGTAAGGGCATCATATGGAAATACCAACGCTTATTTAACATTGTGATAGAGTCCTTGCTTAATTCAAAGATATTTTGCCATCAAATTTGATAATGAAATAACCCACACTCCACTGTACCTTAAGACTGAATTATTCAAAGTCCACTTTTTTCTTTCCTTTTTACATCACATACAAAAGTAACAAAACAAATGTCATGGTACAGTGATAGGCATAACAGCAGAAATGTTGTAGAATTATAACAGTGATTTGTAGCGAACAAACCGCTGAGCAAAAGCAGTGAGCATGCAGCTTATCCTTTGTGTCACAACTACTCAGTTCCACTGTTGGAGCACAAAAGCAGCCCCAGGCAATGTGCACATGAACAAGCTTGCTATGTTCTAATAAAACTTTAACTGGGGACACTAGCATTTAAGTCTCATATAATTTTAACATGCCATAGATTACCACTTTTTTTATTTTACTTCAATAATTTAAAAAGGAAACTCATTCTTAGTTCATAATCTATATAAAAACAGAGAGAAGTCAGAATTTGGCCTTTGGGCTGGAGTTCGCAGACTTCTGTACTAGAAGAATATGTTTTAATAAATCAAAATTTCCACATAAGCTGAAATTATGAAAATATTCACCATCTCTGTCTTTTTGTGATTTACTTCAGTGGGAAAGAGTAGGGTAGAATGGGGACTATGGAGGTGAAAGGAAAAGACATGTTCACTTCTTTCTCAGGGCAAGTCTACTTAGAAATAAACTAATTAACCAAATTCTGTGTCTAGTATGAGTAGGGGGCACTAGAATAATGTAAATGAAAAGTGACATTTGGATGTTTTCCTCTTATGTTTTCTTACTTTAGTCGGGGAGGGGGGGAAGCTTCAAATCAAGAATGTGAGAATGTCTGTGAAGAAAAACATCACACATCTAGAAATAAAGGGAACATTTCCACCATGACTCTCTGTGGTTCCTAGGCGTCCTTTGTTTCTTATTATTTGCACAAATGACAAAATTTGTCCTATCATTTTTTTAAAGATTTATTTATTTATTTATCTGAGAGAGAGAGAGAGAGAGAGAGAGAGAGCACGAGAGAGGAGAAGGTCAGAGGGAGAAACTGACTCCCCACGTAGCTGGGAGCCCGATGCAGGACTCAATCCAGGGACTCTGGGATCATGACCTGAGCTGAAGGCAGTTGCTTAACCAACTGAGCCACCTTGGTGCCCCTGTACTATCATTTTTGTTATTCATATTCTTTTCTAAAAGTGGAAACAAGAAAAATTTATTTACATTAATATCTAAGTCTTTATTTTGATACCATTTACAAAATGACATCATAAAAACAAAAGAGCTATTTGTTCCAAAGTGGGACTTTACGCAGAGATGGAACAACTTAGCATTTAAAGCATTGGCATGGGAGACCTGGTAGCCACTGCCAATTCCACTGCCGTCATTGACCTACCTAGTCCTATGGCTCTCCCTGTTCCCCTCCAGGCCTGTCTTTATGTAGTAATGTAATACCTCATTTGTTAATGATGTTAATCATAAGTAACATTTATGGGACCCTTACTAAGAGCCAGGACCTTTGCATGCATTGTTTTAATTAACCCTCACAAAAGTTCTGGGTGGGCAGTATCTATTGTTATGCCTTTCCAGAAGAATTGAGGCTTTAAGAGGATACATTACTTTTCTTAAGCTCCCATAGCCACTAGATGGCAGAGCCTGGATTCAAACTCAGGTCTATCTTGCCTCAAAGCCTGTGATAGTGATTCTAAAGAGAAAGCAGATAAGGCAAATGAAAAAGTCACAACTATCTAAAAAGAATTAGCCTGCCATTAGGTGATCTATCATTTCCTTCAGTTCTCAATTATTAATAAGTTTAGCACAGCACAAGTGTCAATTACAATGTCTATGTATTTTTACTGTCAATGGAAACCGTTATTTGGTAGCCTCTTTTGAAGTTAAATCTCAGGTAAAATGTCTAATAGAACATATTGATGTAACTTCTTGGTTAAAATATAAATATTATTTTATAATATGCAACCCAGTTGGCTGCAATAAATTGAGTGTTTAATAATTGTTTCAGAATCAAAATGATCTTTTGAGTAGACATGTTGGGTTACAAGACCATCAACAGAAAACTCAGGATCTTAAATGCCTTGTCATTTCTTCTAAGAAATTTTACAGGGTGGCATTCAGTGTTTGAAACAGTACTTTGTATTTTTCAGAGGTCTCCATTGATAGCATTTCCGTGTCCCCTGGTTGGAAGGGTGGGCCTCTCTTTTCAATACTGATGGGTTGCCTCATTTAGCATAGGTTAACTCCTCCCATCCAAGTACTAACCAGGCCTGACCCTGCTTAGCTTCCGAGATCAGACGAGATCGGGCGCGTTCAGGGTGGTATGGCCGTAGACTAGCATAGGTTAACTCCTCAACAAATATGTTGATTTGACTTAAGAAGAACTATTTTATGAAAACCCTATGTTCTATAATGGGTGATTTATAGTTTACAATGCTTCCTTTCTTCATAAAAGCAATTGACCTTTGGCCCTCTGTTTAATGACTATCATTTGATTGTGTTAAAGATGACCACAGACTGGATCAGACAGAATCAGTGCATGAAATGAAGAGTCATGAGTCTGAATGATTGTGTAAATGTGAATATGAGTTGTTGAAGGTGACTTATTATTTCAAAGCTGTGACAAAAAATTCAGTGAAGTCCGACATACCTGTAAGAATATCATTAAGTCTTTGTGGACTAAAAGACTATAGTTTTACTGTAGTGAAACTGTACATATTTCACTGAGTCAAATCTTTCCTTCTAGTACATAGGCTTTGCCCAAATCTCTGGCTTAAGAAAACGTGGGTGGCTGTCACTCTGGTGCACGCTTGCCCATGTCAGAGACGGAGGTATACCGACGCTGTAATGGGAGGAAATCAATAGTAGCAAGGCCAGATAAGGTGAAAATTCCCAGAAGACTCATATTAACTAAAAGGATAATGAAAATAAAACAACTTACAATGTACTTATTTTTAGATAGATGTGGTTTTATGAATATTCTAAATATTATTTAATACTTTCCATAATACTGGACTCTGAAACTCTAGAAAGTTATTGTCACTAATTAAGTGGTGGATTGGGTATATAAAGCCTATCAGTCAGTCTCCATTAAAAAAGAAGAATGACTGCTAGCTATACCCAAGTAGAATTTACTGTTTTACCGGAATCTAATGATTTGTATTAGACACAAAATATTAACACATTTTAATGTATTTAATCAATCATAGTAAAGACAGTTAATAATCATATTTATATAAGACATGATTGGAGTTCAGTGAGAATGAACATAGAGATTATTGGTATAATTTTGATACTCACTGTTATAGCCCCTATTGTTGAACTGTACTCTGAGATTTTATAATTTCTTTTTGTTTTTAAAATTGAATTCCCTTCATCAGCACTGCAAATAGAGTAGATATTTCTCATTCAGCAGGTTGAGAAAAATCTTTTCATCATGATAGCACTCAATGCATTTATCAATTGCATTAGAAATTCTTATTCCCCATATATAAATTGAAATTTTATGTCTCACATGCATTCCATTTTATGTCTCCCATGTTGGTTATAGCTTGTTAATTGTTCACATTCTGCACTACCAAATGATTACTTTGCTTTTCATTTTTATCTGTTTCTTTTTTTAAATATTATTCATCTGCCTTTTTTGATATAGAAATTGTTTTGGTTGAAGGGTCAATTTTAGATATCCCTTAATGTTTCATCACTATTTTTCTATAGTTTCTCTGAGCTATTTCATAAATTTTAGTACATTTACTACTTGGTGGTATATTGAACTTTGATTTAGTTAATAAGTATTCAGAACACTTCTTGTTATTTTAAAAAATATTGTCTGTTTAAAGTTGAAATAGGTAATTTAATGTTAGAAATTACAAACTTATTTATGAATGATGTGTATTCAGAAATGCACACAAGTCTTATAAAAAGTTATTACCCATCTATTACCTTTCCTGCCATTATTTATAAATTAACAAGATTGTTTTTGGATGATCATCGGATATTTGATAGGAGGGTAAGTCATTCCCAGGGAAGCTTATGAAAATATTGTTCCTTCATAGACTATAGCTGCTATCTTCAAAGGTTACTTAACTTATATTGTCTTTAATCCTCATGGCAACCCCACCAAGCAAGTATTTTTTAGTGCCATTTTGTAGCAGCCTCAGAGCGGTGATCCTATAATGATTATTTGTACTTGGATTGGAACTGAGATCTGCCTGATGTGAAAACCTGCTATTTTTCTACAGTAGGCTGCAAAGGAAACCAAAATCTCAGAAGGGGAAAAAAATAACGATTCTATGAGAAAATCAAGTTGCCAGGGGTGGCAGAATCCCTATCCCACATCATCCCTCCATGCATGGGGCCAGCGCTCAATTATGCAGAAGATAAATCAGAATGTAGAATGGGCATCTGTACCTAACTGGAATCCCGTAACAGTTTGAATTACTCGAAGAACTCATATGGAATATTTTTCACCTGTCCCACTTCAGTCTTGGCTTTGATTGCTTTATTCTTGACAGAAATGTCCACAACATGTGTTCAACCATCCTTTAAAAGCACATTCTCCCATAGTATTTAAAAAGAGTCAATTTTCCACAGCTTAATTCACACCAAGTTTTCAGTTGCACACTTACTATATAAACAAGTATCTAGGATAACCACTTTTCTATTAAAATTTTCTTGAAAATTCTGCAATAAGCAATTACTGATAGTGCCTGTATTAGGAAAGCTTACCATCTCCTTTTGGGTTGATGGTATCCAACAGCAGGATAAGTCTGGGTAAACTTACCATAATTTAGGACAATTGGTGAAGGAAAATATGGACAGATGGCATTTATATATTTTAACACACTTCACTTCCTCACTTTAATCTTCTAAAATTTTGGTAGCTTTTAATCTCCTTTACCTAAAACAAAAGCATTATTATTTTTTTCATTATTCAACATCTGGTGATGGCACTACCAATGAAACTGTGCAAGACATGCTTCAGAGTATAGAGAAGTGGTACTCAAAATATGGACCTCAATTATTCAGCCAAGCATTACCTGGGAGCTTGTGAAATGTGCAAATTCTCAGGCTCCACACTAGACCTTCTGAATCAGAATCTCTGCATAGGGTCTGGGGCAGGGCCCTGGAATCCGTGTTTAATCAAGCATCCTGATGCATGCTGGAGTTTGAAGAGCATTGTTGTGGAACACTGCTGCATAAGGTCCTCAGACTGGCTTGAGTGCAGAATCCTGGATCACACTGAAGCATCTTGAAGCAAAAATTATACTTTATAACCTCACTGTGTTATCAATCACATACTAAATAAAGACCTAAGTCATATCTCATGAGTGGGATGCCTGTGTGGCTAAGTTGGTTAAGCAACTGACTCTTGGTTTTGGCTCAGGTCATGAGCTCAGGATCCTGAGGTCAAGCTCCTCATCAGGCTCAAGCTGAGCATGGAGTCTGCTTGTCCCTCTCCCTCTGCTCCTCCCCACTGCTCACTCTCTCATAAATAACAAATTTAAAAAAATATGTATCTCTCTAGACAACTAACTGCAATATATTCCACACATATCTCCTGTCCTAAAATTCACAGATGTTCACCTACTGTGAACAAAAATGACTCTCTGAATTTGATGATTTTAGGTCTAATCTTGCCATTCCATATATATATGGAAAATGAAATGTAGAGAGGAATTAAAATAATAATTCACTGATGGGTTAAGTCTATGGACTACCAGTCCTTTATCTTCTCTAGATGGTGTGGTGGAGCCTGTGCCAGCTCTTCCAGTGTTGGTGTACAATATCTCCTTTGCAGGCCTTGCCAAGTGCTAGATTACCCACTTCTCTTAATCTTTTGGAGTAAAGCACTGACGGCTTCATCAACATGCAGTCAGGGAATTCATTACACCTCCATCGACTTGTATTGAGACTATAATTAATTTGTAAGATAATAAGCTGTAATGAAAATAGCATTGATTAGGAGTCACAAATCTGCTACTCAGCCCTGGTATAACTATGTATAAATTGTGGCTTTTGATAGTCCACTGACTACTCTGAGGTTTAGCTCATTGATACGAGAAATATGAAAAACAATGAATTAGTAAGTTTAAGTTGTCTTGAATTCTAATGCAATGATTCAGTAACCCCATCTGTTACTTGGGTGGTTGGAATGACATCATCAAACAGGTTGCTTTGATGGGCAGGAGGAGTCAGGCAAGAAAAGGTTCATCATGGTATATCACTGGAGATATACCATGCAGGTGATGTCCAGAGATAGCACCAGTCCTTGTCCGTAGCTTGTGCATATGCTCTAATAAGGACACCAAGGCAAAATCCTTTCATGGACTCGTTTCTGTAAGCATTAATGTTTATGTACCTGTTACACTTCCTTGTTTGAATTTCAGGAATATATGTACTATGGATTCACCATGATTTCTGGCTCTATTAGTGGGATTTTTGTCCCCCTTCCCCCTTCCTAAGATGTGTTGGGCACAGGCAGTGCTGGGACACTGGCAGCAACTATCCCCAGGCATAACAGACTTCCCTGACATGCTTCATTTAATAAAAATAGTTCTGAAACTACCATAAAACCTTTCATCCTTGAGTCTTAAATTATTTCACAAACATTTATTCTTATAGAATTCCTGCAGGGCAGACATTACAGAATCACAGATTCATGAAGACTTGGAGATGAAGGGAACTTCAGAGATCATTCACTTAAATCGCTTCATTTTTCAGGTGAAAAAATTAAAATCCCAGAAGGTGAAGTGACTTATCCAAGCAGTTCTCTTCTTTAAAATGTGAAAGTAGGAGTTAGGTGGATAACTTTAAGCCATAGAATGCATTTTAAATTTTGTATGAATTGGGGCACCTGGGTGGCTCAGTGGGTTAAAGCCTCTGCCTTTGGCTCGGGACATGATCCCAGGGTCCTGGGATTGAGCCCCACATCGGGCTCTCTGCTCTGCAGGGAGCCTGCTTCCCGCCCCCCCCCCCCTGCCTGCCTCTCTGCCTACTTGTGATCTCTGTCTGTCAAATAAATAAATAAAAATCTCACAAAAAAATTATTGTATGAATTAAATTTTAAATTTTATTTATTCTAGCTTTGGGAAGAAATTCAGTCCATCTTTTTAAAGGCAGCCCTAAGGGGTGGAGAAGTGGGTAGAGATGATGTCTCTCAGTAATGAGTGATAATTTAAAGTAGTATAGAAGTGAGCAGAAGAAACAAAGTTATTTCTACTAATTTAATTTGTTGGTGTAGAATGGGAAAAATTGTTAGAAATGAATCTCTGTTGAATCTGACAACCTCTCCTCCTATCTTTAATCCTAACCCAAACCCACCACTTAAAACTTTTTCACTGCCCCCTTTCCTACCTCCACATATTAATAATCATCTGCCACTTTAAAGAATAAAGGAATTTCAGGGTGTTTGGCTGACTCAGTTGGTAGAGCATGCAACTCTTGATCTTGGGGTTTGAAGTTTAAGCCCCACATTGGGTGTAGAGATTACTTAAAAAAAAAAAAAAAAAAAAAAAAACTTTAAAAAGTAAAGGATGAAGGAATTTGGAAGAAAAGAAAGGAAATTTGCCCAGAAAGAGACCTACTGACCCACAGGGAGGAGTGGTGGGAAGATCACCATGGAACCTTCTGCACCTGCTCAGAGAAGGGAAAATGACACAAAACTACTGAGACAATATTTATTGCATGGGTGCAAGGCATTTTCAAAGATTCAAAGCTGTCATTTGAGAGTTCACAGGCAACAGGAAGATATCTTATGTATACTTGACTCAACCACAAAGTTAATGAGACTAAATGCACAATAGTTGTGCAAACGAAATGGTATGGGAGCATATGAAAAACATTAGACTTTGAAATGGGTGGGTTTGGGAAGATTTGGGAAAGAATTCAAAGTGAGGCTAGGAAAACGTTGGTAAAAATGAGATTGATAGGGAGGGGACATTCCTGATAAAAACGAATATATTTTACCAGAAGCGTCGTGTTCTTTCTTTCCTAAAAGACAAAAACAAAGAGAAGAGAGTCTCAGGGATGAATAGCAGTATTAGGGTACAGCTGAAGGATTGATTTGTGGAAAGGAGTGCAAACAAATGAAGATATGAATTATGACTATTGGCAATGAGAAAGTTCCACTGGAGGGAACTTATTTGGAAAATTTGTGGAGAATTTACTTCTGGAAGGATGGATAAAATGAAGAAAGGGGAAATAGGGTTACATTATAGGAAAAATGGAGAAATATTGAGATCAGGTAGTATTTATTTGGAAATACTGAGACAGGAAGTCTGCAAAGGCTCTGCTTCATGTTGTGTAATACAATCAACTAAGAACAGCATTGACAGAACATTAGAAGACATATGGATCTGACTGGACCATAAAATGACTATACCTCTCTAAATTCTTGGGGCTAGCTTTTTAAAGCTCTCTTTTTCCAAGAGATATGATTAAATCTAGAACTATATATCTCAAAGGATAACACAGTAGAAGAGATCTGATTGATGGCCTAAGAAAATGAGAAAGAGGGTGATATGATAAATCTGAGTCAAAGATAGAAATAGTTTAATAAGATAAATGTGATATTTCCCCCTTGAAATCATAGCAGGTTAGAGGCACTAGTGACTTCAGGGATTGTTATTGAAATGCATAACAGCACGGATGAGTCTCAACATAATTATATTGGGTGAAAGAAGCCAAACCTCCCTTCCCCTGCCACAAAAGAGTACATTTATGTAAAGCTCTAGAAAACACAAACTAATCTATAGGGACAGAAAACAGATATGCTTGAGGTTGCTTGGGGATAGGGGCTGTATAGGATAGATTATAAAGGGCATAATGAAACTTTTGGATGTTATGAATATGTTCACTATCTTGATGTATAGTTTAATAAGAGTGTGCCTTGTGTCATAACTTATCAAATTGTCCACTTTGCACATGTGCATTTTCTTGTATGGCAATTAGCCCTTAATAAAGTAGTTTAAAAAAAGATAACATGAATGACAGAAAATCTATTTGCACCCAGAATATATAGTAATGTGGCAAAACCTTCCTTGGATAACACCTAAGAACATATGCCTATCTGACACAGGATATTTCTTCTTCCTGTGGAACAGGGGAAATTACTAGCGATTTTTAAAAACAGAAATATGACTTTTATATCTCTATAAAAATAGAGAATTTTTGCAATTCATTTGTAGAGCAGGAAGGCTCTGGACCTCTTTTTCAGAATGCTTGTTCTCTGATGCCAGCTATGGCTCTGACTTACTCAGTGATTTTGGAACTTAATCTCATTTTTATGACATGCAAAATGGAAATTAAAATATATATGCCACACTTCACAGACTTAAAAAAAGATGAAATTATTTAGAAATATTTAGAATATTTTTGTTGGTACTAAGCAAGCTTGTGGGGATACAAAATAAATGGGATGCATTCCTTTCTCTCTAGATGCTTGTATTTTTCTTTCTCCCTATAGACAGACAGACAGATACATAGGTAAGTAGATAGAGAGAGATGCAAATCAAGTGTAAGATATATTCTAAATTTTATAATTTTGTTGTGAATAGACTACAGTACAAGTATAGTAGAGGAGGAAGGATCTAAATATCTAAGGGTCAAGCAAGTAACATCTCAGTTGTTTTTGAAGAAATAGTTCAACAGAGAAAGGAGCATAAAGATTCCATGAAGAAATATATGCAAAAACCTACAGACATAAGGGGACATAGTACTTGGGAGATATCTTAAATTCATTGTTCTTAAATTCATGGTTCTTGATGGAGAGATTAAGCGTGGGAGGATTGCGAATGATGAATCTGAGGACAGTTTAGGGCAATATTGAGATGGACCTTCCATGCTACCTGGGAGAATGTAGACCAAAAGGACTAGACAGGAAAAAAGTAAGTGAATATAATTTTAAAAAATCATGAAAACAACAATTTATTGATTAAATATTTGACTTTTATAATGGATACTTTTGTAGTTACGTAAAAAAGAATTGATATGGGAATCTCACAAAAATATTCAAAATTTTATTTCCTATTAAAATGCTTTTGCCATGTAAGTCCACATTCATTTTTAACAACTAGTTAAGTCATTATTATACTTCTTTGTTTTTTAATTTAAAAGTTGAATAGTAGTGACTTGCCATAAATCAAAGACTGTTTTCTTAGAAAAATATTGATCAAATTTAGTTTCCTTTTAGGAAATAAACCCTTGTAAAATTTAAATGTGATTGAGAAATTCAAGCACAGTTTAAAAAAGGAATGGTATTAATGGCTTTTTAATCAAGAAAGTGGCTTATTAAAACAAAGCAAAGTAATTAATAGATTTTTTTCAATTGCATACAATTGGAAACTTGTAACTGGATGAATGATGACCCTGACTAAAGTCAGTATCTTTGTTTGGCCTCAAAATTTTCAAAGATTACTTATGGAACCAATATTTATATTTATTTTCTTAGTTTCCTAAGTACAATGTTGTTGTTTCCGTGTGGAGTTTGGTGTTGGAAAGGACTGAGTTTACCACAGATCATGGGAGATTCTTACTGGGTAACTTTCAGCAAATTATTGGACCTCTCTAATACTCAAATTCTCCATTGTCAAATGGGGATATTGATATTCAAATCATAGGGTTGCTGTAATGCTTAGATGAAACGGTGATTCTGAAATACATAGCATAGTGTTTGATATACAGTAAATCATCAGTAAAAATAAGATGTTGTTTTTCTTGCTACCTGGACTTGTTGGGACTGGCAGATCAACATGGGACCAATTTTCCTGTTTGTACTGAATACATGTGTAGCTCTATGTTGAGTGGAATAAAGGACCAGATTGAAAATCAGGGGATCTAGCTCTTGCCACACTCTGACATTAGTGAGCTATGTGTTTTTGAAGGTGTAATGGGATGTCTCCCATTCTTTTCATCAATAAGATGAGGGTGCTGGACCATCCACTAGATTTGAAAAGTGCATTTGAAGAATCTTGGAATATCAGGATTTACTTCCATTGAATTGAGAGAAAAGGAAGGTGACGAGATGTGACTCAACTATCTCCACCATTGCTTCAACATCTGAATTAACTGATTTTTGGTTTTGGATTATCTAGAAGAATTTTGCT
Source organism: Enhydra lutris kenyoni (assembly GCF_002288905.1). Taxonomy (NCBI): domain Eukaryota; kingdom Metazoa; phylum Chordata; class Mammalia; order Carnivora; family Mustelidae; genus Enhydra; species Enhydra lutris. The sequence continues at coordinate 924,914 of NW_019154101.1, read as the reverse complement.
TGAACAGAGCATCTCATAGCTATGAAAGTTTGCAAACCACTGGTTTTCCCAATTTCTAAGTCTCCATTAGTTCTACAGTTTTGTTAATGTGTTTAATCATTAACCAAAGTCTGAAACCTTCCCTGAATGCAATCGTACTAAAGATGGAAATAATTGTATTTTCTTGTTAGGATAGAGAAATTAAGATGATATGTGACAAATATAATGATTAATAGTTTTATGTCAATTTGATCCCTATAAGAATCTTATAAAAAAGCATCATTATCTCTTTAAAAGACAGGACAAGGAAACTAACACCCAAGAATTTATTTATTTTTAATATCTTATTTATTTATTAGAGAGCACAAGCAGGCAGAGGAAAAAGCAGGCTCCCCACTGAGCAGGGACCACCCCCTCCTCCCAGTGCAGGACTCGATCCCAGGAACTTGGAATAATGACCTGAGCTGAAGGCAGACACTTAACGGACTGAGCCACCCAGGTATCCCACTCAAGAAGTTTAAATCATACCATATATAGATAAATGATCAATTTGTAATTTAAACTCAAACTGATAAACCACTAATGAAAAAGTCAATAATACAGTAAGAAATAACTCAAGGTATCATTTAATCCACTTTTAAAAAGTCTGCCTTAGGTCTTTGAATTATTTAATTGAGTAAGTTTTCTCTGAACACTTACTCTGTGTCTAATACCTTAGAGGATAGGAAGATGAGTAGTATAGAGTTCCTGACTTCTAAAGGCTTATAAACTAGTCAGGAAGATAGGCCCTTAATAGGAAGCAATTACAAGAGTGAACATAGGTATATGGCCTGTTTAGGTCAGGGGGAAAGAAAAACCAAAGGGACCATAAATATGTAAGTTAAGTGTAGTTCATCTGCAATTAGTAAATGTTCATCTTTCTAGATATATATGAATAGGGTGAGTCTGGCCAAGTCCTGATACAGGGTGAGAGAGGGGCAGGTAACTCTTAACACCAATTTCAGAAGGAAAAGTAGTGATGAGCAGAGAAAAGGCTATGTTAAAAATTTAAGTCCTTGGTTAGTAGCTTGCCCATAATCTGTCACACCAGAGCAACCAGGTCTTAGGGTATCTGTAATCATGACCTGTATTTCTTTTTAAGGCTGCCAACTGCAATCACCCAAACTGGAATTCATAGACATCAGGAAAAGACCAGGAGCAAATAAGCATTGAGGATATCTTTAAGTGTCATTAAAGTCATGGTTTCACACTGTAATACAATTGCAGCAAGAAGTACTGATTTATTATTTTATTTATTTATTTATTTATTTTGACAGAGAGAGAGAGAGAGAGGGAGAGACAGCACAAGTAAGGGGAGGGGAGAAGTAGGCTCCCTGCTGAGAGGGAGGATTCCAGGACCCAGCTGCTTAACTGACTGAGCCACTCAGGCATTCCAAGAAGTACTGAAATTTTGATGCAAGGTATGAAATAGCAAACAAAAGAGTTGCTTTTGCTTCAAAGGAAAAAAAAAAGTGAAAAAAGTGCAGATTAAAGAATAAGGCGAAGTAACTGGAATTTTAAGATGATGAAATTAATGTTTCCCCTGGCCAAATTACACTTACTACCTGATGCTGGCACAGAGTGATCTTTTCAACACAAATCCTTTCTTGGTTTTGAGAAACTCTGGTAATTGTCCTTATTCTATTTGAGTAGCTATGGGAAAAAGAAGATTCAAATGATGGAAATATGAATTGCCATCAGCTCTAAAGATTTTATTTATTTATTTGATAGAGATTACAAGTAGTCAGAGAGTCAGGCAGAGAGAGAGAGAGAGGAGGAAGCAGGCTCCCCGCTGAGCAGAGAGCCTGGTGCGGGGTTCGATCCCAGGACCCTGAGACCATGACCTGAGCTGAAGGCAGAGGCTTTAACCCACTGAGCCACCCAGGTGCCCCTGCCATCAGCTCTAAAATATAACAAAAGATTGGAAGTAAAATTAAGTATTATATCAGAAAAAAAAATGAAATCCTTTAAGATGCTCAATGAAGAGCATATTTTATCATGTGTTCTTTTTGAAGACTTAAGTACCTAGATGCAGATTCCTTAAAATGAGAACAAGCTCTGTACCTCTACAGCAATTTGTTTCATATTAAGTAGCATTTCAGCTATTTTTGTCTGGAATTGGTATGACAAAGAAGCTTATTTATCTTCTTTTCATTTGAGAAGCTGCTTCCTTCCTGGCAGTAATAAGGTTGGCATGGCTGATGCAGACCAGATCCCAGATTTCTAATGCACACTTGGAGAAGCCTTCTCAAACTGTAGGAATGCTGGCTATGTTCATTGGTTGGCACCATTCCATTCCTTAATGGGGTACCTGCTTCCAGCATCAGGAGTCACTAGTGTGGCTGGCCTTGTGGTAAGAGGCCTCCAACAGAAGCAGGTCTTCTAGACATCATGGAGTTTCTATTCTTCTGGAACTTGGCATCATGACTGTTCTACTTCCTGTGTCATGGAAGTAACCCAACCTTGTCTCCTTTTCTGCTCCATGTCCTGGATACCAGGCACCAACTGCATAGGCTACACAAACATGATACCCATATGAGAATAAGGTTAGCTAAAAAGGAGAACCATGGCCATGGAGACATAAAAAACAAATCGCAAGTACAGTCTTGACCAGTTATCCCACGACCCAAGAGCAAACAACCTCCTTTCAGTCATGTTTTCCTCACTATAATTCAAGCGATGCATCTGTGGATTCACAACAAAGGAAAAATAATTATGACAGGAGGTTTAGGACAGAGTCTCTGGTCCCAGGGTCTTTGAGGCCCTTCTGCCACCACCTCACTGGATGTCTGAGGCAAATCCCTTAAAGTCTCTGAACTTCATTCTCCTCGATGGTCAAGTGCAGACCAGGGAACTTCAAGGTCCTAACATCTTCTGAAGTCCTAGGGTATTATGGTTTTACTGATATAGAGCCTAAGAGATGTTTTAATAATCACAGAAATAATGAATACAAAAGAGTTTACTCCTCAGAAAAAGACATTTCATATGTAGGGAATATCAATATATAGATAACTATAATAATACCTAGAGCACAAGTTAGTTTCTCTATATCAAGGTTTTACTGTTCACTGATAAATGATAAAATTTAAGACTGTCATTTAAATACAAATGAGAGTTTTGGTTTGTGATCTGTGTTAATTCCAATGGATTTTTTCAGTGCTGAAACAACACAAGTATTCTGAGCAATTATTCTCCAGTGATGACTTACAGTTAGGAGTTCATTTGGGAAATTGTCTAAAACTGCCCAAAAGTCCAGATCCTAAATTCCTGAGTTAAAGCTGATTAGTGGTTGGTGTATGGCACCATCATGTTTTTTTTTTCCTTGATCTAATGCATTGGATTGATAAATGAAAGAAATTTATAGTTAAACATAATAGCATAACATCATAGGATTTCAGGTGTACAAAGTATCTCAAAGATACTTTATATTTCCCAAAATATGTTAAGATTCTATGGTACAGGGTGGAGCCTTCAATAAAACGATTGCCCCTGGAGTTGGGTCTGAAGCTGAGTTCTCAACTTTTCACCTGGTAAAGCTTGTGTTATATTTGTATATTTATACACCTCAAGTCTTATTAAGCTTGGTGTATATTAGCCCACCACTTAAACTCTTTATATCATTACATCTTCTAGATGTATTTCTAACCCAAATCTCAGGAAAAGAACAACTGAGATAATAAGTTTCCATGATAAATTAATACCCTAAAATAATTTACTGGATTTAAATTTCATTATACTGAAATGAGTAAATAAAAATACATCAGAAGTGCTCAAAATAAAGACAAAGGGTTACATTTTCTTATGAGACAGATACCATTGGACTGGGTAACAAAAGTTAAATAGAGAAACCCAGAATAAAAGCAAATAGATAAGGCAAACAACATTACTTAAATGTTATTTTCAAGAAGCACATCCCAAACAAAATGACAGTTTGAAAATGCAGGATGGAAAAACATACCAAGAAAAAACTTATTTTTAAAAACTACTGTGACAATATTAATCTAGAAAAAAATAGAACTCAATATGAAGATTTTTTTTGGATTAAAAGTCCTATTTTATTATGACACAAGGTATATTTTAAGAACTTTCAGCCATCAGGAGTCTTTATTTTTCTAGTCACTAAGTTTAAAATATGCAAGCAAACCGGAGGAAACACGTAAGGACTAGTGTATAAAGACATAGCCAAAATGGGAGATGTTAACGCTTCCTTTCAAAAATCACCAGATCAGGCAATGTAACCACAATGTGAGCAAACTTGATTCAGGGGATGTAGTCATAAAAGGACTCCATTTTGCATCTCATCGGGCTTTTATAGGTCTTCAGTGGGCCTATTTTTCCCCTCTTCCTGGTTCAGGTTAAATGGGCAGCCCTATGATTTTCCCTAAAGAAATAATTCCTGTTAATTTCATCAAACACAGTCTCAGTTCAGCCATTAAAGAGTTCAGTCCTATGTAATCGTTAAAAACTCTAACCTTGATTTATGACATCTCTCCCTCTCCATGCCAAGAGCTATTGCAGGCAAATATCTAAGCAAAGGAAGCTTGTTGGTTTTTTCCTTCTGGTATTTCTTCTACTCCTTCTCTTTTCCTGACTAATTGATGCCTCTAATTAGCTGGGATGGGTGGATGACAACTTTGAGAGGGGCCAAGCTTCCTTTTTATAGATGTCTGGTTCATGGAAATTGTAAGTCTTTCCTGCAAGACTTTGAAAGAGCACTTTCCTACCAAACTTCAAATTACTACTTTGTTCCCATTGAGGTCACTTTAGTCAGTATGTCATACTTAAGCTTCCCAGGCTTAACTCAGACCCCATTGTACTGCTTCATCTTCAAACTGAAGGGTCCACAGGTTAAACTTTTGAGTAGCCACCTCCAACTCCCCTCCTAGTGATGGGGGGCTGAGGAGTAGCACACTCCCCCTTCTTCTTTCCTGTGGGAATCAGGGGGATTGTGACTCCAAGCAGAGTTTGATCTAGAGAAATCCTCCTCAACAATTTTTTTCCAAATTCAACTCTGACTCATTATATCCTAGCTATGTGTGAGGAACTTAAGAGTTTTCTAAAGTTTCATAAAAAATTTGCTTGAAAATTCTGCATTGTGGTTCTGCCACCTAGGTGGGGATGATGTTTATAGTGTTCATGAGTGTCAGCCCAAACTTCCATTTCAATATCTTCTGAGATAAGCAGGGGTGAAAAGCATTTGAATAATAACTTATTCTCACTCTCCCTCTCAATTCTTAGGGGAACAGTTATAGCCTTAAGATCATTTATTAGAAAATGAAATAAAAAATAAATATACTAAACCTTTAATTTGAGATATCAGAAAACAATTCCAAGAAGAACATAGAGAGATGGAATGAACAATGATAAATTCAGCCTTCATAATACAGATAATTTTTTAAAGTATATGTGATTTTAAGTACCAAAAAGTAAATTTTAAAACAATTAACAAATAAAATATTAAGAAGTCTAGCAAATCTGATTACCAGGAAAGAGAATTTACTAAAAATCAATGTTGGGAAAAAGAAACAGGATATAAGTACAGATGTGGAGGAATGAAAAATAAGAAAACACTATGTACACATTTATAGCAACTTATCTGAAAATTTAGATGAATTAATCATTTTTTAAGAAGATACGAGTGTCAAAAAAAAATGAAGAACAAGCAACATACCTTAAGAAACCACCACCACCACCAACAACAACAACAACAAAAAAAACCAGAAAAAGAAAAATTAAATAAAGCAGCACTGCTTTGAATTACATCTGTTTAGCTTGTGAGTTCAATCAAATCCTACCAGGCACTTAAAGTTGTCTCTAATTCATGTTATTTAGGTTGTTTCAAAGTGGAGAAAAAGATTAAAGCTTTCTTACTTATCACAAGGCTACTATAGCACTAGTCTAATAAGGCAAGACTATCACATAACCTTTCAGCCATCAGGAGCTCAGCATCACATATGAACACAAGTATAATTTTTTAAATCAACAAATTAAGTCCTTTACTGTGTTAAAAGAATAACATAACCAAGTATATATATCTCAGAACTGCAAATATGATTCATCATTAAGAAATTATATTTAGTTTATAATAGAAATGGTATTTCAAATAATTTGGGGGAGGGAAAAGAATTGTTATTAAGTAAATAGTACCTAGCAATTGGATAACCATATGGGAAAGATTAATTTTATAATCTTACCGCTCATCATATGTAAAGGGAAACTCCATATAAATCAAACACCTATATTTAGAAGTTCACAGAGTTGTTAGGAAATAAAAGAGAGAATATGTCTTTATTCCCTTGGGATAGCAAAAGTCCTCCTAATACATTATAAGCTCAAAGACCATGAAAGAAAAGATTAAGAAATGTAACTTAACGAACATTCATGTGTACTGTAGAATGCAAGATACTTTAAATGAAGTGACAAGACAAGCACCACATTGGAAGAAAACATTTGTTTAAAAAAATATAAAAGTTTATTTTTATTTTTTTATATTTTTATTTATATTTTATATTATACTAATTAGTATATTTTTAAATGTTAACAATTTTTAAAAAGGCAAGCAATCCAACTATGATGAATAATTCATGAAATTCATACTAATAGCTAGTAAATATGAAAAGACATGCTCAACATCACAGGTCATCAGGGGAACACCTATTAAAACAACAGTGGTGTCCCATTTCCTGCTTCGATGATTGGGAGGGTGAGATAACAGTGAGGTTTTGCAAAGGAGAAAGTGGCACTCCCATGGGTGATTATATGAATTGGTGCAGTATTCTGGAGAATCATTTGACTGGGTCTATTAAGTTAAAAAAAATTGCATTTCCTTTGACTCAGCAATTTTATGTCTAGATGTCTTTTCCACAGAATTACTTATCTGTGTGCACAAAGATGGATGCTCAGGAAAATTTATTTCATCATTGTTGGTACGAGGAAAAAGAAGAGAAAATTGGATACAACCTATCATGTTCCATCATTGTAGAATGGTTATCGAGTTTATGCTATTGATTTATTTAATGAGGCAATATACATAAAGCACTTCGAACAACATCTGGCACCTGATAAGCACCAGATATGTGTTAGCTTTATTCTTCTCCCACCCTGGAATTATAAGCTCATTGAAAACAGCACATTTGTCTATTTCACTCATTATTGCAACCCCTTGGCCAAAAACAATGCCTGTCATGTAGCAGGGTAGCAGGTCATCAATCAACATATCTAAAATGATTCCTAAATATATATAATGCTCTTTTTCTGTGATTGCCCCTCTATATCCATTTTTTTGCCCTATTCTGATTTCTAGGAAGCCGACTTGGGTTTCCTTTATCCTCTGGCATTCAGTTTGTCACAGCCCATAGCGTCACCAACAGGATTAGAGAGTGGAAGGGCATTGCGGTATTTCTCCTCTGCTACTTCTCGGCCATACCAGTAATTGCATCCTTTAACTATAGCCAGACCTCATTGGTTAAGTCTGGACAAGCAACCCCCACTCCATCCTACCCACCTCCTCCACCCATGGCCACAGATCTCTCTAGGTTCCAATAACAAAAAAAATTCTCTTCCTGTTTCTTCAGGCTTCAAGGTGGTGACTCCTTTCTTCTGCTGTTAAAACCTGGATGCTTTACCATACCTCGCTCCTTCCCTTGACCCTGCTCCCACACATTTCCCATTCAGTCCACAACTGATCTACAAGCTAAGCATTATCATGCAGCTATTAAATAGCATGAGGGAGAATTGGATGTACTGACACAAAAACAGTTCCACAGTGGATACGTTAGCTTTAAAAAGGCCAAAAAAATTGATATCTGTATATGTATCATTTATCCACAGTCAACATTTGCCACGTTTTGGTTTAATGCTATTTTTGACATTTAGATATTTCAAATCCATGGTGCACTATAAGAGAAGAAAGATTTGAATATATAACACATACTTAGACAATTCAGTGGTTTAAAAACAGCTTTAACTCTCTCAATATATAAATGACTGTAAATCCTAGACAATTATGCCATGCCAGCAACAAAGCTGGAACAGTAATGCAACCCCTTCCTTAGGTTCCACACCCCCTGGCTGTGTCACAGAGAACAAGGATTCCCTGGCAATACCTACCGGTCATTTGTAGCATCATTACCAAATGTAATGCATGATATAGCACAATAGCATTGTGGACTGTCATTCCTTGAGATATTATGGTACTTTGATTTATAAAGTGATGATCAAAGAGCAGACCGTTAAGTCTTAAAAACTTTGGGTGTTTAAACATCCAGTGCCATATTTAAACGCGATTGGCTCAAAACCTCAGGAGTTTCCCTGGTGACATTCAAGGCTGTGCCCAAACCTGAAGGTCAAGGAGAGGCTGAGGAAAGAGGCAGACAGACCACCCCAGACTGGAAGGTGCAGGTTCAGCAAGCAAGGGGACTTACATACAAGGCTTGTTTTGGGTGGCTGGAAGATGAGTAGATCTCTACACTAGTCCCCCTGAATCTCAAAAGTTTATATGAAGGCCTTAACTGGGCTTAGAACATACTCAGTCTAGATGGTCTCAACAACACCTTACTTTCAAGGCTGTGTTCTTGAAACAGCCCCCACCTTGGGAATGGTGGGTAGAATGTATGTTTCAAGGACTGTGGGTATTGAGAAGACTCCAATTGCCCTGGTCAGCTTACAGGTTAACTAGTGGTCATATCCTCTCAATGGCTTTCCCAATAAATGTCTAGAACATGATATTGAAACATCAAAGTATGAATGACAGCTACCTCTGGGTATAGAATTGGAATAGGTATGGGCACAGGGGAAATTAACCTTTTTTTTTTCCTTCTAAACTTCTGCATTATTGAAAAACAATTTTACAGTGAGCCTACATTAATTTTCTAATTATATAAACAAATTAAAATAAAATTTGATATAAAAGAATGATGGGATCTTCTAGAGTGAAATTCTGACAAAATTTTGGTAATTGTATGCAAGAGTTAAAAGAACAGAGAACAGGGCACCTGGGTGGCTCAGTGGGTTAAGCCTCTGCCTTTGGCTCAGGTCATGATCTCCGGGTCCTGGGATCAAGCCCTGCATCAGGCTCTCTGCTCAGCGGGGAGCCTGCTTCCCCTCACCCAGCCTATCTCTCTGCCTACCTGTGATCTCTCTCTCTGTCAAATAAATAAAATCTTAAAAAAAAAAAAGAACAGAGAACAAATTAACTATACACAGAACATTCTGGTATCAGCATTGAAAAGAACAAATAAAACAGGAGGAATTGACACAGAGAGGTCACCAAGATCATTAACCTGAGAGTTGGAATGGAAGTCCTGAAACAGTAGACAGGTCTGCAGCAATATGGTCAGGATAGCCCAAGCCCAGATTGTTCTGAGATCTATGAGGGGGAAAAAAAAACGAACAAAACAAACAACAACAACAACAACAACAACAACAACAAAACAAACTTAAGACAATAAAAATATATATATTTTTGGTAAGAATAGACAAGAACAAGCTGAACAAGGGAAGGAACTGTTTAGGGAAGATGCACACTTTTATTAACCTGACAGAAACACCACACACACTCAACTATTCCTTTCTTTTGTTTTCTTTAACAAAAAGATGTAAAGAAAGGGTGTCAGGAGGAATTGAATCTCAGTACAAGAGAGAAGATAGAAAGTAAACGCTTAGACCCTTAAATGGTATTGAGTTTTCAGAAACAAAAAGATTATATTCTAGTGTAATAAAAGAACTAACAAATGTGTTCAAGAACATTCTGAATAGGAAGGGTTTAAGGAGGTGAACCAATGTTCCAATGTTTCAAAATTCTGAAGACTACTCAAACTCAATTCCTGTGTGGTGTGTGCGTGTGTTTTGGGTGTGTGTGGTGTGTGTGGTGTGTGTGTGAAGTGATCTTTTTCTCTTCTTTAATTCTATCAGTATCTTACCTGTGCAGAGACGCTTAGTTTGCTGGGCTGTCATAACAAATTTACCACAGAAATGTATTCCGTTCTGGGTCTCAGTTTGAAATGGGATAATGGTAGTTAGTGAAATGCAAAAGCAAGACAACAACCACAGGCTCTTTCTAGATTTCCAAATTCAGAAATACAAGCTTAACTTTCTAAATTTTTAAAAATAAGTACCAATAGATCAATGTTGGCAGTATTTATGATCCTTCTAATACGAAATAATTGTGAAACAGTAATGTTTATTAAAGAATCAGTGCATCCATAACTTATCTAAACTGATGAATGCAATTTGACGGACAAAATGAAATCAGTTGGTCAACTGTTAATTAATTATAAACTGTTTTTTTTTAAATTAGGGTATAAATAGTGCACTGCTTCATAAGTAAGACTGGCAACTCTTATTGAAGCATGTTTTTTAAATCCCTTTCTGGTGTGGCACCCACGGTTTCTTCAAACATGAAAGGAAACAGAGCATAGTGATTATGAGGATGTACTTTGAAGTCACATAAACCAGAATTTTAATCTTAGCTCCTCTACTGACTAGAAGTGCGAGCTTGGGCCTAAGTTTCTTTATCTTCTTGAGGTGTTAGTGAGATCTATCCTATTGGGATGAAATGGACTCATGTATTTCAGAAAGTCCAATATAGAGCCAGTTACTTAGAAGAGCCTTATCTATGGTACTTAGTATTGTGCAGCCTTAACTAAATTTCTGTAAATACTAAATGGATACAGAAGAGACAGTAAGTATGAGTACTGTATTATTACCAGCATAAAAAGACAAATAATTGCAGTGCCTACAGTACATTTTTCTGACTCATAATGTTTTCTCAATAGATGTCACTTTCCTTACACTGACTTCCTGTGCCCTCTGCTTTTCCTTCAAGTGTATGGATGACCAAGGGCTTTCTTTGGTAAAGTACTCCTTACTTAATCAAAATAAAATAAAACAATCACAATGAGAAATTTTACATACATTGTAAGTAAAAATATACTTTGAGAATATAGTTTGAGAAATCCTTTTGGTTGAAGACCCTTGAAGCAAGCCGCTTCTGGGTGGAAAAATGACATATTCTGTAGCTGTCTCTCTCTCCTTCTCTCTGATTACTGCTGTTAATAAGGATTTGAAAAGGAGCCATGACAGCTCTTGGAGTTTGTAATGTAATAATTTCTATACATTCTATAGAAATTCATTTCTTTTAAAAAATATTTTATTTAAATTCAGTCAATTAACATATAGTGTATTATTAGTTTCAGAGGTTGAGTTCAGTGGTTCATCAGTGTCATATAACACCCAGGGCTCATTCCATCATGTGACTCCTTGATGCCCATCACCCAGTCATCCCATCCCCCAACTCTCTCCTCTCTGAAACCCTCAGTTTGTTTCCTTGAGTTAAGAGTCTCTTCTATATTCATTTTTTATTTGCTTTGCTGATCCTCACAGACGTCTTCTGGTAAACAAAATGTAAATCAAAAGACTATGGTGAGTTTGATTTTAGTTATTACATTTGTATTTGTCATCCTCAAGGATCTCCTTAGCATCTTTTCAAAGTCATGGTGACAGTTCTTATACTTTCCTATTTCTTGCAGATATTTTAACCTTTTTATGTTAGTTCATTAAGTATAGTAGTGTAAGGAAGACTTTATTCAAGAATAGTGCAATAGGGGTATTACAATGGGGGGGGGGACAACAGTCTTAACTCTGAATGTAGCAAAAAACACCGGGGGATTTTTAGCCAACAAACAGAGTGAAGGGGGTCCATGGATGGAAAAGTACTTAAAGGAGTCATCAAGGGTAGGGACATTCTTGATAAACTGACCTAACATGATTCTTGCTACCAGCAGTTTAAGAGCTTATCCATTAAAAGTAGGAGATGAGGAGCTAGATCAGATAATAAGAGTGTGGAAGTCTCATAGAGACTCTTAACTCTAGGGAAAAAAACTGAGGGTTGTTGGATGGGAAGGGGGTGGGAGGATGGAGTAACTGGGTAATGGGCATTAAGGAGAGCACATGATGTGATGAACACTGGGTGTTATATAAGATTGATGAATCACTGACCTCTAACTTTGAAACCAATAATATGTTAAATGTTAATTAATTGAAATAAATTTTAAAAATGGAAAAATAATCACACACACACAAGCACAAAGAGTGTGGGACTGTCTGAATCAGCAGGATTCTTGCTAATGCTCATTAGGCCAAAGACAAGGTGAGGAATAAGGCTGAGACCTAGTCAGAAACAAGGTTCGGCAGAACCTGACTGTGGTTTGGTCAAGGAGAATCGTGGTCAATAACACTGTCTTTGTCAGTAACACCTGAAGACTGCAGTTCTGTTCTGTGGACCATTGCTTCCTCTGGTTATCGCATCTCTTCCCATGATTGTCTTGGAATGGGCGCTGTCCATAGGACCTGAGGCCCAGCATGAATGTACCTTCCCCCAGAGATGTGTGTTAACTTCCCCCAAATGCCCAGGGGTTTTGCCTGTCTGAAGCTACCAAAGTGGGTTGAGTGACTCCTGCAGCAGGAGCTAGAACCTACACAGCGGTTTGAAGGCTGATTCATATCAGATCTGCATTTACGTTGAGGATGTAGCACTTTTATGCTTCAGATTATTTTGAAAAGTAGTTCTGCTAGAATCCCTGTCACTGTGGATCCTCAGTTTTGATTTTTGTCCCCTTTGCTCTGGTTGGCCATCAACATCAAAATTCAAATGTGACAATACTTGCAAATACCCTCAGGGCAAAAGCAACTTCTTACTCGTGGACCTTTCTGTATGATTTCACTTCACTTACACTGTGGACTGGTAATTCCTTATTACTGTATACCTTTCATGAAGATAATTTTTATGTTTTAATCTTACATAAGAATTTTCAGAAAACTTTCAGTTTTTGTTTTTGTCTTTTTTTTTTTTAATTGGATAAATATGAAGAAATCCATAAAAGCAAAGAGTGAGAATGGAACTTATTTGGACAACAAATGTTTAGTAACAGGATAGAAATGAAGACAATGTTTGGGGATTTTTTTCTTTGCTTCCTTGAACTGTCGTATTGTTATTTTGTTGAGTCCTTGTGTATATATTAATTATTGATTACGTGCTTCAGAACTGTTAGTCTCTGAGTCACACTTTTAACATAAGACTGTCTCTATTCTTTGAAAACTCTGGACCAGGGAGATTGTCCCCATGAATTAAGTTGGCACCAGCCTTGCCCATGTTTTTAGTTCCTAATCTTGATGTTTGATGGTAACTTTGACTTTGATATTTGTTTCCCCACCTGTCTTGATACCTGAAAGCTTGATGGTTTCATCATCATTTAACTCTGCCTTCAACACTCTGGGCTTTTTTTTTTTTTTTTTAAACCTTGGTTAATTAATCAATTAAGTCCAAACCACAGGAGCTGAATAATCCAGTCCTCAGACTGAGTTCCCTGGAAGGAGTCTCTGAGACATGAAGTTGCATGCAGAAGCTCTTTGGCAAATGTGCTCTGGACATATTTTTAAGGAAGTAAGGAAGACAGAACAGAGCAAAGACAGAAGCTGGTCTTGCATGGGGATATAACTGAAGGCTTCAAACCTATCAGCTCTCCAACTGGGATGCCTTTCAGCGGTTTCCCAAACCCAGGCACAAAGGCTTAGCTCTTGTATTCCCCCATCAGCCAGTCATATGCCCTGTTTCCTGCAGACCGCAGAGGGCAGTTCCTAGTGAGGACACAACTTGACCCATCAGGCTCTGACATGGATATTTTGGTCCTGGTGACCTTGCTACAATTTCCAGGCATCCCCTATAGCAATTCAAGGTCTAAGAGGAAATAAGGTAATAGGAAATGGAAAAATATATTAGAATCATGACACTGTTTTGCAGTTAGCATTAAGAAGTCCCAGATATAACCCAGGAATGCATTATTATCATCAACTGGTATTGCTTAACTCCTTAATGAGCTGTTCACTTGTGTAATCCATGGAGTTATTGTCCTTACCCATCAATATGTGCCCCTAATGGGGATATAGCTGTCTGTTTTATACCTGAGAATTATTTGAAATTTCATGATTTGTCATAAAAATTTTGTGAATTTTGTTTTATTCTCTAAAAATATTTGTCATTATTTTAGTATAAAATAATGTTTTATAAAAATTATCAGTTTAATTACTTGATTTTTGTTCCTCAAATATCCTAAAAAATTGCTTCTGGCTTATGCTAAGGCTTAGAGTACACGCCTGACACACCATTGTAGACCTTCAATCTGTTACTTTCTCAGCTCCAGAAGAACAAATGAAACAAGAAGTAATGATAATAATGATAATGATAATAGTAGAAGTAGTAACAATAATAATAATAGTAACCAACATTCGTACAATATGTCTGAGTTTTCAAAGTGAGAATGGCATAAGATAGGCAAAACAGGAATGGAATCCAGAATCCAGACTGATTGTGTTAAAATCTTAGTTTAGCCACTGATAAGCTGTTAAAGGTTGGATAAGTTGCTTAACCTTTCTGAGTTTCAATTTTCTCATTGATAGATTGTGGATAATAAAAGGCCAACTCACCAGTTGTTTTGAAAACTAAAGGAGTTGATGTTTATAAAACATTTCAAATTATGTTCTCATAATGTGAACATCATTTAAAGGCTTGGGTGGGACACTATTTGCTTTATAAATAACATCATTTTAAACATGATTCCATACTGTTTAAAAGTAAACACTATTTAAAGTTGGCTAAATAAATATTTCATTTGATCTTTAAAGCAAGGCTGCTAGTAAAATAGAAAAACTTAGTCATAACTCATAGATGGAGATTTTGGGGGATGGTAATTAAGGTCATTGCCCCAACTCATACAGCTAGTCAGTGGAATATTTAAGTAGAAACTCTGTTTCTTAAATCTGAATTCCTCTCAGTTCTTGGAAATCTTGTTTTTGGAATAGCCACTGCATACCTACTCTGATAAGCCTCATGGAAAGAAGGGGCTCTACTTTTTAAAAATTATGGCAACAATATATTTTATCATGTAATTGTCAAAGCAATACTCTAGACACTGAAAACATTTGGCTAAACGTAATAAATGTTTTACTGAGTTTAATTAAGTTCATGGGAGTAGGAAGATGAGAGATTAAAAAAAGTGTCCTTTTTTTCTCTACAAAAAGAAACATAGAAATTAAAATGTTTCTGTATAAACCCCCCAAAACCCTTTGTGGCTGAAAATAATAGACTTTTTTTTCCTTTTTTTTTCTTTTTTAGAACTAGAGGGAATGCCAGGCATCCAATATCTTAGTTTGATAGGATATGAAACTGAAGCTCAGAAATGTAAAATAAGTTTACAGAATTATGGTACTAATTAGACACAGGCCTGGCATCAGGATATATGTATTTTTTTTTCCCCCTGGGGTATACTGTTCCTTTGTTATAAGAATATTAACTATTTTATCTCCAATTTTTCCCTTTAGGGAGACTCTTAAATCAGTTTCTATTTAAGACCAGAATACTCCTACATCTGGAGATGAAGCAGATAAGGGCCTTAAAAAGGGGTCAGTGCACTTTGCTGTTTCATTTATAAAGCCAGATTAAAATATAGGTATAGCTGTTTAAAAAGACTTCTTTATTCCTAATTCACACAATGAGACAAAGTTGGATCATTTACTGTGTCCTCCTTTTACTTAGTTACATGGGCTGACCATAGTAATTGTGTTTAAGGAAAGCAATTACTGAAAAGTTCCTTTAGACATGCAAATTTAATGGCCTATTTCTATAGTGCATGAAAGAAAATTCTTTGTGGAATTATAATGCTAGTGTATTTGAAGTTATCTTAAAAGGGTTTACAATCCGCCTTCTTCTTAAAAAAAAAATGTGGAACAGGGAATTTGGGCTAGTTGCTGCTGAAATAAACAATAATTTTCCCTTCTAAATATTACCACTGACATACTGCTTACTCTCATTCCCAACATAAATGTACACCTGGCCAGATTTATTTGGTTGTATGCATTGATGTTTTGGTTTAGTGACTGAAAACTAGAAACAGAATTTGTCTTAGGTGATTTATAGAGACTCAGGGGATTAAAAAAGGAGGAGAGAGGGATGGAGAAGAAGGATGAAGGGGATGTGCAGTCTATTCCCAATTGGCTTGGCTTTAAACAGACAAGATAGAGACTGAGTGACAGAGACAGAGGCTGATGTTATTAAATTGGGATTTTGAGAGATTCTGGGCCTGGGCAGAGCTGCTACAGGACCCAAGAGACAAAGGAGGGCCTTGAATTGTGGAAACTGGCCTTGTTTCTGGATGGAAGCCAGAGCCATGGAACCTGGCATCAGAAATCTCCCAATGTAGTATTCATGGACATGGTATCCCCATGACTGGCAGTGAGTGCTGTCAGTCTACTCCGATTTGCTTGGTAGATGTGTATACAGATCAGATCTGTATACAGACGCTTGATGGTATCTACTGCTGATAGGTTTGACTCAATAAAAGTGAGGCACGCTGTTGGTTATTCTTAGATATCACTTGGAGATGATTTGAGAGAGGGCTGGTGTCCTGCTGTTTCAGAGGTGAGATACTTGAGGCAAAGCCACATCACTTACAAGTATATATTTCAAGTGATCCAAAGATATTGTGTAATTGCCTTCAGTTACACTTTTTACAAGTCTCAAGAATCTCCGTGTCATCCATTATAGAATAAAAGACTCACAGTCTTATAATTGGAAATGGATTATTTTCATATCTATATGTTCACATATGGCATATGAGAAATGAATACTGTCACCTTCAAAACAATGCAGAGACATCTCTGCAGCATATCTGACAAACCATCATTTAGTTCCTCAGCTTTTTCAGCTCTAATTTCTTTTTTATTTTTAAAGACTTTATTTATTTGAGAGACAGAGCATGAGCAGGGCCAGAGGGATAGGGGAGAGCAGGCTCCGCTGCTGAGCAGGTAGTTGGACATGGGGATATGGAGCTTGATCCCAGGACCCTGGGATCATGACCTGAGCTGAAGGCAGATGCTTAACTCCTGACCTACACAGGCATCCTTAAATTCTTGTTTATGGTAATTAATTCCTATCTAGGGTGAACCCAAAGCAGTGCCTTGGTAACGCTCACTCTTGGTTTCTGCTTCTGTCTTTTGCAGTGGTAGACTGACCTTTCTATATGACATCCCTAAGAGTATTTGGAGACAGCCTTTATGTCCCTCTGCATCTTGCATTTTAATTTCCCAATTAGAATTTTTTTTGGTTCTTCAACTATTCTATATCTAGGGTCTATATCTTTCACTATCATGATCAATCTTCTCTGTACATTGATTATTTGCCATTTCAATATGGCATTCATAGTGAGATTCAAGACTTGAAGGTGGGCTAACCTTAAGTTTTTCCCTCCTGTGATAAGGAAAATGTACATCTCTGCTTTTTTAAATAATGACTTTTAATAAAATTATTAAATCACTGAATAAAGAGGAATTGCAATCATTCATATTTTATATTTTATCTATCATTTTATCTATCATTTTATATTCTCAGTAGCTGCCTTCTGTGAAGGTAGTTAAGTGTTGTAAAGTTCTACTGAAAACTTGAAATACGTTAGTAAAGTTGTCACAAAAATACTATAGGCTAGGTATTATCACATCCATTTTACAGAGGGGAAAACTGAGGCTCAGAAAATTTCCATAACTTGGCCAAGGCACAAAGTTGGCAAATACAGAAGCTGAATCTCCATGTTTGTATAAGTACATGGATTCAAACACAGGTTTCCTTGACTCTTTTTGCTACTTTCTTCAAGTTCTTGCTCCTCCAGCCTAGGTGATAATTTAGAAGAGGAAAAGCATCCAAAGCAGCCTCTTGTATAATTAAAACACTCACACATCCTAATTTATAAAATAGAAGTAGGAGTGGATAGATAGGGCAGGACAAATAGTTTCCATGGCATAGAAAACAGCAGCAACAATTCTAAGACGATGAGTTTCAGGCCCACTAATGTAGTAATGGTAATGATGTCTCCATAGAGAGAACTTATGGTTAATTCATGTACCCTGGGATTTACACAGGAACCCATCTCCTCTCTCTTGGATGTGTGTAGTTCATTTTTTTTTTTTTTGATAGGAACCAAATATGGGTATTTGGTTCAATTCCTGTTAGATTTTAACCTTTTTTTGGAGCCATTTGTCTGGACTGTTGATTTTGCCATCCAGTGAATTCGTTATTTATATCAGTGTTTTGAATAAGTAAGAACTCTGGGGTTTCATTCAGCCTCTGATGTAAATCTTGAAGAGGGACAAATGTAGGGCAGTGAGGTTTCACAGCTTTCTATACCCTGGTGTATACACAGTGAAGATCAGAATTCAAATGATGAAAGGCTTCCTATGAAAGTATGGTCACTTGAGAAAATTCTCTCTGGAATTACTAACATCAGTGTTCCTTTCTTTCTTTATCTATAAAAAAAAATGCAGAGTAAATAAATCTGCATATATTATCATAGCTATCATATATATTATCATATCTAATAATATTCCAATGAGGCAGGTAATATTAATTTGTGTTACTGATAAGTTAACTCAATTTTTATAACTATAAATAAATCCCTTAACATCACAGATCTAGTATCAGGGCCTGATAACAAGACTGTCTCTAATTTGGATGTCTCTCTGTTAAGTACTATTCTCTCTAGATAACTGCCTAAATTTTCTGTGTTTTTCAACTTTTGGACTGACTTGTTTTTCTCCTCAGCCTTTCATTTAACCTTGTCCTCAGTATGGAAAGCCAGCGTGGCGACCATCAGAATCACCAACACCTTCTAAAAACAGCACTCCAGCTGCCAACATTAGGAGCCCTGAAGATCCTTAAAACTGCTATAAAAGGGGTTCTCTATGTACACTCTTAAAAATGCCATGGCTTTATGTCAATGTATACATGATGTTTCCCTATACATAATTGGTTTTAAAGTTGAATTCAAGAATAGTTCACCATAGCAAGATGTTTTCTTAGGCAATATGTAGGCAGTCTCCAGGGTTTTACAAAGTAAAATGGCTTTTCCTCTTTGCATCTTTGGGAGATGGTTTCACTCTGTTTCTTACTAGAGGCATGGAATAACTTAGCAATTCTCCTAAGAAGTCAAGATTTAGAAGATAAAAATCCATATCATCATATTTGATCATCCTAGTAAAATTTCATGATTTTTTTTTTTCTGAAGGCTTACACTGTTGCTAGGTGCTGGGTAAGCTGCTTCAAATGCAGTGATGTGATAACAAAGAATAATAAGACAAGGACCTATCCTCAGAGAGAGGAGATCCATAATCAGCACCATGTTATATTAGACAGAATTACATATGAAAATAACAAGATATGTATTCTAGATAATGAGCTAAATACATGTTTGATGACATAAGTCTATGTATAAACTAGAACCCAACATTTTAAAATGTAATATATATTTTTTTAAATGTAGTATTTTTTGACATGATCACTGATTGAATCACTGAACTCACTTGGGATGGCTATTATCAACAGTCTTTTTTTGCTATCATTGTTCTTTTCTTTTTTAAAAAATTAACACAATGTATTATTTGTTTCAGGGGTATAGGTCTGTGATTCATCAGTCTTACACAATTTGCAGCACTCACCATAACACACACCCTCCCCAATATCCATCACCCAGCACCCCCCAACCCTTCCACTCCCCATCCCCTCCAGCAACCCTCAGTTTGTTTCCTGAGATTAAAAGTCTTTTACCCTTTGTCTCCCTCTCTGGTCTCATCTTGTTTCATTTTCCCCTCCTTTTCCCCTGTGAGCCCCTGTCCTGCCTCTCAAATTCCTCATATCAGTGAGATCATATGATAAATGTCTTTCTCTGATTGACTTATTTTGCTTAGCACAATACCCTCTGGTTTCATCCATGTTGTTGCAAATGGCAAGATTTTGGGTTTTTTAATGGCTGCATAGTATTCCATTGTGTTTATATACCACCTCTTCTTTGCCCATTCATCTGTTGATGGACATCTAGGCTCTTTCCATAGTTTGGCTATTTTGGATATTGCTGCTATAAAGATTTGGGTGCATGTGCCCCTTCAGATCACTACATTTGTATCTTTAGGGTAAATACCCAGTAGTGAGATTCTGGGTCATAGGGTAGCTCTATTTTCAACATTTTGAGGAACTTCCACACTGTTTTCCAGAATGACTACACCAGCTTGCATTCCCACCAACAGTGTAGGAGGGTTCTCCTCTTTCTGCATCCTTGCCAACACCTGTCGTTTCCTGACTGGTTAATTTTAGCCATTCTGACTGTTGTGAGGTTGTATCTCACTATGGTTTTGATTTGTATTTCCCTGATTCAACAGCCACTCTTGAAATAAGTTCTAATTTAACCACTAAAATACCAACTTATCCTGTAGCTGATCCTTTGGCCATGTTTTATCCCATGTGAATGTGCTTATATCCAAAAGAATAGAAACTAGCTTTAAAAGGAAAATTTTATTTGATTTTTTAAAAAAGATTTTATTCATTTATTTGAGAGAGAGAAAGAGAGAGAGAGATAGCAAGAGAGAGCACAAATGGGGGTAAGGAGAAGCAGGCTCCTCCCTGAGCAGGGAGCCTGTCGTGGGACTCTATCTCAGGACCCCAAGATCATGACCTGAGCTGAAGGCAGACTGTTAACCAACACCTGAGCCACCAAGGCACTCAAGATTTTATTGGATCTTTGTTAGCTGTTTATAACATAGATTAAAAAAATTCTGTATATACAAGGTCTCATTAAAAATATGAGAATCAAGAAAGTGAACAGAGCAGGTTGGTTTTAAGCTTTTTTGTACTTAGACGAAGAAAGAATGAATTTGTGAAGAATTATGACAAAGACTTTTGAGCTTGAGGAAATTAGTGAGGAAGTAACGAATTTTGTTTCTGCCATCTTCTGGGACTTAAATTGCTTATGGTAAGGACATCCCACTATCTCCTAGTACAGAGAGGCTACCTTGCATGTGGGAGTTACTTCCTGCTCTCAGGAGGACGGACTAAGGAGGGTTAGAGTGACCTTTTTGCACTGACTGCTTCTCAAGTAACTTAATTCAAAGTAATCAATATACCAAAGTGTCATACTTTGAGGTGACATATTCTGCTCCCCTTCAGTAAGATAAAGAAAAAGAAAATGAGCTTGCTTCTCCCTACTCCTTTTGTGCTCTCTCTTGCTATCTCTCTCCCTTTCATTCTTTCTCTCTCTCTCAAATAAATGAATAAAATCTTTTAAAAAATAGAACAAAATTTTCCTTTTAAAGTTAGCTTCCATTCTGTTGGCTATGTCTTCAATAAGATAAAGATAAAGAAAAAACTCACTTTTTACACTGATTTTAAAAACGGTGAGGCACCAGAGTGGCTTAGTCAGTTAAGCATCTGACTCTTGATTTTGGCTCAGGTCATGATCTCAGGGTCCTAGCATCAAGCCCTGCATTGGGTTTTACACTCAGCAGGAGGCCTGCTTGAGATTCAGCTTCTCCCTCTGCTCCCCCATGCACAAATAAATAAATAAATAAATCTTAAAAAAAAAAAAAAAAGAAATGGAATTTGTCAGACATGTATTCTTTAATGTCCTACCCTACTTTTCCTATTGTTCTTATATTTTTTCTTTTTTTTGTAAGTCTTTGTTATTCAAAATGCTCACATGATGCAAAGTGGTAATTGTTAAAAACAATAAAACCACTCACAATTTTACCTTTTATTCATTCACTCAAGAACTATTTACTGATATCTGTAATGCTCATGGCATCAACTCAGGCAGAAGGCAATGATAAAAAAAAGTCTTGACCTCACGTATATCAAAAGCTGGAGTTGACATATTCTCTTTTAGTACTGAATGCTCCAAAATCACGATATTGTCAGTTATAATGAGAAATATATAGTTGATCTTTGTCCCCTTTCTGGAACAGAGCTCCTAAAACCCTTGGAGTATCTTAAGTAATGGGCAGGTTAAAGGTGTGATGTCTTTTGTTATGATAATGTGACTTTCTGAATGCCCCTAGATCTCCTGAGGGTAGGGACTGGTCACCAGTCACTGGAGGAACCAATCCTGTGCTTAGAGGGTTCAAACTTTCAGTCCCATTCCCTGACCTCCCAAGAAGGTTAGAAATTGGAAGTTAAACTCGTCAGTCCTTGCTGGCCTCTGTAGCCTGGGAACATTCTGGTCCTTCATTCCCCAAGTCTAGTGGTCTGCAAATCTCAAAGAAAGTAAAATTAATTCTGTTACAGATCAAGGACCTCAGGTCAGCAAAGAGTGTGTTAACTTGAAGCAGGTTAACCCTTATGACTGGCTGGAGTGTTACTACTCTAGAGAGTGATGTGTCTGGAGATCTCATTGATGCTAAGTACCTTTTCCCATATAGGGTCCTATCCATCTTTTCTATCTGGCTCTTCCTGACTTATATCCTTTTGTAATAAACTCATGGTCTAGTAAGTAAAATGTTTCTCTGGGTTCTGTGAGCTTGTCTAGGAAACTGATTGAACCCAAGGGGAAAGTTGTGGGAGCCTCTAATTTACAATATGTCAGTCAGAAGTACCGGAACAACCTGGGCTTGCAAATGACATCCAGAGTTGGAGTCCAATTCAGGAAGAAGTCTTTGAAACCTCTAATTTATAACTGAAGGGTCAGAAGCACAGGTAACAGCTTGGGCTGATAAGGTGTATGAAGGAAGCCTGGTCTTGTAAGACTGAGCCCACACCTTGTGGGATCTGACAGCTGTCTCCAGGTAGATAGTGTTAGAACTGAGTTGAATTCTAGGACTCCCTGCTGGTATCTGAGAATTGCTTGGTGTTCTGTCGGAAGTGCCAAGCCCACCCTCTCCCCTCCCAACACACAAGTTGAAATTGGATTCAGGAACGCCCGGAAATCTATTCACTACATAACTTGTATTTACTAAAGTCTATTTTATCCTTTCACTCTGGTCTGAGAGAATAATTCAGTATATCAATGTATCATAGAATTTGGGAGTAGGGAAAAACTAAATGTTCTGAGGGCCTCAAATGTGCTCCATGTTTCCTACAGAGGGTCTCATGCATTGTAAATATTCACTGAAGAAAGACTCTGAGGGATTTTTGTCTATCATAATCAGCCCAGAGAGGCTAAGTGACTCATGTTATTCAGTGTCACAGCACTTTATCTGCAGACTCAGATTCCACTGTTGTATTCCAGTACACTATAACCCTTTCCCTGAAGAGGTTTGCCCTCTGAGTGACAGCTGGAATTTATGTACTGTGGAGAAATATTCCTACATAGGGCAGGAGTTGAGTGCATAGACCAGGGGGTTGACAATCTGTGTTGAAATACCTCCTCTGCTGACTGATCCCTTTGCTTCCCTTT
The DNA here is from genome assembly GCF_002288905.1 of Enhydra lutris kenyoni. Taxonomy (NCBI): domain Eukaryota; kingdom Metazoa; phylum Chordata; class Mammalia; order Carnivora; family Mustelidae; genus Enhydra; species Enhydra lutris. The sequence continues at coordinate 901,638 of NW_019154101.1, read as the reverse complement.
TTATCCCTTTGAAATAGAGGGTAAATAATGGTATCTGTCATAAAGGGCTGATGTGGATTGTATAAGTTAACAGAAACTTAGCACATGGTAATTGCTGTGTATCTGTTGACTTTAAAAAGACCGTGTGATTTTTTAAAATATAGAGACGTATGGACTATGACAGTAGAGTGTAGTGATCTTGATTTCCTAATACAGCATATTTCCAGAATATAGGCACTGGATGGGAATCAGTTTTTTTTCCAGTTGGAGGATGATGCTACAGGTCCTCCAATTGGGCATCAAGGCTGTTGTATAGCTAAGAATTGTACCATGAACATAGAAGTTACTTATCTCCAAAATGGGCATGGCTGAGGATAGAACAAACCGTCCTAGAACTCTGCAGACTGAGGAAAGAATGGATTGAAACGAGTAACCTAGTAAACAAACAAACAAACAAACAAATAAAAAAAACCACTGCCACCAGCAAAAAAGAGTTAGTTATTACTTGCCCTGATGAAAAGATACAACAGCCTCTGTCTTTAGGAGCTTACTTTTAGCAGGAAAGATAGATAAAAAAATAACATGTGACGGGGCATGGCAGAGGTGAGCCCAGCATGCCGTGAAAAGCCCTGAACCTGAACTTGCTGCCCAATTCCATGCTTCAAGAGTCAGATGGCAGAGTCAGGCCACCTGGTTTGGTTCATCACTTATAAGCTGTGTCATCCTCCGCATGTTACTTAATTCCTCTTTTTCTTATTGTGGAAATAGCCCCTAGGCATAGGTATTTTTGCCCAAATGGCATTTGTATCTTAGTTATGGAATCAAGTCTCCCTTCACTTCTGATTCTTTCCTGGTTAGGATTCAGTTTTCCAAGACCAGTCATCTGTGGGTTTACTTCTTGCAAAATACTATGAAATCAGCTCCATCTGAGGTTGAAGGTAAGCAATCCAAGTAGAAGGATGAGGTGGGTGAGGCCATAGGACATGTCATGTTGGATGCCGATAACCACAAGGCTCAGACCCCTCATTGTTCCAGGATGTGGCTGGTGCTGGCACAGTCATGATTACTGAAGCAGCAGAGGGTGCACCTGGCTCACCATATTACACTGCTGCTACCCCAAAGTTGGTTAGACCCCAACCTCTGTAACATCAGGGGAAGGGCTAGTTTGTCCAGACCTATGAATGTTGTCCAAATAGGGCTGGAGGAGTGTGAACTTCTGCAAAGGAGCAGACACTTATATATATATATATATATATATGTATTAGATTTTATTTGTTTATTTGAGAGAGAAGAGAGAGTGAGAGAGGGCTGAGGGGTGAGGGCCAGAGGGAGAAGCAGATTCCCTGCTGAGCAAGGAGCCCAATGTGGGCTCAATCCCTGGACTCCAAGATCATGACTTGAGCCAAAGGCAGTCACTTAAGAAACTGAGCCACCCAGGAGCCCCCAACTCCATACTCTTTAATCCTAGTTGCATCTGTTCATTTTATCTATTCGATACTTGCTTCTCTATATCTCAGTAAAGACCATTTTCCTTCCCTGAGTCCCCATTTGGCAAAGTCCTTGTAGCATTCCACCTACAGCATACAAACCTGATCAGAGTTCCTGGGGAGACAGGGTAACCCAAATTTTAAACTGTGTCTAAATTAAATTTTTTATACCAGTTATCCAATTTCAAACCAGCTTCAATCACTTTGGCCAAGCTTCTTAATCCTACTTCAGTTCCATTTTTTTTTTTAATTTGTTTTGTTTCCTGGCATTATAACTCAGCACTAATGCTTTAACACTGGACTTTCCAATCAGTTATATTTCATTATGAATTTGAGAATAGACAAATTTTGGTTAAAGTTGAACTTTAGTCAAAATGGTCACAAAGCTTAAAACTATAACCTTAAGGTTTTATTGTTTCCCATATACATCACATTTTGCATTGCTTTTCACAAAGTATTTGCATATATGTACATATTTAGGGGCAACTCCCACAATTACTGGTTAAACAATAAATTGAATGCTAATAATTCTTTTCTCTGTGTTCAATATTTGGTTTTGTGTAACTGTTTTACCTTCCCGTTAAAAGAAACAACCAAAAATGTTCATTTACATTCAGATGCTGTTTGCTATTTTCTTTCCAGTTAAACATGCAAATTGTCATCATTGGCAAATTGGGTATACACAATTAGATGGAAATCACCTCTTTATTCAATTTTTCTAAAGCGTGAATGTCTTTTCCACTTTCCAAATACATTTCCCTTTCTCTGTCTTTCGGGTTTGTGTGATTTTTAGTAATCAGTTCTTTTTAATTGCGTCAAAAAAAAAATTCTCCAACACTTGCATCAAGCTGTGCTTTAGAATTGAATTTAGGTTTTGTATTGTTCCCCCCGCTTCCCCAAGGGTATTATTTGTGGAACATCAATGATGTTTTATAAAATACAGAATAAAAGATGTCATAAGAGAACTGACTATTATTTTAAGCTAAAATAACCTAGCAACAAGAGGCCAATACCACTGGTTTTAGTGGAAAAGAATTTCTTCTTTGGTGCTACTTGTAATATACTCAACAGTCTTTTGCTAAGGCTAAAAGTCTGTGACTGAATATCCTCTGTGACCTTTTAAACTTTCTTTCTCTGGCTCTAGCTCTTATTTTATATGAGTCACATGTTTTGAATGTCTCCCAAGTCTGGTTCCTCAGCTCTCTGCTCTTCTCTATTTATATCTGCCACTCCCATAGCTTTTCTTTCACCACTATATATGGGTGATCTCTGACCCTGACCTAAATTCTAGCTTTACGTGTCTAAAAGTTGCTAGAATATATTTTTATTGGACATCTTGAACAATCTATGCTTGGTGTTTCATTTTTTATGATTGCATCCATTGGTAAAGAATGAGCTAAATCTCTATGATGACTGCTCAAAAATAATAGTATTCCTGTTCCTTTGAGTCCTTTGCAGGAAGCCAGGTCACATGCAAAGCCATTTAAAGTACATTATATAAACTCGCTTTTAAAGAAGTAAATATTATCAATATATCATTCTGTTTCCATGCTTTTTATTATTTATTTTTTACTGAGCTTAAAATACAAAAGATAAAATTTATCATCTTAACCATTTTAAGTGTACAGTATAGTTGAATTAACTACATGTACATTGTTGTCCGACAGATCTCTAGCATTTTTTCATTTTGTGAAGCTGAAAGTCTAATCCGTTGAACAACTTCCCTTTTCCTACTTCCCCAGCACCTGGTAGCCACTATTCTACTTTGTGTTTCTGAGGATTTGATTATTTTAGAGACCTCATATAAGTAGAATTGTAAAGTATTTATCTTTTTGTGACTGGCTTATTTCACTTAGCATAATACTCTCATGGTTTATCTGTGTTAAAGCATGTGATAGAATTTCCTTTTTTTTTTATGAGGCTGAAAAATTTCATTCTCTGTATGTATCACATTCTCTTTATCCATTCATCTGCTGATGGACACTCAGGCTGCTTCCACCTCTTGGTTATTTTGAATAATGCTATACTAAACATGGGTTTGCAAATATACTGTAAGATATAATTTTTTAAATTTAAATTCAAATAACATATATGTATTATTAGTTTCAGAGTTATGTCATCTGTGAACAGAAATAATTTTACTTCTTTCTTTCATATTTTGATCATTTTATTCACTTTTTTCTTGCCTAACTGCTCTAACTAGGATTTTCAGTACTATGCTGAATGATAGTGGTAAGGGTGGACATCATTATCTTATTACTGATCTTAGAGAAAAAACAGTTTTTCACTATTAGTTATAATGTTAGCTGGACTTTCTCATAGATGGTTTTTAGTATGATGTAATTTCCTTCTATTCTTAGTATGCTGAGAGTTTTATCATGAAAAAGTATTGAATTTTGTCAAGTCACTTTTCTGCATTAATTGAGATGACCATGTGGTTTTGTCTTTTAATATAGTATTTTGTATTCACTGATTTTTGTATATTGAAACATTCTTGCATTCTAGTAGTAGATCCTACTTAGTCATGGTATATAATCTTAATTTGTTGTTGGATTTAGTTTACTAGTGTTTTAAGGATGATTTTTTCATCAGTATTTATCAGGGATATTGGTTTGTAGTTTTTTATAGTAGCTTTGTCTAATTATAGCGTTGGGATAATTATGGCCTCAGAATGAGTTTGAAAATGTTTCCCTCTTCTTTAAAAACACTTCTTTATGATTCAGTCTTGGTAGGATATATGTTTCTAGAAATTTATCCATCTTTCCTAGGTTATCCAATTTGTTGGTGTATAATTATTCATAGTAGTCTTATATTGTCCTTTTTTATTTCTGTGACATCAGTGGTAATGTCTCCTCATCCATTCTGAATTTTATTATTTGAGTCTTTTCTCCTTTTTTTTCTTAGTCTATTTTAGGGTCCCATGTATTCATTTTAAGAAAGATAACTTTTTTTCTTTTGTTTTTTTTTTCCACTGCAACAGTCATTAACCTAAACATAGAATAATATATCACATATTTACACTTGTGATTTTAAGAGTAGAATAGAAGTCACAAGATCCTAGGATGAGGTATTGTCTTTGTCTTCTTGGGCTGTAATAACAGAATACCAAAGGCTTCATGGTTTAAAAAACAGCAATTTATTTTCTCATTGTTCTAGAAGCCAGAACAAAGTCCCAGATCCAGGTAAAACAGGGTCAGTCTCAAGGGCAGTCATTTCTAGCTTGCAAAGGGCTGCCTTCTTGCTGTGTTCTCATAGGGCAGAAAGAGAATGAACACGTTCTTTGTTGTCTCTTCTTATATTTACACTAATCTTTTCAGATCACAACCAAACCCTTATGAACTCATTTAACCTTAGTTACCTCTTTATAGGCCCTCTCCTCAGATAGTTACACTGGGGGTAAGGGTTTCAAGATGTGAATTTTGGAGGGCACAATTCCATCCAGAGCAGGTGAACAGAGAAAGAGAGGAAATATTTTCTTGTTTACTGCAACAAAAATTTGGAACATACTGTCCCCAAAAAGAAGACACTGACAACAAATACGGAAGTAGATTTTTATTTCGTGATAAATTTTTCTAGTTTTTCAATTTCTGTCAGTATTTCTTATATGGAATTACTTGTGCACAGGGCAGAAATTCACTTAAATTATATAGGAGGAAGAAACAAGGAATCTTACGGAATAATAAATAGTACAGGAGTACAGCCAGATTTCTTAAGTCCTCCACAGCCCTCAAGTCTTTCCTTAACTGTTTGGTGTAATGTAAATCTCATACTGAATAAAACTTATACTAAGTAATAACTTAATGAAAAATATCTATTTTAGATATATGTATTGTGGAGGCTGAGAAAATTAAGGCCATCTCACCTCGAGTTTAGCATTAGCACAAGTACAGCCATTTTAGCTTTGGCAGCCATCTCAGGCCCAAGGGCTGAACTTTCCCCTACTGCTTTAGTTCCCAGGAAGTACCCCACCCTGCAACAGCCCGGCAACAGCTAATCAGCTCACTGCAGAAAAGTCTGAAACTTCTCCTACCCCGCCCAGCCTCTTGTAATGACCCATAAAAACCCCTGCCTTAACTAGCATTGGGGTCCAAGTCCCTACTCCGCTCTGTCTGGTATACTTGGGCCCAAGCTTAAGCTTGTCAAATAAACCCGCATGTGATTCCATTGGTGTTGGCTCCTTGGTGGTCTCTCAGATGCGAAAACTTGGGCATTACAGTATAACTCCATCATTTTATAGAGGTTTGCAAAAGTAAAATAAAACAATATATAACAGATGTACAATCATATTCCTAGAGGAAAAAAAAATTCTTTTAATGTGTATTCTTTTCTTAGATTGTCAAAGGTAGAATGAAGTGAAAAAAATGATGTCACATCTGTTACATGACTCTGTTTCCTTTCTAATGAAGTGATACAGTTTCCCTCTGCTCAGAAAATACTAACATTTAGTGGCTTGTTTTCTTTGAATGTGAGGGATTTATATGCACATATAATCCCATCTCTATCACCTATCATAAATCTATATGCTGAATCTCCTTCTAATGACTTCACATAAATATTGAGCTCTTCCTTTAAAAATAAGCTTAAAAACAAAATCTATTATATAACCCAATTTCATGTATTTCAAACAAAAATTGATTTTGATTATTTGTAATCACATTTTTAGTGTTCAAATTCAGTTATTTTATTCATACTCCAAAACATCCTTTAAGAAAAATACCAAAGGAAAATTTAAAAAAAATGTTATTTGTAAGTCACTGAAAACATTAAGAATTAGATCTGGTCAGAGAAGGCAGTGATTCATAATCTGAATTAATGGTATATTTGTGTTTGTTCCAATGTAATTTTAAATGGAAGGAAAATCATATGTAAATTATAGTAAATGTTGAAATGAAGAAGAGAAAATGAGTTTCTTCCCTGAATAAAAAATGATGGTTAGGGGCAATAATAAACAACACTTTATATACACATGTCATGTAGATAGATGTCCAATTCAAAGTAATAATATCAACCTTATATTGGCCCTAAATTCAAGATGAAATTGCTAGTTAATGATATTCAATTTTCAAAGGTGACTCTAGCAACCACTTCGAATTATTGGGAAACTGATGAAATTCTTATGAATGTTTCAAAAGAGCTTGCTCCTATTCCCCCTCCTTTTAACTCCTTGCCTCTGAGTTCATATTATTGTCTCCAATGAATCTAACCTGTAACATAGACACATTACAACTGGGGGCCATCCTATCACTGCTAGCAGAATTAAGTCTTAAAGTTGTGAAGTACATAAGATTTGATTTCTCCATAGGCTGGCCCCCTTCCTTGCTTCCATTTTTGCTTATTCTTCACCCATACAACCAACTGAAAAACAGGAATGAGGTCATCAAATCAGATCTGATCACTGCCCTCATGAAATACTAGTATGAGAAATGGGTGGCAACAGATACTAAGAAAACAATCCTACTATTGTGTAAAATAGAAGTATGAGAAAAACTATGATTAAAAACAGCAGGATAATGGATTAGGAAATTCCTCTAATCTGATGAATCATACAGATGTCCCTGAGGAAAGAACATTTAATTTGAGACCAGAAGGGTGAATTGAAGTTATCTAGGCAAAATGGTTGTGAGGAAAACATTGCAGACTAATAATGGAAAACAGGCCATATTGAAAAGACTTGACATGAGAGAATCAGCATTACAGGGCCTAGAAGAAGGAAATGAGGCCAAGGAGGAAGCAGAGGTGAGAAAAAAACCACAAGGTTTTTCAGCCAATTAAGTAAATTTTCCCATTATATACACAGCAACAAAAAGTCTTTGTAAGAATTTGGGGGGGTGGTGAGGATAATAAGATCTTCATTCTAAAAAAGATCTTCCTGCACTTTCTATGGAGAATGGATTTCTGGGAGCAAAAGTGGGAAAGAACACTTGTCAGGCTAGTGTGGTCACCCAGCAGAAGATGATACTAGCTTGGAGCAGGATGGTGAAAGTTTTGGAGATTGAAGGAAGAGGGCAGCATAGCAATGTTGAAGATAAACGACAAAAGTAACTGAAGAGAAACATTTCTTTGAGGAGTGCAAAAATCCATTTCAAGTTTGAATCCTAAGGTTCCACCTTCTACACCAGATGTATAGTTCTCTCATTTGCTGGAATGGGACAACCCTGGATAACAAGCAGTTTTGGAGGAAAGATGATAACTTTACGTTTTGGCCTGATGAGTCTGTATTCCCTTTAGGGCATTTCATGTGGCCATGGGAAGTAGGTGATTGGCTATATTGGTCTGGACCCAAAAGAAAGATCTTGAAAGACGATAATGATTTTGGAGTGGCGCCTGGGTGGCTCAGTGGGTTAAGTCTCTGCCTTCAGCTCAGGTCATGATCTCGGGGTCCTGGGATCGAGCCCCACATCTGGCTCTCTGCTCAGCGTGGAGCCTGCTTCCACCTCTATCTCTGCCTGTTGCTCTTCCTAGTTGTGATCTCTCTCTCTCTCTGTCAAATAAATAAATAAAATATTTTTTAAAAAATGATTTTGAATCATAGATCATCTAAGGACCTGGGGGAGGATTTAATGCAGAGAGCACCAAGTCAAGGAGTATGAGAAAATTTAGATATACAACAAAGGAAAAGATATTAAAAAAGAACCACCACAAATACTCATTCTTTCAAATTTTGAGATTCTTTTTGTTTTTCTTTTTTGTTGTTGTTATTTTTCTTGGCTGAATCAGTGACAACTAAATTCACTTCTCTTGATGGTTCTAGCTCTCTCCCTCCAGGGGAAGTCCCATGTGTTAATGCTTTCTACATAGTAACACGGTGAAGGGGTTACCTGTGCTCATTATTTCAGGGACTACAGGAGGTCTCTGCTCATAAAGTTTGCTGGTGAATGAAATGCCAAATCAGTGGTTTGTCTTTTGGCTAAAGACCTTGCCCTCTGTTAATATGAAAAACTCACTGGCTTTGTATCATTTTTACCAACAACCATTTAGTTAATCTTAACTGGGATGTATCTGTAAGAGCATTCCCTGAAAATGCCTTATAATTGAGAATTATTTCTTTTAAATTTGATTATTAAGGAGAGATTAAGGAACAAACTCAACATGTGGGACATATACTTATTAATCAATTTTCATTTTTAATTTATCCCTGGGTGTTTACATTTCAATAGGGAATTAAATTCTCTCTCTCTCTCTTTTTTTAATTTATTTTCAGCATAACAGTATTCATTGTTTTTCACCACACCCAGTGCTCCATGCAATCCGTGTCCTCTTTAATACCCACCACCTGGTTCCCCCAACCTCCCACCCCCCGCCCCTTCAAACCCCTCAGATTGTTTTTCAGAGTCCATAGTCTCTATGGTTCACCTCCCCTTCCAATTTCCCCCAACTCCCTTCTCCTCTCTAACTCCCCTTGTCCTCCATGCTATTTGTTATGCTCCACAAATAAGTGAAACCATATGATAATTGACTCTCTCTGTTTGACTTATTTCATTCAGCATAATCTCTTCCAGTCCCGTCCATGTTGCTACAAAAGTTGGGTATTCATCCTTTCTGATGGAGGCATAATACTCCATAGTGTATATGGACCACATCTTCCTTATCCATTGTTAAAATGTCTATACTGCCTAGAGCAATCTATACTTTTTAATGCCATTCTGATCAAAATTCCACTGGTATTTTTCAAAGAGCTGGAGCAAATAATCCAAAATTTGTATGGAATCAGAAGAGACCCCGAATTGCTAAGGAAATGTTGAAAAACAAAAATAAAACTGGGGGCATCACGTTACCTGATTTCAAGCTTTACTACAAAGCTGTGATCACCAAGACAGCATGGTACTGGCATAAAAACAGACACATAGACCAGTGGAACAGATTAGAGAGCCCATATATGGACCCTCAACTCTATGGGCAAATAATCTTTGACAAAACAGGAAAAAATATACAGTGGAAAAAAGACAGTCTCTTCAATAAATGGTGCTGGGAAAACTGGACAATTGTATGTAGAAGAATGAAACTCAACCATTCTCTTACACCGTACACAAAGATAAACTCAAAATGGATAAAAGACCTCAATGTGAGATAGGAATCCATCAGAATCCTAGAGGAGAACAAAGGCAGGACCTCTTTGATATCAGCCACAGCAACTTCTTTCAAGATATGTCTCCAAAGGCAAAGGAAACAAAAACGAAAATGAACTTTTGGGACTTCATCAAAATCAAAAGCTTCTGCACAGCAAAGGAAACAGTCAATAAAACAAAGAGGCAACCCACGGAATGGGAGAAGATATTTGCAAATGACAGCACAGACAAAAGGTTGATATCCAGGATCTATAAAGAACTCCTCAAACTCAACACACACAAAACAGACAATCATATTAAAAAATGGGCAGAAGATATGAACAGACACTTCTCCAATGAAGACATACAAATGGCTATCAGACACATGAAAAAATGTTCATCATCACTAGCCATCAGGGAGATTCAAATTAAAACCACATTGAGATATCACCTTACACCAGTTAGAATGGCCAAAATTAGCAAGACAGGAAACAACATGTGTTGGAGGGGATGTGGAGAAAGGGGAACCCTCTTACACTGTTGCTGGGAATGCAAGTTGGTGCAGCCAGTTTGGAGAACAGTGTGGAGATTCCTCAAGAAATTAAAAATAGAGCTTCCCTATGACCCTGCAATTGCACTACTGGGTATTTACCCCAAAGACACAGATGTAGTGAAAAGAAGGGCCATCTGTACCCCAATGTTTATAGCAGTAATGGCCACGGTCGCCAAACTGTGGAAAGAACCAAGATGCCCTTCAACAGGTGAATGGATAAGGAAGATGTGGTCCTTATACACTGTGGAGTATTATGCCTCCATCAGAATTAAATTCTCTTTTAAACCAAAAGAATAGAAACTTTATTGTGAACTATGCCTTGTGGTTATCTTTTTGAAGAGGTAGAAGAATCTTCTTAGAATCCATAAAATTTTATGAGCTGTCACTTAGCCTGGTAATATTCTTAAGGAAATTTCAATGAAAAACTAAATGGCGGATTTTCTCTGGTGGAAAAGCTCCTATCCTGAAACCCAGGCACTCTAATTTTCATATTCTCTCTCCTGTCATCCTAAATAAACCTTTACAGTTCAGTGTTTATTTTTGTAAAATGGTGCTCAGCAGTGTTGTGGCATAGACACTGTATAGTTCCAGGACATATCATTAATATTAACTTACAACATAAGGCTTTGGCCAAGGAAATTATACTAATTAAAAAAATAAAAACTGAGTTTCATTTGAGATCTCAGTTTCACCCTTTAAATATCACCTTGATATTTCTGTCTCCTAACCTCAGTTAGGGATTATTAAGACAATTGGTTATGCAACTGTCCTCCCAGAAGTTTAAGGAAATTCTTTGTGTTCCTGTGAAGCTTTTTCCATATGTATATAACCTCCTTGACATACTATAAGCAAGGAGAAAATTCTGGGTCAGAGGGGAGAGGGAAAAATTAAAAAGAAGTGAACTTTCTTTTAATGTTGTGGAATGGGTCAAGTGGTTGCCTGTTACTCTGACTTTTTATAATTCTAGGAATTTCTTTAGTAGTTGAGATCATTTAATGATTTTTGTCCGATAGCACATATAGTAAACACACACAGATAGTGGACTGTTTTTCACAGAGTGGATATTAAAATTACCCATAGCCTCTGAAGAAAAGTACACGGAGTTGTGGAGAGAGGCAAGCACTCAAAATTATGTCCCCAAATTGATGTTAATCTGCATGGACACATGAGAAATGATATATTTTACAAACATGATAACTTAGGGTCATTTTTCATTCATCCTCTACACTTGCTTCTTTGGGTTCCTTATTTTCATAATAACTTATTATATATGTACTAATTTCATTGGCGCCATAGTTTTTATTATAGTATGCCACTCTTACAAGGGACAAGAATGATTCTTAGTGATAGGGTGTCTTAGCTTAGGCCGCTAAGACTAGATGACTTAAACAACATGCATTTTTTACAGTTCTGGAACTGAAAAGTCCAAGATCAAGGTAATGGCAGATTCAGTTCTTGATGATTGCCCTCTTCCTGGCTTATAGACAGTGACATCTTGCTCTATGCTCACATGATCTCTTTGTATGCATGTGGAAAGAGCAAGATCTGTTGTCTCTCTTTCTTCTTATAAGGATACTAATCCCACTGGGGCTTTTATGAACTTATTCAAACCTAATGACCTCTCAAAGTCTCTACCTCCAAATACCATCATATTGAGAGTTAGGGTTTCAACATATGAATTTTGGGAGGACACAAACTTTGACTCTATAACATAAGGTTTATTGAGTTTGGAAGGAGATGAGAAGAATCAGGGGTAGTTCCAAAAACTAGGAAAAATTTGGAAAGCGGAACAGGACAAAAATTTGTAAAGTTTAGAAAAAGAGACTATCATATATGATGGATTTGCTCAAGGGACTTCTCTGAAATAATACTCAGCTGCCCATAATGTAAATGGTAAGTCCACTAGTGCGGGATGTTGGAAATAATGTTAAACTGGGAGATGCAGCCCCAGGATTTCTATTGACTTGCTTTACCTTTTACCTTCCTCTCCTGAGTTATGCAATATCATGGCATCTGTATTTGTTATCTCTTGCTGTGTAGCAAATTACTACCCCAAATAGTGGTATAAAAATAAACATGATCTCACCATTTCTGTAGATCAGGAAATCTAAAACTGGGTGGTTCTGGCCTGATGTCCCTCATAATGTGGCAGTTAAGTTGTCAGTAAGGTCTGCAGTCCCTGAGGGCTTGCCTGAGGCTAGAGATTCCAGGTGGCTCATTGGCCAGCATTTGGTACTGGCTTTTGGCAAAAGACCTCAGTTTCTTGCCACATGGACCCTTCAAAGGGGCTGCTTTTCTATTCTTGTGACATGACAGATAGCTTTCTCCAGAGATTAATCCAAGAGAGAGCAAGAGGAAACTGTAATGTTTTTTTATAACCCAGCCTTGAAAGTCACACTCCTTTATGTTTGCTGTTGTTTACTCAAGTCAGCCCTCTATGGGAGGGGATTATATAAGGCATGATTATCAGGAAGGAAGAATCACCAGAGAGCCATTGTGGAGGCTGGCTACCACAATGTCTCTCTGAGAATAATTCCTAGACGTCTCCACAGAGCCCTTCTTAAAAATCTCTGCTCCTGGTCAATTCTGAAATGTTATCACTCTTTGTTGAGAATGAAGAAGAGATACTAAGGGAATTTTTTTCTTTTTGGACATTGGTACCTTTTGCTAAGAGCCAGGCCTTAGATATAATAATGAAGGAGGTAAAACAAACCTATTTTCTCCCTTTGTAGTAATTTCCTACATCTTCTGTCATTCTTAATATTTGTGTGTGTATGTGTGTGTGTGCACACAGACTTTTATTCTGCTTTGTGGTTGACTGGAAACACCCCTTTCTCCTCTAATAGTTGTCCTACAATTTTTTTTTCTTTTTTTAAAGATTTTATTTATTTATTTGACAGAGATCACAAATGGGCAGAGAGGCAGGCAGGGGTCAGGTAGGGGGGGCATCAGGCTCCCTGCTGAGCAGAGAGCCCAATGCAGGGCTCAATCCCAGGACCCTGAGATCATGACCTGAGCTGAAGGCAGAGGCTTAAACCACTGAACCACCCAGGTCCCCCTTTTTTCTTAAATAAGAAAAATATACTCTTTAATATACTCTCTTTAGGTTCCTTCAATGTTAGCTGAGCTCAGTTTGCCAAAATAAAGTTATCTAGTGAAATTGATTTACAAAGTTATAAATTATTTTATTTGCCCTTCTAAGTGTTTTAGTGTGTCTCTTAAAGTACTGAAAATTAAGATGTGGAATGAGAATTAGAAGTCAATTAGGACTTTTTAAATATTGATAACCACAATATTTTGGAGTAGGATGGAGTAGGATGGAATAATTTCTGGCATTCCAATTCTTTCTTCAAGCAAAAAATACCCTACAAAGACAAAATAAATTATGAAAGTTTAAAAAAGTATCAGGAGTTGTAGAAACAAGGAGGATGAGAGATACTAAATTTTCAGAGAGGGGGTACCTTTCACAGTTGAACTCAGGACTTGCAGTTGCTTTTCCTTTGGAAGGCATTTGCCTGTTTTGGTAGTGGGGTAAAAGCTGGGAATCCAGGCTTGTGAGAGCAGAGAATCATTGCTGGGGATGGAGAAAACAGAGAACCTACAGCAGTCAGGTCAGGTGAAGTGAAAAAAGGTTCAATGGGGCTCAACAGTTGTTTGGTTTACTCTTCTAGAAATTTGCTGCATTCCCTAGGTGAGTCAAGTGGGAGGGACATTACCTTAAATAGAGAGGAAATTCCTGAAGTCTCAAGGTGCTTAACAGATAAAACCTTTCAGGGGCAGGAGCTCTAAGAAAATGAAAGGCAAGATTTGAAGGTTAGGGGAAAACATCAGTCTGTACATCCAACAAACGTACCAAACCATAAGCTGTATAATTTCTAGGACAGACCTATTTGGGTACATCATGATAAAAGGCCTTTTATGAAGTAGTTAGAAAATTATAAATACATCAGGAAGGAGGAAAACCACCCCAAATAAATATTTACCAAGCATCCTTACTTTTACCCCTGCTTTATTTTAGCATGCATTCTCAGGCCTGTTTGGAGGAGGTTGTGTGTGTCTTTTATGGTTAAAGCATGGGAAGAATCATACCTTTAAGCTTGGATACACAAATGGGAGGTGCATATGAGCAGGAACAGGGTAAATTAGGATGTGTCAAGAGAGAAAAGCCAAGGATGGTAGGAAAGGGTTCTTTTTCAACCATCTCAGTACAACTGAGTCTACCCACCTGCGGGGATGAGTCCATGGTTCTCAGTCTTAACGCAGTAACTTACTTCTTTGAGAATCTTATGTAAATTATGGACAGAAAGAAAATTTTAGACCGTTTTGGGAGAGTTTTTGGCATCTTTGAAATTAGGCATTGTCAAAAACTTCAAATAATTAATCTTAGTGAAATTTTAGAGGCAATAGGCCTTGAGAAGAGGGTGCTATTAAAAAATGATCCTACTACATTCCCAGCCATCTTAAACATCAAGATAAGTTATACAAACATGGATTTGTCATTCACAGGACTAGTAAAACTGGCATCCTCTTCACACAGTAAAGTGATGTAGAAACCACAGTGGTCCTCTGGAAATTAATCTACACTAAATGAATTTGAGCTCTATAATTTGTGTCCATTTAATCATGATGTTGGGTACATGCATGTGTAAATCTATGGGGGTGAGAAAGATAACAATGTATAGATATTGACTTTAGCTTCATTTAATTTCTTCAAAGAAAATGTAAACAATATGCAGACTTATTTGAGGGGTTGTTTGCATAATGATGAATCAAGATTTTGCATTCTACTTCATGAATATTAGTAATACAAATAGAGTTCTGGGAATAAGACAAATGTTCATTTTGAGAGTTGGATTGTGATACCTAGAATAAAGAATGAGGTGAAGAGTGAATGTCTGCATGTCCTTATTTTACCTTTGACTGCATGGAGAATTCACTATACAAGGACACTTGCCAGTTCAAGGACTAATAAAGTCATCACAATCCATTTTATTCTGTGTTTTGTCCAGCTGGTGTATGTTTTAGCCATTAGCATGTGGATTATGCCAGTTC
The DNA here is from genome assembly GCF_002288905.1 of Enhydra lutris kenyoni. Lineage (NCBI taxonomy): Eukaryota > Metazoa > Chordata > Mammalia > Carnivora > Mustelidae > Enhydra > Enhydra lutris. The sequence continues at coordinate 886,522 of NW_019154101.1, read as the reverse complement.
TAAAAGCCTACAGATAATCTTGCATTGAAGCAATTTTGTAAAACCTATTGGAAGCTCAACTCCTAAGCTTTTGCCTACATTTTTAAAGATTTAAGCAACAAAATTGGGAACTCCTTAACACTAATCCTTAAAGATAAACTTCTATAAAAATTGAGTGAAATTTTCAACACAGGTTCCCTTTTCTGGGAGCAAATAATTAGCCATGGATATCATCTGGATATAAGATCTCAAGTAAAAGACAATGAATGGGAGCAGTGCTAACCTGGACTGATGTACCTCTTTCCATACCCAATTCCATTAGAAATTTGATCCAACTCTTTCCCAATATAAGCTAGATTTGTTTTTTTTTGAACACATAACTATAAATCTAAAGCAGATAAACCATCCATCTTGATATTAAACATTTATGAGGCAGACAAATGTGCAGTAGAAGACCAGATGTGCTCTTTTCCTTTCTTGCTCCTTTTCTTATAAGAACACCAGTCCTTTTGGTTTGGGGCCCCACCCTTATGACCTCATTTATCCTTAATCACCTCCTTTAATTGTATCTCCAAATACAGTGACTTTGGGGATTAAACCTTCAATGTATAAATTTTCAGGGAGACACAACTCAATCCGTAACAAGGGAATATAAACATAATTCATGTAAAAACGAATTTAAAAATAAAAAAATTAAAATACCTAAAAGAATATTATTCAACTAGAAAAATAATTATCTCCAGATAGTAGGGTAAAAGATGATATGATTTTTATAGTTTTGTTGTTATTCCTGTGTTTTTCTTTCCTTCTAATTTCTCATTAATAAGCAGATATCATTCATTTGATTTAAAATACAAACTGTCTAGTACAGTAAAATATTCACCATTTCACTTTTTAACTTACTATATTTAAGAGATCAGTTTGCAATATGGCAAACCCAAGATCACATTTTTAGGAGTAAGGGTTAAGACCAGCTCTTAATTTTTTCCCAACATTTTATGAGACCATAATACATTCTATGTTATTATAACATCTTGCAATGAAAATGTTCTGGTTGAGAAAAAGGGTCTAGTGGGAAGACATACATTCCAAGACATCATAGATTCTCTCACCCTAATATTTTGTGAAGAAGAACTCTTTTTTTTTTTTTTTCCTTGAAGAAGAAGACCAGGAACTGGATGGAAAAAGGATAAGAAACAAGGGCTAGGACCTAAAAGAAGATGATGGTGTAGGAGTCTTTTTTTTAATTTAATTTTTTGAGTTGTAGTGTACCAGCATGAGTCTTTTTAGTCCTCCAGAGGCAGTGTTCAAGAATACACAAACCTTTTAATACTATTTTTAAACTAGAATACCAATGATAAAGGAAGATATGCTGCAAAAAAATCACAGAGGTACTCAAAACCACAGAATACCCATGACATACTACCAGAGAGGGTCTACTTTACTGAAACATTTTGGAGGAATGCAATGTAAGCCAAAGAAAATATGAATATATTATGACTGAGGATGGTAACTGTCTAAGAAGTTTTAAATAAAACTTCAAAGAAATTTTGCTTCCCAGGCAAACATTTTGGCCTACACTACCAAATATCTAATGAATTATTAAATTTCCTATACAATGCTGTGGGGGAAATATTTAACTTTTTCCAGGTATTTCATGAATTCTCAGTGGGATAATATGGCCCCAAATGGGCAAAAATTGGTTCTTGATGGGCAGAAAAAATAGCTTAGCTATTAGCTTAGCTAATCTAAAGCTTATCTTTGTGGACCTCCAAAAAGGCCAAAATACATAAACAGATACATAATATATCTGCGTTATTAATTCATTGGAGGAATTAGGAAAATATATCTAAAATATCTCCTTGGCAGGGGCAGTGATTAAAAAAAAAAAAAAGTTGAGAAACATTGTTATTTAGTCACTTGACTTGACTTTGGCTGGTTGACTTTAAATGTGTTATTTGACAATAATTAGCAGAATTTTTTCTTTTATTGGTCCTATCCCTAGTGGAAGCTAGTATGAAGAGATCTGTAGGGGTGAATAAAAAATGACTGATACTGTTAACATCATTCGTATAAAGGAAAGAAGTCACTGCATGTGAATTGAATTAAAAATTAAAAAAGAAAAAGAAAACCACAGACCATGGAAGTTTTGTTTTTATTGACCCTTAAAGTGTTTTATGATTATGATTTCCTTACTGGTTAGAAGTTAGATGAAAAAAAAAGTTTAAGGAAAAATATTTTGTTATAACTGAGATGAAATGAAGTTAATATAAATGTAGAGAGAAATATATATTATTGTTTACTGAACAAAGGCATTAATATTTAATTTTTAGAGGAATAAAAATGGCTCCATGTTGATGAAGATACTTAATTGGGAGGCGAATATCCAACTCATGGAATTAATAAACCATTAAATGAAAATAAGCTAGAAGGATGTTAGTATTGGTTCTTCAATCATTTTATCTCTTAATTTACCCCAACTTTTTTTCACAAATGTAGCTGACAATATGACTTCTTTTCTTTTTAAAAAATGCCATTTGAAGGACTCTTAAGGATTAATTGCTTAGTTCTGTTGGTTTAACATTCACGAGGAGAGTGCCATGCCATTTTGTGTATTACAGTCTGATGAACCAGTCTGTTTAGATAACCTTTTACAAGTTGAGTCACAGGGGACTTAGAAATAGGCTTCTTTCCAAATCTTATTTTGAGAAATGATTTCTTTTCTGAAGACATGATTTGTAATCTTGAAGTCTCTTTCTTTCATTTCCTGAACTCTTTGCTTTGTCTGTACACCTCAATTTAGTAGTGGACAATATGTATGAAGGGAACACTGCTAATTTGGTCTTTGCCCCCAGGATGGCTCCTATGTCTAACAATGAATTTTTATGGAATGTACTAGAAAAGGCTAAAGGCCCACAGTCTTGGCCATACTCCTGTTGCTTTGCAGAAACAGTTGGCTTCTATTCCTCATGAGGCCCCAGATTAATGGATGCTTAGTCAACTTAGCTTATAGGCTTCAGGAAAAGAGTACCTTCTTTATTAAAGCTGTATTCTCCTCTATCTCTGACAATAGACTAGATAGCTTTATTCAGAGTTTGACTTTCTTTTATAGCATGCTATTTATACTGGCTATTAGAAGCTGCATTTAATTTTTTTCAATAAGCCTGGGTGACATGTATCTGCCACTATAATCATATGAAGCAATTATTTGACCAAATATTTTACCCTAATAATAAGGGTCACTTGTTCTATAGACTATAGCAAAGTGTTTTTTTCTTTCTGCTGTCTGACAAGCTGGGAAATATATTTCACATTTTAAATTATACTATATTGATGTGGTTGATTGGGCAATTAAAAATTTCTGTTGCAATATATCAAAAAATTTGAACACAGTACAACAGTACAAGTTAAAGAGACTTGAATGGACACTTGAACTTAGAAAATTATTGATGCTTCCAGGTCATTCAAGAGATAAAACAGTCATTGCTTTTTGCTGTATAAAAACCTGATATTTGACTCTTGTCAGGATGAGGTTAATATCTTTGGATCTTAGTTTCACTAATACACTGTTTTAGTGTATTTCAGCGTCTACTGTATTGCCAGGGACATAGTAGAGATCCAAAAAATATTTGTTCAATTAAATTCAGTGTAGTGGGATACTTGGATGGCTCAGTCTGTTAAGCGTCTGCCTTTGGATCAGGTCATGATCCTGGGGTCCTGGGATAGAGTCCTGTGTTGGGCTCCCCACTCAGTGGGGAGTCTGCTTCTCCCTCTCCTGCTGCCCCTCTCCTGGCTCTTGCTCTCTCTCTCTCTCTCTCTCAAATGAATAAACAAAATCTTTAAAAAAATAAATAATGTAATGATGCCACGATTCCAAAAATTGTAAGGAAGGTTAACAGAGCTAATTTTGTGGTCAAATCAGCTCTGCCAATTCGAAAACTAACCCCTTTTCTAGTTTATAACATTAAATGAGTTTTTATGCTTTGTGATCGTCTCTATTACATTGACAAATTCTGAGTCATGTCTTTAACTCCTCCTTTATCCTGTTTTTCCTTATCTCTCCACTGTCTTTTTTTTAATCCTCATTTTGGGGCTGTAAACACATGTGAAAAGAAACTCTTTTCTTCAAGGAGTTAGTTACTTAGTTTTAATTTCTATCAAAATAATACACAAAAGAAAAGATACAGAAGAGTTTATAATGAAAAGCAGCTGTCTCTTGCTCTGTCTCTTCTACCTTCATCTTTAGTCTCTGGTGGCAACCTCTTTCAACTGTTATTATTTTAGATCTTCTAGTCATTACCTTAATAAGAGCAGGAGATTTCATTCAAAAAAAGCAAATAAGAAACCACCTTTTGGTAAAATGTTCTCATTTCCCCCTTCATCTTCCCAGCACCTGGAGCAGTGCCTGACACTTAGCAGTCCCTAAGACATATTAAATATATTGGGAAAAAATATGGCAAAGGAGATTAGCAAAAGGAAAATGTGATATTTCTCCCCAAAGAAGCACCAATTTTTTGACAACAGAGACCACATAGGAAGCCAGAGGACAAAGGAATAAAAACTTCCATCGGTGATATTCCTCAGCTCCTATCAATCTCAGCACAATTTCATGGAATGTAATCCCTTCCTTTCCACAAATGTAATTATGAAACAAAACAGGCTTTCCCATGTTATTATATGCAAGGCAGCTGAACCCAAAGATAGTAGCAGCTGGGCAGTTAAGATAATCTGACTGCATTGTTGGGCAGGTAGTAAACCTTCTCCCATCATTTTAAAAACTGTAATGAAAAAGAGAGAAAGAGAGAGAGAGAGAGAGAGAACTGTCTGTCCTAACCTACTGACAGACTTTTTTTTTTTTAAGTTTTCATTGATTTGTAACTAGATTTGCTTATCTTTATGCTGGTTTCCTAACCAACATTTAAAATTATGTATTATGGCTCGTATTTTTGAAACATGGCATCCCCACAACAAAAATGAGGTTTTCTTCCTTTTAACTTCCAAACATATGATCTTCCAGGTTATTTCAGTCAGATCTGATCACCCTCAAAATCTACTGATTAATTACATTAAAAATAACACTTTATGTGTAAAAGCATGTCTGAGCACATGTTCTTGAATGCAGCTAAAATAGATAAAGCAACAATTCTTTTTACAGTTCTGTTTTCACTGAGCTGGTAATTTGCTAATCCTCAAATATCACTTGCTGTATCAACTGACGTTTCCACAAAGATGTAGTCTGTCCTGCAGCTCCCATTTTGATGGTTATGTTCTGCCAGCCTTTCTAGTTTTTCTTCTGGTAATTTGTTTTCCTTTTTGTCCCCCTCCACCATGGATTTTCATTAAAAATTGGCATTTAACGAGATTCTAGTTATCCCAAAATTTGTGGTAGGTACTATACAAACATAACATATCTCTGTTTATACATAAAGAACATAAAGAAGCTTGAGATATGTTTGAGTAAGGTAATAGATGACTGGAAATGACACTTATAAGAAAACCTCTCAGTTTGGAAGCAGAGGACTGTATGTGAATATTGGGGGTGGGTGTGGGGTAGGATCATTGCACAAGTGTCTCAGAAAATGAGACCAATATTCTTTAACTCATTGGTTTGCAGAAATACATCGGCATTCCTAACCTGCCCTATATAGTATAATATATAGTATACTATACATGCTATTATATGTCATTTACACTCTATGTTTTGAAAATCCACTATCATTCATTGCCTCCAGCTGAGTACAGCCAATGGGGTTGACATTGCTTGCAGAGTCTGCGGTTGGGGTTCTGTTCTGGCCATATGTATCATAGAAGACCTCACCCTCTGTCTGCCAAGTCAGGCCCTGTGTTTGAAAGGACCCCATGGTTCATGCTGCTAATAGTATAGCAGATAAAGTCTATTTGTTTACTAGTGTATGTTTTTCCTTTAATTTTAAACAAGTCACAAATCTTTCTCCTATTTTGCAAAATTTAATGCCACGATTATTTGTGTTATCTCAGTACATAGGCTATTGCATGGAGAAGGTAGGGTAGTTCACAAAAAAGCAATGTGAGGTAGAATATGGATAAGTAGAAATATTGATAAATCACAAACTGAGGGGGAAAAAGTCTGGATGGCTCAGTTGTTGAAATTTGTTTACTTGGCATTCAGACAGTTGGAGCAGAAACTGTCCAGGTCACAATAGACACTTTCCCTGGGGCCTGCTTCCCTCATTTCTACTTCTCACTAGAACTTCATGCCATTTGAAGGGTGGGGGTGGGTGGTCAAGAAAGCCTAAATAACCTGTTGTTAATGGGTTTTTAATTTAAGTTTTCATTTGCTTGGGAAAAGTCACTCCCCAGAGTGAAGATAACCAATCATCCAGAATGGAACTGTGGCTGACTAGACAAGACAGCACAAACATTGCATGATCTTAGCAGCTTGAAACCTGTAGTTTGGGGAATGAAAAACTAAACCTACAATGCTCCACAATGGAAATGGGATTGGCGGCCAACAAAAATGTATTCTCTATATAATCACCTGCCAAAGAAAGCCACGGTCCTGACTCTGGAGACAGGGTCTTACTGAAACTCTCAGTCGTTAAACATCACCTTGGTTCATAACGAAAGGAGAGTGGGCAGAACCGATTCTAAATTCCTCAAGGTGAATCTCTCAGTGCAAAGAATCTGTGTAATCCCTCTTTGCCTTCCAAATGTCGTTTGGAGATTGTTTCAAATCCTAAAGCCTAAAGCCATTTAATTTCCATACAACTGAGCCAGAGTTGCCTACAGCAGCCTAGTGATTAACATATGCAGTTTCTATTTAGCATAGGAAAATCTCTCACTGATGTGGTCGAATCTCAAAGGTTAACAGTTCCATTTTTCAATTCATTTATTTCCTACTGTGGAGGCCGAGAAAAATTAAGGCCATCCCACCTCAAGTTTAGCTGATGTGGGAAACAGAGGCAGAAGAAAATCATTAAAATTCCTCACCTACTGACAAGCCCTTTAAACAGACAGAGTGGCTCTCCCCTGGGGACTTAACTACCCTCACCTTGAGATTTTGCTAAGGACAATCCTACCCTGACCAACCCCCTACCCCAACAGGTCTGACCAGGATCCCATAAGTCTACTTTAACAATTCCTTTATCTCTAAACCTCTAAGATAGTGTTGAGAATCATTCCCAAGTATATGGCCCACTGATATACATCTAAAGGGTCTCATGAGAAGATTTTTATTATTGGTAATAAATAACCTTTCTCCCAACAATAGCTAGCCCCTCAAGATCCTGGAGACCTTACTTCCAAAAGTCCTTGGAGACTTACATCATCCATAATCCCCTTTGTCCTCACCCACCGCCGAGTCCACCCCTACTCTGCCTTTAAAAACTCTGACTGTAATCTGGTTCGGGGTCCAAGTCCCTACTCTGCTGTGTCGGGTGTACTTGGGCCCAAGCTTAAGCTTGTCAAATAAACCCTCATGTGATTGCATCGGTGGTCTCTCAAATGCAAAAACTTGGGCAAAACACTACTTTTATAGCACATCCCAGCATGTGAAGGCTTAGGATGTGGAAAAGCAGAACATTTTATAGAAAAAAGGATTTATTTTTTATTTTTCATTTATTTTTCTTTTTTAATTAAAAATTTTTTTTTAAGATTCTATTTATTTATTTGACAGAGAGAGATCACAAGTAGGCAGAGAGGCAGGCAGAGAGAGAGGAGGAAGCAGGCTCCCTGCTGAGCAGAGAGCCCAATGCAGGGCTTGACCCCAGGACCCTGAGACCATGACCCAAGCCGAAGGCCTAGGCTTAACCTACTGAGCCACCCAGGCACCCCTATTTTTCATTTTTATTAACATATATTGTATTATTTGCCCCAGGGGTACAGGTCTGTGAATCATCAGGCTTAAACATTTCACAGTACTCAAAAAAAGGATATTTTAATAAACTGTCTAATCCTGCCTAGCCATACTGCCTAAAATGATCTTAAATTCACTATGTAATTTTAAGTGGAGTCCAAGGAAGAGCAGGGATGAGAAATTTGGGCAAGGAAATGCTCCACTGGGGCATTTTCTGCAGGCGGCGCTCAGTGAGGCATCAGTTCAATTTTTGGAGCACTTTGCAAAGCTGTGTCACAGTCTTGATTTTTCTGTGAGTAACTGTGGTCTTTCAACTCTAGCCTTCTACGCTATGTTGTCAAAGGAAGGAGTATCCAGCCCAGACCATGAACCATGGGTTAGAAGAACAGAAACCAGACACCCAAGAGCAACACAAAGTGTCAGAGAAAGTGATAATTCAAACAAGCCACTTGCTGCTTGCAGGAGAGCTGTAACAGCAACAGAAACTACGTTTGTGGCTTCCCATAAAAACATCAGCCAATTTGGGACGCCTGGGTGGCTCAGTTGGTTAAACCGCTGCCTTCGGCTCAGGTCATGATCCCAGCGTCCTGGGATCGAGTCCCACATCGGGCTCCTTGCTCGTCAGGGAGCCTGCTTCTCCCTCTGCCTCTGCCTGCCATTCTGTCTGCCTGTGCTCACTCTCTCTCCCTCTCTCTCTCTCTCTCTGACAAATAAATAAATAAAATCTTTAAAAACAAAACAAAACAAAAAAAAAAAAACTTCAGCCAATTTAATATTACTGTCAAGCCTAAAACAACACAGCTGAGGATGCACTAATATAAACCCAAAGAAAAAGGAGCAAAGGAGCATATTTTAACTACCTTGATGGGCTCTGCCTTTTTTTTTAGCTTTCAAGGGAATTATTGGGAGCACCTATAACTAAGAAATGAATCATTGGTCTTGTTTGGGTTCCAAACTTGGACTGAAGAACTTTGATCTCCTCTTACACTGTTAAAGGAAATTCTCCGCAGTAACCACTCTATGAACAAGCATGAAACAGAAGATACCTGCTGCCACTCCAGTCATTGAGTCACCATGTGTAGTTGAGAAAACAAAGTGTAAAAGCATGGGGAGGTGAAGCTGTTTACTCAAGGAGACTTTATGACTAATCTGTGAATGAGCCATAATTCAAACCCAAAGTTCTTGACTGTTAGCCCATTTGTAATTACATGATACCTTAATATGTCACCTAATTCATTTTACTTAAACATTTCGCTGAGGTTATTCCCAATGCTGTGGACAGAACTCTCCAGAGAGAGACAAAGTCTCTTTCCTCAGGAGGGCATCTAAAGAAAAGGTAAAGGGGCACCTGGGTGGCTCAGTGGGTTAAAGCCTCTGCCTTTGGCTCAGGTCATGATCTCAGGGTCCTGGGATCGAGCCCTGCATCCGGCTCTCTGCTCAGCAGGGAGCCTGCTTACTCCTCTCTCTGCCTACTTGTGATCTTGTTATGCCCAAGTTTTCACATCTGAGAGACCACCAAGGAGCCAAGCACCGATGCAATCACACGAGGGTTTATTTGACAAGCTTAAGCTTGGGCCCAAGTATACCCAGCACAGCGAAGTAGGGACTTGGACCCCGAACCAGATTACAGTCAGAGTTTTTAAAGGCAGAGTAGGGGTGGACTCGGTGGGTGAGGACAAAGGGAATTAGGGATGATATAAGTCTCTAAGGAAGCAAGGTCTCCAGGATCTTGAGGGGCTAGCTATTGTTGGGAGAAAGGTTATTTATTACTAGTAATAAAAATCTTCTCGTGAGACCCTTTAGATGTATATCAGTGGATCATATGCTTGGGAATGATTCTTGACACTATCTTGGAGGTTTAGAGGTAAAGTTTCCTGAAGGAATTGTTAGAGTAGACTTACAGGATCCTGGTCGGACCTGTTGGGGGTAGGGGGTTGGTCAGGCTAGGATTGTCCTTAGCAAAACCTCAAGGTGAGGGTAGTTAAGTCCCTAGAGGAGAGCCACTCTGCCTGTTTCAAGGGCTTGTCAGTAGGTAAGGAACTTTAATGGTTTTCTTCTGCCTCTGTGTCCCACTTCATTTCCCCCTGAACAATTTTGACCCTTAAATCTTTAAGGTTGTTGAGGGTAGAAGGTTTCATCTTTTATAACTTCTTCCTGCTGAATAGGGGCGTAGAGTTATCCCTACCTACTCGGGTCAACACTGGTCAGTTGGGGAATGTGTAGGGGAGTTATGAAAGACAGAGGCAGCTGAGTCCAGGGGAGACTGCTCAGGTGATCTTCCCAAGTGGAAAGGATCATCTGTGAGAGTTATGGCAGTGAAGGAGTCCACGTCAGGTGAGGAGACATGGGAGAAAACAGAAAAACATGATTAGTGTAACAAAAAGAAAATGAAGCTCAATTAAGTTTTTTGCTATTTGACAAAAAAACCCTTTTCCAGTCCAGGGGTTTAAATCAATCATTAAAGGAGAGAGGGACTGTTTAAAGTGCTAACCTGAGTAGGTCAGAACCCAAGAAATATTTTGTGATAATTTGGAACATCAAGATGGCTGTACTTATGTCAGGGCTAGACTCGAGGTGGATACAGCCTTGTTTTTCTTGGCCTCCACAATCTCTGTCTCTCAAATAAATAAATAAAATCTTAAAAAAAAAAATAAAGGCAAGGTAAAAATAACATGGACACTGAATTACGTATGTGTATGTTTAAATTCCACCTTTAAAACTTACGATGAGACCTTGGACAAACAATGCAAGCATTCTGTACCTTTGTTTTCTTGACCCATCTTTATAAAAGAGGATGCTCGCAGGGTTGTGTTAAGGATCAGAAATAAGACAGAAATATTCCACAAATGTCCGGCAGTAACCCTTCCCTAAATGTCCTCTCATATTATTAATGGAGAATATGGCAAAGAAACGGTTACTGCAAGGCCAGGAAGAATCACGCTGAGTGCCATAGGGAGGCAAGCTGAGTGCTATGGGCATTTATCATATGAAAAAGTAAACTGTGGAAAAAGTTGTTGTGTGTGGCTTCCTCTTCTGGAATGAAGGACACTGAAGAACTTAAAGAAATCCTATTTCTGATCCTACCACCCTTGTATAATTTTGTACCACCACCTCAGGACTTGTGTTATTTTGCTTGTCATTATCTCACTTTCTATCCCTTATATTATTTCCTATTTATGAAATATACATAACGCGCTCTCAGTGTCATTTCCTTGAGCTCTATGAAAACTGCCTTAGCATTATAAGGATTTATTGGGACATATAAGGAAAACACTAACAATATCATTTGATACAATCCTTTTCTCATTTTCTATACACATCTGTCTTGAGTATTATGTAGAAATAGTGGCTATAATCGTGAAGTATCTGTGGTATGAATATGTTTCCTGAATATTAATTTCTTTCCAAGAGCAAGCCAAATGAATAGGGATAAATTCTTCTAATGCTTTTATAACATTTTATTTTGTTAAAACAGCTGTTGATGTCTCATGAAAGACTTAAAGGATGCATTTATTTTTTAGTGGATTTCTCCATTTATAATGTTCTTTTTTGTCTTAGTCCTCGTTGCTAACAATATTTGCATAAATATAAATTTCTCTCTTTGAGAAATGAGAGAATTTATATTTATGCAAATAGTTTTCATTTCTCTCTGAATCTTATTCCCCACGCAGAGGTATAATCTTCCATTCATGGGATTATCATCAGATGTTGTGAAATCTCTTATGAATTTAAGGCACTAATGGCTATCAGGAAGTTAAAGATTTCTCAGAAGTAGATAAACTTAAAACCACAGACTTTGGTGTATTAAAAACCTTTTGAGATTAAAATTTAAATTGGTGAGGAGAGAAAAAGCAAGCGCATATCACATCTGTAAACCAATTTTGACAGATTTTTATACCATCACAGAGCTTTCTTGAAATATGTCAAAATACTGTAATTTTCTCCAGTGTAGCAAGTGCTCTGATGTGGGAGAGAGGGTCCAGAGGCCCCAGGAAACAGGGCCCCTGGCCGCTTCTACTTCCTTATACCAGAGACAGTGTATTGTGATTGTTTGCAAGTGGCTCAGGATCAGAGTCTCTGAGTTCACCTCCATGCCCGCTGCCCCATTATTTAGACTGTGAAAGCTGAGAAAGTCATTTAACCTTGCAGCAGCTCAGTTCACTCATCTGTAAAATGGAGATATAGTCAACCATCTCATGGAAAGGATTACCATGGAGATTGATATATATGTTACTGATACATATATATATGCACACACATATATATTCATACATATATTCATCTATCTTTATTTATATTCATGTTCTAGTCACTCATTACTCTAAGTGATATAACACACACCAATGAATCAGAACAGCAAATGCCTGGCATGTGTAGAACTTTCAATAACTGTTTCATTTCTTTTTCGCTTCCCTCCTGGTTAGCTGGAGAAGGAAGGAGAGGGAGCACATTATGTTTCAGGTACTACAAACTTCTGTTCTTACTGAGATTTAGTAGATTTTTTTGAAACAAAGCTTTCTCATATGCTGTATGCTCTTAGGAAAATTTCCAGAGGTGTTAAATAGTTGTTCTTGTTTTAAAATTAATTTTCACCAGTTAGTGTTGTTTTTACTGGGAAACAGGTCTGTGGAGATTCTCAGACTCCCATCCCAGAAGTAACAGTTTGATTTTATAAATATATATTGCAAGCATTTTAGGGCTGTTATATATCCGTGAGAGAGTTTGTTAAAGACAGAATTGCTAGATTCCTTCTAATTAATTTTGCATTCTATTGCACATGAGATGTTTCCCTTAGCTTTTTTGAACCTGGAAATTCCAAATTTTCCTGAAGCCAGTTTGAAATGAGCTTTCTAACTTACACAAATAAGAAACTCATAACCAATCCAATGAACACAGTTGACTCAATATGAATCTTTTGCCCGTTACTGTAGGCATAGTAGTAGGTACCCTATGTGAAGGTAGAGAAAAGGGGTGTTAGGATGACACACAGAATAGTTTTTTAATTACGCCAAAGACATTTTGTTATTTTCTGGCTATTTATTTATTTATTTATCTATCTTAGCATTTCCTTACTTTCTGGAATGACAACATGCTCCAGGTTCTTTTTCTGTATTGGCTGCCCTACACCTAGAATCAGTCATTTCTCTAAGAAGCCCTTGGCCCTTTTATTGGCGAGTGGGTGCTGGATATGTTCATTACTACGGGGCTTATTTTTTGTAGGACTTCTGAATTGGCAGAACAGGATGTGTATTGTGTATGCCTCCTTTTTAAAAATTATTTTTTGCTTTATACTGCAGAGTAATACATGTCAGGATCTTAGGTTCATATTACTTCCTGATAGAGAGACAAATTATATCATTGAAATCATCCTTAAAATGGAATTGCATCTATGTCTCCTATTTTGTTCTCTCTTCTCAACTATGAGAACTTTATCTACAGAATCAGTGCTATTATATTTCAATAACTTACTTTTCTCTACAGACCTATTTAAGAAGCTAAAGGGGGAAAAGTACCCTTGTTCCCCTTTAAAAACACAGCTCTGAGTATTTTCACTAAAATACCGAATGGTGGGGGTGCCTGGGTGGTTCAGTGGATTAAGCCTCTGCCTTCGGCTCAGGTCATGATCCCAGGGTCCTGGGATGGAGCCCTGCATTGGGCTCTCTGCTTGGCAGGGAGCCTGCTTCTCCCTCTTTCTCTGCCTGCCTCTCTGCCTACTTGTGGTCTCTGTCTGTCAAATAAATAAATAAAAAAATCTTAAAGAAAAAAATACTGAATGGTTAATGACCATGCAAAGTATTTCTCTTTTATCATGGAATCTTTGTAAAAGTGGCACAGCTATGAATGGATTCATTCTTAAAGACAACAGTAACAACAGAAAAACAAAAATCTCTGACAAAAGAGGTACCTGGCAAAGGATGGTATGACAGAAGGAGGAGTCCCTAGTTCCAGATAGAATAACAACAGGGGTCTGGAAATAACAACTATTTTCATTCTTGTTTAGGAATAAGCCACAATAGCAAATAAAGGAGCTTCTGCTGCAACTAAAAGTGTACTTTTCGGTAATAATGTCAGAGTTAGCAGATGTGAATGCCAAAATTTGGAAGGAAAAAGGAATCTGTGGCCAAGATAAATGGCTTCTATATAGCAACAGTGCTAAAGGAGCCACGACTTGGGTTAGGAAATTTGTTGGAGAAAATGGTAAGGCAAATGTGGGGAACATCCCAATAACAGGATGACTTAAAATTATGTTCCTTTCCATTTACCTTAAAAATAATATTTTCAGTTCTTCATTTTGGAGATTAAAAAAATTAGGCAGATGTTCATGATTTTAAGGTAAGAAAACCCAAATTCCTCAATTACAATCAATGCAACGTAGCTTTCCAGGTGCTTATGGATGGACTATGCATTGCATATAAATAACTATAAACCAGGGTAGTTTCCCCAGCATTACAAATGTATCTTTAAGACACTTCTTGGGGCACCTGGGTGGCTCAGTCGTTAAGTGTCTGCCTTTGGCTCAGGTCCCTTGAGCCCCACATGGGCTCTCTGCTCAGCAGGAAGCCTGCTTCTCCCTCTCCCACTCCTCTTGCTTGTGTTCCCTCTCTTGCTGTGTCTCTCTCTGTCAAATAAATAAAATCTTTAAAAAAAAAAAAGACACTTCTTGAACTGAATTTCAATAGAAGAACATGTTTTAAAAAACAATAACTCTGAGCTTCTGGATGAAATAAATTTCCATTTCTGGCTTTTTAAATTGCAGCTGAAGGGTTTACTAATGCAGATGACATCTTATCAATTATAATGGCCTCCTTTCCAGTTTCCAATTTGCTGGGCTTCAATGAGTGCATCTAAAGTGAAATCAGTGGTTTCATGAGGGTCATTAATATTTACATTTAATGACTTCTCTTTAAATATCAAATTTAATTTTTCCAAATGACTTTCAATTAGAAGCTCAGTGACTATGCTTGTAAAATTCCAAGGCCTTTGGGAGGACAGTTGGCTCCAAAACTAACAAGATGTAGCAATTTTGGGTTGTGTTTGAGATGTCAGATGACCTCATACTGTCAGCTTATTCACAGTGAATAAGATTTGGAACTGGAGAGGAAAAATCCTTAAAATCATTTCAAAACATGTGGTTTATCCTTACAGTTAGTTATCACCATGACTTTTCCTGCCTCTTACATAGACGAACACTGGAGTATGTGTTAAAAAGTGTGGGGTCGGGCACCTAAGGGAACTGGTTAGATTCTCTGCAATGCATCGTGTATCTTATATGTCTTCTAACTTACCTTCACAAGCATAGTTAAAAGTAAATTGAATTATTCCCATTTTATGGATAAGCAAACTGACTTATAGAAGTTAAATAATTTAGGGGCACCTGGGTGGCTCAGTGGGTTAAAGCCTCTGCCTTCCGCTCAGGTCATGATCCCAGAGTCCTGGGATCAAGCCCCGCGTTGGGCTCTCTGCTCCGCAGGGAGCCTGCTTCCTCCCCTCTCTCTCTGCCTGCCTCTCTGCCTATTTGTGATCTCTCTCTCTCTGTCAAATAAATAAAATCTTTAAAAAAAAAAAAAGAAGTTAAATAATTTACTCCTAACTCTGTAATGGTCCCAAAACCCATTCACTCTCTACTATGTACCAGTGATAGTTTAATCCCACTCAAGAGTTTTATTTTATATGTTTGGCAAATAGACAAGATATTTTCATACTAATAGGTATGATCTTACTTTTTACGGTACTTTTAGAGCAATAATCCTTTCTCTTCTGGCTCATAATGAAGTAATCATATCAATGGCAAACAGATGAAGTAAAGAAGATTACATTAGTAAGACAAAAGAGGCAAAATTACTAGAATCCCACCTTTAATTTCTTGTGTATTTTATATTACAACCCTGGTTTAGGAAGTCATAAGTTCAAATTCAATAGAACAGCACCGAAGATTGCTAAACTATTGTGTTTTAGTAGAAGAAAAAATAAGCACCAAACCAACTTTTGAAAATCAGTGATCCTTTTGTAAAGTCTTTTATCTATTGTCTTTGTTTTGTTTAAAGCTCTTATAAGTTTACATGAGTATGTGAATCAATTTAGGAACTAGAACTAGGTTATATTTGAGTAACTCATCAGCTTATTGATAATAAACATATTCTAGTGTGAAGAGAAAGATTTTTTTCCCCTATATTTATAAAGAAATAGTGTAACTCTATCTTAATAAATGGGTCCTCTTGATCAAGACACCAGCAACAACTGATGAACAGCATCATGGTTGAGGGAACTTAACCTCCCTGCCCTTGGAAAAATTACAGCAAAGACTAGTGAAATTATGAACAGCAGTGAGGAGAGGTTTATCAGGGTGACTTAGGGCAACACAAGCTGGCAGAAAAAATGATCACTTAACATCTGACTACTGAACAGTGGAGGAAGAGGGGACCTGACATTCAGGAGAGTAAGGGCAGAGGGGAAGAGTTCCTTGAAGAGAAACTCCCTACAAGGTGTTTTATAAAGGATTCTGAAGACTTTTAACAGCACACTGAGAGCTGCTGGCAGTCTTCAAAAGGATCAGTAAATTTTGAAATTCCCAGGCCCAGGTGAAGACCTGATTCTTAAGATTTTACTTCTAATTGCATAAACACAAGCAACTCAGCAGGTATCAGAGATGGGGAGAGCACTTGACAAAGGCAGCCCCTCTGGATGTTAACCTATATTTCCGAAATGTTTGCTCAGTAAACATGGTCAATTTTCCTCCTTACCAGTATTTAAGGATGTCCCAAGTTTGATAGTCAACATGAAAAAGCAAGAGACTTATCTAAATATTGAAAATAGGAACATTCTCAATTGCATGCAAGTTTTCCTGCAAGAATATCTTTGTAACTGCACCCTTCTAAGACATCTCTGTTGAGTCATTATTCATTTTGAGACTTAATCAGTAGGCAAACAACTTTTGGAATTGAGCCATCCTGATTGGAATTTAGGTCTTACCATTTAGATAAGTTACTTTCTCTGTCTCCAGTTTTTATTTCTAAAATGATATAATTCTTAGCTCATAAAATTGTGGGAATAATTTAAAGAAATATATGTATAATGCTTGGTACAGTGCTAGACATATCATTAAGCACTTGCTTCATGTAAGTTGTAATTATTTCTCATATTATGGATTACTCCTCCACCCAAAGGAAGTGTGAAATGCAGTGGTAATTCTTTAAGGCTGTGGATTTTTGTAGATCTGGGCTCAAATTATGGCTCCATTGTCTAATAATTCAATGACCATGGCAAGAACTTCACTTTTCTGATTACAGTTTTTCCTCATATATAAAGCAGTGATTATGGACCACCCATTTCACAGAGGTGTCAAAATGTTTGCATATGCTAATGTACTTGACCTATTTAGCACTGGCTTGTCAGAGAGTTAAGAGATCAAACTGGTGACAGTTACTGAGACCAGTATCTATTCCGGACAGACATCTTTCTTACTGACTTTAAAACACTTAAAAGTAGGGGTGTCTGGGTGGCTCAGTGGGTTAAGCCGCTGCCTTCGGCTCAGGTCATGGTCTCAGGGTCCTGGGATCGAGCCCCGCATCGGGCTCTCTGCTCAGCAGGAAACCTGCTTCCTCCTCTCTCTCTGCCTGCCTCTCTGCCTGCTTGTGATCTCACTCTGTCGGGTAAATAAATAAAATCTTAAAAAAAAAAAAAAAAACACTTAAAAGTAGTAACTCTTTGCAGGGAAAGTTCGTTGGTCTTTTTAGCACTCTTAATATAATCTCTATGGTTAGAAAAGAAAAAGAAAAGTTTAAAAATACTGCAGCCCTGAAGTTCTCTTATCTTCTTATGCTTTGGCTCATATTCTCTTTTTCTCACCGAGAACCCAAAGGACATTGAAAAACTCCTCTAGGTGTGATTTTGATGCAGGTGATGCTTAGAGGGCATGGAATCCCTCTTCTTTATCTGCCATTTTTTTTTTTTCTCTGAATAGATACCCCTTTATTTGTTCTTACCTTATGTTCTCAGTAATCTCATGCTCTCGCTTCCCATCCCTCATTAAATCCAATTCTCAGAGCTCCTTCCTCTGCCGACTTGAAATCAAACTTGATAAAACTACAAATGTTGGACCTCTCAAAGATGTATGCATTCAAACTGGGATTAAAATCTTCAGCCTAAAGGGACGCCTGGGTGGCTCAGTTGGTTAAGCAGCTGCCTTCGGCTCAGGTCTTGATCCCAGCGTCCTGGGATCCAGTCCCGCATCAGGCTCCTTGCTCATCAGGGAGCCTGCTTCTCCCTCTGCCTGCCATTCTGTCTGCCTGTGCTTGCTCTCTCTCCCTCTCTCTCTCTGACAAATAAATAAATAAAATCTTTAAAAAAAAAATCTTCAGCCTAAGAAGGGAAAGTAATTGTAATTCAGCAAAAAGATAGAATTCAACTATACAGCTGCAGGTCGGAGGCAGCAGGACCTTCTAGTAGTCCCTGAAAATTATGTATCTGACTAAAAGTGAACCTTCACAGGAAAATAGGATGATAGGATCAGAAGTGTGTAATAGGAAGAGTGGAGATGGCCAGAGAAGATACCAAATGGCTCTATGCCTTGCTTCATTTTCTCTCTTCCAGTCTTTTACTTTCCTTTCAGCCTGGGTCCTAGATTTGAATCCTATTTCCATCATCTATTAGATACTAAACATAAACAAGTGAAACAAATAATCTAATCTTCGATTTCTCAATTTTCAGTGTTTTTTTCTTTTCTTTCTTTCTTTTTTTTTTGGCAAGGTAATTATTGAAGGCATATGAAAACTTTTCTCAAGTGCTAACCTGGAATTGTTTGAACAATGCTTTTCTTATCTGACTCATGTACAACTAACTATCCATCTAATTCTTAAACTCTTTTTTTTTTAAGATTTTGTCTATTTATTTATTTATTTATTTGAGAGAACGATCATACAAATGAGGAAGGAGCAGAGAGAAAGGATCTCCATGCTGGGCATGGAGACCAGTGCTGGGCTTGATCCCATGACCCTGAGATCATGACCTGAACTGAAATCAAGAGTCTAGGACATTTAACCGACTGAGCCACCTAGGCTCCCCAATCTACTTCTTAAACTCTTACCTTTCATACTCTCTGGTATAAAATTAAGAAAGCTCTTTTTTAAAGGCAATGTGTAAAAAATAATTTCAGACTTCAAAAGTTAGACTAAGCATTATTAATAACTGAGTATAATATCCTATTTGAAAATATGTTGCTATGAAAAGTTTGACCTGTTCTTTTTCTCATTTATGTTATAATATTTTTCAGTCATTCAAAAGTTGTTTTTTTTTACTCTTGTCCAAGAAACTCTAAAGGAGCTCTTGTGCTACTGTAGGGAGGCATGTGCTTAAAACTGCAAGGAGCTTCTCCAGATGGAGGTTTAGAAAAGGAGAGGTTCTTTTGCATTTAGCTTGCTCTATACTATCAAGCCCTTTGTCAAAGTTTTCCCACCTGACTTTCAGGGCTGATGTTTCACTTAAGTTTAGGCCTTTGTGTTATTAAGGAAGAATAAGCAGATTCATGAATTATTCTCCATGTATTCATTTAATCAAGAGAGTGACTGTTTCCTTGACTCCTTACTAGACTTTGCCGTTTAAAGAATACTTGATTTTATATTTTACACAAAGGAGACAATTTTGAGTGGAAATGCCTTTGATCAAGGTATTAATCGAGGTTAAACTAGAATCAAGTTTAATGGAATTTCCTACTCCTTCTTTTCTTGTCACAAATAATAATTACCCATTGGTTATTTAAGCATATCTAGCTTATTCTATTCAGGTCTATGTAAGACTATGAAGCCAGGCACGTAGTTCTGTCAGCGATCTGAAATTACCTGGTCATGCTCTATATTTAACAGAGGAGGGAGATGGTGCTCAGAAATCCTAAGAAGAGAAAGGTTTTGTCCAAGGTCACACTGATGTGTGTTTTTACAAAACCATTCAGCAATGCCTTATCAGTTTCTTTGGAGCATTTCCTGTGCCCTTTCTTATTTACAATTATGTCCTCTCCTCTTCAGCTGTTGTCTGGTGGTGTCCTCGAGCTCTCTGAGTGTTCCAGCACTCTCAGATGGTGTGGTACATGTAGACACTTTCCTTCCTTGCTCTATATCAAGAAATACTTGTCCCTTGTTTCTGTGATATGTGATTTTATTATAAAGCACTGATGACTGATGTTGGATTGACATACTCTCATCTTTTCCAAATAGCATGGCTCAGTGTTTTAACTTAAAGGATGGATGGTCCATATATAATACCAAATAACTTGAAATATTGACTCTCAAGAGAGTTCTTCAGATAACTCTCAAATAACATCCTCTATTTTTCTGTGTCCTCCAGTCACATGTATATCTGCTGTATTCTCTCTGTGCTACAAAGAAAAATATCCTGCATCTACATCATCTTCAATGTTTAATAAAAATATATGACGTTGGGGTGCCTGCGTGGCCCAGTCAGTTAAGTGTCCAGCTCTTGGTTTTGGCTCATGATCCTAAAGTCATGGGATTGAGCCCTTCATGGGTCTCTGCACTCAGAGTGGAGCCTGCTTAAGACTCTCCTTCTCCCTCTCCCCCCTCCCACTTGTGCTCTCTCTCAAATAAATAAATAAATAAATAAATAAACAATCTTTAAAAAATGTTATCACCCTATTCATAAATATTTTTTGTTTCTTTATTTGTAAGGCATAGCCAGATCCTGAAAAAGCAAACAAACACTGAATTAATTAAAATGGATTCCATGTAGGCTGTTAGTGGTAAGGAGGGTTATTCAATAACCATATTTTCTTGTATAGCTTATATCTTTTAAGTATTTTCCAGAAGAAATCCATGAGAAAAATGGCTTGAGGTAGGGAGGAGAAATATTAAGCATTCTTTAGTGAAAAAGAGGAGGAAGGGATACTATTCATACATATTAGTGAAGATAGAAGTAGTGCCCTTAAAGAAAGTTTTTTTACTCAATGTGAAGTTCAAGTTAATACAAGGCATGGAGTTATATTCAGGATAAATAACAGACAGTGGAGGCAATACAATTTTTAAAAAAGATTTTATTTATCTCTTTATTAAAGAAAGAGAGCCCCCACATGATTAAGGAGCTTAGGCTTGACCTTCATGAGAATGTAGGGAGGAAACTAACACTCACATAGATGTAGTATCAAGGAAGGCCAGGTATGGAGCTGGGTCTTTCACCTCTGCTGGCTCATAATGGAGCATCCCAACTCCTGATATTAGTAGACACTGGGTGCAGAACTGATTTCCACCCCAATCTGGAAGTAACGAGGTACCTTTTCACTTCTCTGCTGAGGTAGTGCCTGAGGTCCACTGAAGAATCAGGATTTTTCACCATTTCCCAGAAGTAATGAGCACATTACACTATGCTGTCATGGAGAAAGATCGCCTGAGTAGCTGGAAATCCCTCCCCTCCCAACAGTAACAGTCTGCTTCTTTCCTAATGTGTCAGTGGAGGCCAAGTGGGGAACCTGGTCTTCTACCTTCCCTACACAGTAAGTAGGTAATTACCTCCTTCCCCTGCCAGAGAGTATTAGAGAAAACTAGCTAAAGGACATGGTTTATATCAGATCTAGAGTCTCATAATACACTACAAAAATGTAGGGGTAAAATGCAAAAATCACTGGTCATTCCAAGAAACAGAAGATTTCAAACTGTATGAATAAAGACAATCAATAGATGCCATACCAAAATGACAGAGATGTTAGAATTGTGTGATGATGATTTGAAAGCAGCCATGATAAACTCAATATGTACTTATAAAGTTTTTAAAAAAATAGAAATTTCAGTAAAGAAACAGAAATTCCCAGTAAAAAATAGAAGATATCAAGGATAACCAAATGAAAGAAGAATTAGAAATAAAATGTTTAGTAGATGAGTTCAACAACAGAATGGACGGGTCAGAGGAAAGAATCAGTAAACTGTAAAGCGAACAATAGAAATTGTCCAATCTAAGCAACAAAGAGAAAATAGACTAAAACAACGAACAGAGACTTTGGGACCTATAGAACTATAACAAATGATGTAATATTTGTAAGTTAAAAATGTTTCAGTTTGTAAATTAAAACTACAAAGTGAATATCATCACACACCAAGTAGAAGGGCTAAAATATAGAATAGTAACATCGCCAGTGTTGGAGAGGATACAGAGAAAGGGAATCATTTACATATTGCTGGTGGGAATAGAAGCTAGTATAGCCATTTTGAGAAACAGTTTGACAGTTTCTTAAAAACTAAACACATAACTACTATACTCAGCAATTGTAGTGCTGGGAATTTATCTCAGAGAAATGAGACTATGTTCAAACAAAAACCTGTACGTGAATGTTGATAGCAGCTTTTTTCTTAATAGCCCCAAACTGGAAGCAACATTAACGTCCTTCCACTGATGGATTAAACTATGGTATGTCCATACTGAGGATTACTGGTCAACAGTAAAAGAGAATAAAGTACTGACACATACAAGAACTTTGCTGACTCCCTAGAAAATCATGCTAAATGGAAAAGCCAATAACAAATGTTTACATATTATATGTTTCTATTTATATAAAAGTCTTGAAATGATGAATTTATAGAAACAAAGAACAGTTTAGTGGTTGCCAGGAATTAAGAAGGGGGAAGGAAATGGATGTGGCTATAAAAGGCAATATGAATAATACTCAGAGGAATGGAAATATTCTGTCTCTTGAGTGTATCAATGTCAATATCCTGGTTGTGATACTGCAGGATAGTTTTGCAAGGTTACCTTTGGGGGGAACTGGATAAAGGGTACACATGATCTTATTGTCTTATTTCTGTGTCTTATTTCTTATAGCTGCATGTGAAAATACAACTATTTTTTACAAATAATTTTTAAAAATTCTATACCTTATATATTCTTTTAAAGTTTTCTGTCTAGGAGGAAAAAAATCAGTATTCTGTATATTTTCTTTTGAGGAAATCAAAATAGTATGAATAAATTTTAGATAGCTTATATATTTTCCTCTGGAAACTTGTACATGAGAACATACTGACCTGACTGAGGCAGTTAATGACTAACAAGACTTGGAAAACTGTTGTCCTACCTATTCGTTTCTATGAAATTCTTGGATTAAAATTAGCATTTCTATCATATATGTGGAGGAACTGAAGAAATATATTCAAGATTGACCAGTGACTCTCAAAGCATGGTCCAAAGACCCCTGGAGGTCCCTGAGACTATTGTAGGTATCCTCTAGGCAAACACTATCATGTTAAGGCAAACATGATTTGCCTTCTTCATTGTGTGAATTTTTCCTCTAATAGTGGGTAAAACTGCTGGCACTTTAGCAAGAATTAAGGAAGTAGTACTAAAGTTTATTAGCAGTCATTATATTCTCCACTATCATGAACCCACAGTAATAAAAGTGACAGTTAGACCTAAGAATGTCCTTAATTAAGCAGTAAAAATTATTAATTGTATTAAACTTCAATCTTTGAGAAGATGTTGTTTTTAATATTCTGTGTGATGAAACTGGGAATATGCATAAATCATTTCTGATGCATACCAAAGTGTGATGCTTGTCTCTAACAAAAGCACCTGTGAGACTCTGAATTCTGAGCTGAGCAAGCTGCTTTTTTCACGAAACATCATTTGACTCGAAGCAACAACTGACACAAACTATGGTTATTCACACTTGGGTAATTGGCAGACATTTTCTCAAAAACAAATAAGATAAGCCTGTCATTTCAAGGAAAACAACGGACAGTGTTTGTTACCAATGATAACATTTGTGACTTCAAGGAAAAAAACTAGAAATTTGCAACACTTGAATCTACCACAGTGGCAGCTTTCTCATACTTAAAAGTTTTTCGATGAGAACGATGGTGATATTAACAAATGTGATTTTTAATATTATATAATGAAACATGTCAACATTTGGAAGATAGATGTAACTTAGTGAACTCCTATTTTATAAATGGCTGGTGAGTTATACAACAAAATTTTGCATCAGTGAAAGGACATCTGAAATGCCAGAGAAACCAATGGATTTTCATATAATTGAGTAGGAAGAGTTAACTGATGTCATATTGTAACTAAATTTTAAGAAACTATGGCCTTGGCTGGTTTTGGGGTAGTATCATAGAAAGCCACCGGGCGCCTTGGTGGCTCAGTCGGGCAAGCATCTCACAGTTGATTTCAGTTCAGTTCACTGTATCATGCTCCACGCTCAGCACAGTCAGCTTGTTCCTGGTCTTTGCTATTCTGCCACTCATGCTCTTTCTCTTCAATCAATCAATCAATCAATCACTGAAATCCTTAAAAAAGAAAGATAGCCACAATTATCTCAAATAACTATCAAAATAACCTTTTTCCAAATATATATCTGTGTGAAACTGAATTTTTGTTGACGTTTTAAATAGAATATACTCCAACAGATTGAATGCAATGACCAATATGATAATCCAGTCACGTTTAATTAGACCAGATATCAGGAAAACTGGAAAAAAATGAAAAGCGAGGCCACCCTTCTTACCAAGTTTTTGGAAATATAGTTTTTTTTTTTTTTTTATAAAATAGGTCTTTTATGGGAGCATGTAATAGAGTTTTTAAACAAAAATTGGCATAAATATAACCCACACTAAAAAATTCTTTGGGGTTTTCCACAATTTTTAAGAATTAAAAGGATCTGAGGACCAAAACTTTCAGAAGCACTGAGGCTGATCATATCATTGCTGCCTATAGATAAAATAGAGTGGAATACAAACCTCAATATAACTGTGGTGACATCATTCCCTTAAAACATGGTAATCTTTCAAATAATTAAATTGTTGACACGATATCTATATTGAATCTCACTTGGAGCAATACTGAATATACATGTTTCCAAAGTTGCACAAAAACTAGAGAGAGGGGAAAGTTATATTTTTCCCAGCTGTACTTCCCGGTTGCACAGATAATAATTTATCTCTCTCTTTTATAACTCCTTTATATATGGAAATTTTCAAATGTATATTTATTTTCAAAAGTAAAGAGAATAGTACAATGAAACCTCATAGGCTTATCCCATTACAATAGGACATTATCAAAATGTTGCCATTCTTGGTTCAATGATCACCCCTGCATTTTTTTTTTTACTGTGATGTTTAAAAGAAAATTTAAGATATCATATTTTTTTCACTCCCAAATCCTTTAGTGCCCCTACCAGATAAAGATGCTAATAATATAACCAAACTTTAAATCCAGTAAAATTAAGAATAATTTTCTATTCATCTGATATCCCTGGTGGTCTAGTGGTTAGGATTCGGCATGCTCTCTCTCTCTCTATTCATCTGATAGCCAGTCTATATGATCAATACTCCCTGTTGCTCTCAAAATGTCTTTGTAGTTCATTAGCCAATAATGCAGTGTAAGCCTGTCCATATACTGACTATGGATTATATGTTCTATAATCCATAATAACTCCCCTTTCCTTTTTAAAATGTCAGTTCTTTACGGGAGGAAACAGTCAATTTTCATATAAAATTTTCTACATTCTATATTTTGCCAATGGCAATTTATCTCATTTACTTCTTGTAAACTTAATAGATATAGAGGCTTGAATAGAGTCAGATTCAATTTCTTTTTCAGAGGGAGGAGCTAGAATAATTCATAGGTGGGGCAGTAAATTTATTATTGCATTACACCAGAAGGTTTTAATAATGTGGAGATTGATACATGGGTCTGGTATTGCAAGCCTGATAACTTCATTTAAATTGTCCCAGATATCTCTCTCTGAATGGTTTTGGCAGACATTGATAACTATTACCTATGCATAGAATTTTATTACAATTTTCAAAAATGGTGATTTTCTGATTCTATCATTATCTCTACTCTTTTTTTTTTTTTTTTTTTCATTATCTCTACTCTTATTAGCTACTGTTCTTCCATAAAAAAGAATATTCTCTCATTGACTACTTATGGTCCACACTGGAAAGAGAAGATAAATGCATGCTTTTTTGGGCCTACTTGCCAAATTTTAGAATAATGAGGTGATGTCATGGTAACCTCCAAGAGTGACCAATAAGTAATTTTTTAAAAAATATCATTCTGGCTTTGATGCATTTTATATATTTTAATCCATTTCTCTTATTATTCTTTTTGGTGTCCAATTGTCTTATTTTTGGTCATTGATAGCCCTCTCTTGTCAGCTCCTGTATACTTTGACATTTCTGTGATTTGTCTGCTTTACTTAATAATATGTCTTGGAGATGTCTCAAGAATGTCTTTCATTACGTTTGCTTTCTGTGGTGTCAAGAAGTTCCAGGTTTCCTTCCACAGTCATGAATTAGCCATTTCTCCAAGGAGCTGACATATTTTAGGGGGAAGTGATGGTATTTAGAGGTTGTAATCTAGGTACCAGGGTTTCTCATTAGTCTCAATTTATTGTTGTTTCTAGATCTTTATGGTGAACAGAGCTGGGGAGCATATACCTTTTTTTAAAAAGAGAAAAATAAATCAAGAGATCATAAAATTCAATTCAAACTTAAGCTTACAGGCTTTATACTTATTTGATTTCATATTTTAATCTTTTTTCTTATATAGAAAATGACTTCTAAAAATATTAATGTGAATATTTATTTGAGCCTTCAATATATAAATGTATACACATATTTTTACATCTATTTTTATAGATACATATCTAATATTTTAATATTCTTACTAACAATAATAACATTGTTTAATACATATTTTCCTTTTAACACTGGAATGTACCCCAAGGTATTAATGAGTCAAGGGATAGATGGTCATGCAAATGACAGAAGTGGTTAGAGGAAAAAAGGGGTGATGAAGAGAGTTGAAAAAGAGAGTTATTGTTAAATAAGATAAACTGCATAACCTTTGAAAGGTCTATGAATAAAATTTGAAAGGAGATGTGAACAGAATGCACAAGGTTGGGTACAGCCCCAGATACGAAGAACATTTATTAAAGTGTTAGCTTTTACTTTCTCCAGACATTTGCATTTCAAGTCACTCTTGTCCTCTTCCTGTAGGTTTATTTCCAACTCAAATCCCAAACAATTTTTAGCCAGTATGGAAGAAATGAAGATAATATAATTTACATAATTGAGGAAATTTGGAATTGTGATAGTAGACATATATACAAACACGAAAACTGTGAAGAAATTTTTGTGTCATGTTCAACTATAATAGGTTGACTTTTGTTTTTTCTCTTTGTCAACAAGATGTTGCGCTATCTCACTTTAATATCTTACTAAGCAAAATGGTTATAGACAATGAATTTAGCTGTGGTTGGATAATTTATTCTTCAACGGTATCAGCAATACAAGGAGAAGTTATGTGTTTACAGTATTCCTGAAATCTCTCTCAGTCCTGTAATGCCTCATTATACATTTGGAGCTTTGTTGCAATTCCCTACCTAGAATTCAGTTTTCTACTGATACCTAGAATGCTTGATAAGCAGCTTCATTCTGCTAGAGGAGGGTGTGAAATCCTTCTCTTCTGTACCCTGTGTCAGGTGTTAACTTCTCTGTAAAGGGGAGATAACGAATATTTTAGGCTTTGTAGGCTATATTGTCTCTGTTGCAGTGCAAAAGTGTGTAAAACAATGAGTATAGTGCTGTTCTGATAAAACTTTATTTATAAAATCCTGTGGTAACAAACTCACCTCCTGGAAGTAATGTCTCAGCAAATAGAGCCCCTGGGTTATCATCAGATCATGAAGGGATCTGGAATTGAAAAGTAAAGTCAATATCAGGAGCTCTGGCTGATAGCTTCTTTCCTAGGAATTGAACTGAGAGAGAAGAGGGAGATGTGTTCCTTTCAGACCCATGCCTAGTCCCCTCAGGAAACTCCCTTCTATTGGCTTTCACTCTCTTGCTGAAATGGTTTCTGGAAAAAGCCAGTCTGGACTTTCAAAGAGGACATTTCAGGTTAAAGCTGAGGAGAAATTATTAAGCTACTTAGCAGGAGTTTCAAGGCCCTTTCTGCATCTTCATTCAGACTCTTGGCTGGGTCCCCCTTTGGCCAGGATTTATGCCCCATTCCAAAATGCCATATTTCTTCATTTCATTTGAAGTACAGTTTTTACAAAGAAAGAGAGTGCACCAAACCAGGCAGCTGGCAGTCAAATACCCTTTGTCGTTCTTATTAGTGCCCCCATAACCTGCTTAGTTTCTTGTTCAGGAGGTACAAAAACCAACATGGAAGGGTTAGCCAATGTGGGCGTGCCTTTGAGGGCCTCCCAGATGGTGTATTGTGTGGATATTGTTAACTATGAAGAGTCTGCTGAGCCATTTCAGGGACCTGGCTGCTGTATGTGGTTGGGTATGGGAGTAGGTTATGGGTGGGGTGGGCAGGTGGAGGGAATTTCTGCTTCTACCTAACCGTGCTTCTCCAGGTCCACTCACCCAACACCTTCAATGCCAATTTCGTCCTAGAGTTAGCATGTTGTCACAGGTTATTTTCTTCCAGAGAAAAATTTTCCTTGTAAAGAGGAAGGTCCTTTCCTCTAGGTCATGACATTGGTTAGAAAAAATTGGTTAGAATTTACAAGGAATAAAATATTGCTGCTGCTGCTGCTGCTACTACTAAGATAGTTGCCTACATTATAGGAACAGAAAAAAGAAAATAGTGAGTGCCAGGAGCTGGAGCTAGGGAGAGAGGCTGGATTTTTTAGGGTGATGGGATATTCTTTATTTTTATTTTGATGTTGATGGCACACTATATATATTTGTCAAAACCCATAGAATTTGTCAAAACCCAAAACACATGTGTGTGTGCACACGCATGTGTGCGTGTACACACACTTACACACACACACACACACACACACACACACACACACACACCAGATTTGGCCTGAAGGTTGACCCTTGCCTTACTTTAATATTTAAGATCTTTCTGGAAGCATATAACACGTAATATCTGTCTAGAGATTTCCCACTGCAAAATTAGACTATGTAATTACCAATACTTTCTTGAGCCATGACTGAGCCCTTTCAGTCAGGAAGTCTGCACTAATCTGCCTGACTGCCTCTTGGAGATCAATACTATGACCAAGTTAGTTTTCACAATCTATCCCCTCTTAGATTTTCATTTCCATTTCTTCACCGAATATTACCGAACCCTACTTTACTCTACTCCTGAGGTTATACAAGTCTACATTCTTAAAACAAAGGAAGCCCTTCGTAAAAAGTCTTGAGCAGGACAGGAGTTTATTTCTTTCTCACCTAACCTTCTATTCTAGGATAGAAAATGCATCTTTACATACCACCTTACACAAGTTAGAATGGCCAAAATTAACAGCACAGGAAACAATGAGTGTTGGAAAGGATGTGGAGAAAGGGGAACCCTCTTACATTGCTTGTGGGAATGCAAGTTGGTGCAGCCACTTTGGAAAACAGTGTGGAGATTCCTCAAAAAATTAAAAATAGAGCTACCCTATGACCCTGCAATTGCACTACTAGTTATTTACCCCAAAGATACAGATGTAGTGAAAAGAAGGGCCACCTGTACCCTAATGTTCATAGCAGCAATGGCCACAGTTGCCAAACTGTGGAAAGAGCCAAGATGCCCTTCAACAGACAAATGGTTAAGAAGGTATGGTCCATATATATAATGGAATATTACCTAGGCACCAGAAAGGATGAATACCCAACTTTTATATCAACATGGATGGGACTGGAGGAGATTATGCTGAGTGAAATAAGTCAAGAAGAGAAAGTCAATTATCATATTGTTTTGCTTACTTGTGGAGCATAAGGAATAACATGGAGGGCATTAGGAAAAGAAAGAAAAAGTGAATTGGGGTAAATTGGAGGGGGAGATGAACAATGAGAGATTGTGGACTCTGGAAAACAAACTGAGGGTTTTGGAGGGGAGGTAGGTGGGGGTATGGGTGAAACTGGTGGTAGGTATTAAGGAAGGCACGTAATGCATGGAGCACTGGGTGTGGTGCATAAACAATGAATCTTGGAACACTGAAAAAATTAAATTAAAAAAAAAAAAAAAGAAAAGTCATCCCTAACATTCTTAACATGTGGCTTCCAATTTTACATCTAGTTGATAGTAGGGGTCTAGTTCTTCTAATCTCCCAGTCAGTAGGAAGGGGGAAAGAGACTAGGTGATCATATGTACTTTCCTTTTTAGGTCCCAAAATAGAAGTGGCATGCATCATACCTGGTCACTTAGCATTGGCTAATTCTTAATCACTGGTTATATCAAGTATCAAAGGAGGATGGAAAATACAGTTTCTAGCTGGCCATTCATGTATTCATCTAATACCTAGGAGTTCTATTATTAAAGAAGGGGAATAGATTTTGTAGGTCAACTAGAAGTCTTTATGGCATTATGTTAAAAAAGAATGAAGGCTTAATGAAAGAAAAGGACTTTCAGGAATGTGTTATGTATCTATAAAATGTGGAAATTTTTTGAGAGCCATAATAGATTGATGTTCTATACATTCCCACATTTTTAGGATATCATAAAAACATCCTGCAGTCTCTATTAGGACTTAGTTCATGACCTAGAACTGTGGCAGAATATAACATTAAAATACATAGAAATAACTTCCTAGTGAAAAACATATAAACCTAGCTTGAATGAAAACTAAAACTCCGGATGCCAGAAATGAAAGGGAACTCAAAATAAGAAAAACAAATTTATGTTGAAGTGGTTTGGAGAATTATTACATCTGCATAAAGGCCCTTAGGGCTTAGGGTTTGAGTTGTGTAAACAAAATATATTTGGGTTGTAGTTTTTTTAAAATCCACCCTACAAATCTCTGTCTTTTGATTGGTGTATTTTACCATTGAATTTTAAGATAATTATTGATATGTTAGAGTTTAACATTGTCATTTTATTATTTGTTATTTATCTGTTTGTTTCCTCTGATACTCATGTCTCTTTCTCTTTTCCTACCTACTTTTAGGTTGCTTGAATGTTTTATTGTTCAATTTTACTTTATTTATAGTGCTTTTGATTTTTCTCTATATAATTCTCTATGTGATGGAAGTATTATAGTATATTATGTGGCTTCTGGTTTGCTGGTATCAACATTTTACCATTTTTTGTGAAGTATGGAAACTTCACTTCCATTTCAGTTCCTTTACTTTCCCTACTTTAAATACCATTGACTGGAGCATCGAATGGTATAATTTTCATTTTGGTCATTAACTATAAAATTCACAAGAAAAACAATTGCCTATTATATGTACCCATACTTCTTTTTCCATTAATCTTTCTTCCTCAGGCTCCAAATTTTCTTTACATGTCTTTTCTTTGTTTCTTTGTTTCTTCCTTTTTTCTTTCTTTT